>NC_137788.1:84314869-84890047 GCF_963383645.1 Muscardinus avellanarius | reverse complement strand
TATCTTGACATGAAATGTGGAAGGAAAAGACACTCTTATGTAAATAATATTACTCAAAGCCCAGACAGGAAACAAAGAACACACTCAAATTGGTTAATTTCAGGAGCATTGAAAAGGAGTTACTCTTATGAGTAACTAGGCATGAAGTAATAGGCATGAAGTATTATGAGTAATAGGCATGAAGGGGGACACCTCAAGGATGTCACAATCCCCAGGGCTGCAAGCTGAAGGGCAAAGCTAAGGAGAGGTTCAGCTACCAGAAACTGTGACCTCAGATCACGGAAGGCAGCCAGCCCACAGCAACCTCACAGAGAGACCCAGGGAAGCCATACTTCAACTTCCTTCCAGCCTTATTGCAGACGGAAACCTGTGCTTCCAGGCCAGCTTCCCTAAGCATACAACCGGTAAAGAAGGGGATGGGAAAACTTTTCTACCCATCAGGGTGCACCTAGAGGGACAACCGAAAACACCAGCATGTGTTAGTCAAGTATGAATTGGTAAAGCCAAATTGGATGGCAACTTGGCAATAAAGTACAACTTTAAATATTCACATAAACCATAATATTTGCTCAGTTATGTTTTAAAAAGTGATTAAAAAATATCAAACCACTAGCAGTGGTTGTCTGTAAAGAGGGTTGGGAAGGAAGCTCAAGGCTCTAGTGTCGGCCAAATCTGAGTTTTCATACTGATTCTAGCTACTCAGTCAATATTCTTTTTCTCACAAAAAAGAAAAAAAAATCACAGCAGGGGTAAGGCCTGGTTAAAATTTTCATCACCAAACTATGGGAAGACATTGCCTTCAGAAATGTCTGGCTTCAGGGACTCGAGCATCATCAGGTTCTTGCTCTCTCTCTCTTCCCTCTACCCACTGGCCCCCCTCCAGAGTCCACTAGGGCTGCCTTCTCCAGTTGGCTTCATTCTTTCAGGCCAGCTGTTCCCACAAATTCCTCCTACAGCCCCAGGTAATACTAAATACGTATTCTTCAAGCCTCATGGCCAAAGAGAAAAGAGTTGTCCTGGTGCTTAAATTAAAAATATCTCCGAAAATGTCACAGGCAGATCTGGATCTTATGATCTACCATAAATAAATCAAAAAGCAAGCTAGAGTTATGAGGCATGGCAATTGGCCCTTTCCAGCACAAAAGTCCATTCTATGGCCAAAGAATGTGGGAATTTTGATTGACCGCTGTCACAACCAGAAGTTTGAAATAAAGAAAGCACAATCCCCCCCCCACCCTGCCAACAAGAAATTATTAGTATATAACTGGTAACCACAGGCAAGTTACCACCTCTTCCTTATGTATTAAATAAGAGAGATGATAGTATTTTATAGGATAGGATGCTATTATGGGGTGTTATTAAAGCTCTTAAAAAGCCCATGTATTGACCATGTTAAAAAGTTCAGAGGTAAAATAATGAAGTTATAAGGGTTCTAATGTTATTGGTGGATAAATCTGTGGATGTATTAATAGATTTATTGAATGGTGAGGTGGGGGTATAGCTTTAGGTAATATATATAATATATATATTAGGGAATATATATATATATGGGATATATATATATATATATATATATATGGAATATATATAAAGGGAATATATTTTTTTCTCTCATCCCCTCCCTGGATCTCTCTTTCTTACCACCATACCTTGAGCTCCTCAGACATAACTCCACCTAACCTCTGAAACCTCCAGAATTGTGAGCAAATAAATCTTCCTTCCTCTAAATTGTGGTCATCAGGTACTTTGGATTATAGCAGTGAGAATGCTGACTGAAACTAGTGCTAAGACATCATCATTATTATTATTATCTTCACATTTCATATTATCTTCTGGGTATGGGTGTGTGTGTGTGTGTGTGTGTGTGTGTGTGTGCGCGTGCACATGCATGCACATGCACATGTGTTGCATGCCTGTGTGTGATGGGTGGGGATTGAACTAAGGAACATTCTTCCTTTGAGCTACACCCCTAGCCCTATTTCTTTAATTTTGAAACAAGGTCTTACTAGTGATGAGTTTTGCTAGATTGATGAGAGTCTCACTACTTGCTGAGGCTGTCCTCAAATCTACAATCCTCCCATCTCAGTCTCCCAAGTACTGGGATTATAGGCATATGCTATCACACCCAGCTTTTCTTTTATTTTTAAAAAACATATGCTGCCGGGCATGGTGGCACATGCTTGTAATCCCCACGCTTGGGAGGCGGAGACAGGAAGATCGTGCAGGTTCAAAGCCAGCCAAGCTGGTTTAAGAGACTCTGTTTCCAAATTAAAAAACAGTTATAAAATAGGTCTGGGAGTGTAGCCCAGAGGTAGAAGGGTTTCCAGGAACCCCAGTACCACCAAATAAAAATAAAAATAAAAATGAAGACATATGCTACCTTTCTTTCTTTTTGCAGTGCTGGGAAGTCAAACCCAGGGCCCTGTGACTGAAGCATATGAAAATTATATAAAGTTCAAATTTCAGTGTCCATAAATAACATTTCATTGGAACATGATCATGCTCATTTGTTTACACATTCTCTACAGCTGCGGTAGTGCTATAGTGGCAAGAGTGGAGTACCTATGACAGATCATAAGAACCACAGTGACAAATATTTACAATATGACCTTTTTCCAGAAAAAAAAAATTGAGCCCTGTTCTAAATTCAAAATGTATTACCTTTCAAATACATCTCATTGCTTCTCCACTATGTCTAAAAATTTGGCATTGGCCGAGCATGGTGGTCTATGCCAATAATCCCAGTACTTGGAAGGCTGAAACAGGAGGATTGCAGATTCAAGGACAGCCTTGGCAAGTAGTGATACTGTCGGCAATGTAGCAAGACTCCATCTCAAAACAAAAAATAAAATTAGACTAAGTATAGTTCAGAGGAAAAATACTCCTGGGTTTAATCCCCAGTATGGAAAAAGAAAAAAAAAAGGCCAAGTGTGTTGACTCACCTGTAATTCCAACACTTAGACGGCTCAGAAAGGAGGACTTCAGATTCAGGGACAATTTAAGCAATGTAGCCAGACTCTCAGGAACCTAATGAGACCCTGTTTCAAAACAAACAAAAAACTTTTTTAAAGGCTGGAGGTATAGCTTAAAGGTAGAAGACCCTGAATTCCATTCCATTTCCATTGCCAGTAACACACACACACACACACACACACACACACACACACACATACACGATGAACAAATTCCACTTAGAGGAATAAAGATAGATTAATGAAAATAGAAGAGGTCAAAAAATGCACCAAATAATAATATCTACTTCAGACAGGATAGAAGGAAATGGATTTACTGAATCTCACATGGCACATGGACTAACACCCAGTTTATGAAATGTTACTAAATGGAATGACTTAACTCAGTATCAGATATTCACAACATCTACCAAATCAAGAAAACTTTTTTTCAGAATAAAAAAAGTTAAAAAGGAAACCTTAACCTTGCATTATATCCTAAATGTATATTTTTCAAAAGTAACAAAAAATGAAAGAATAAGAGTAGGTCATGACTTTTCAAAATTCTTATAATGAAACTAAAAAATTAAATTAGTTTGTAAATTTTAAGAATATTGCCTCCTTTTCACTGTACAGAAAAAATATGGACTTCCAGATTCAAAGCAGTTCTATGAGTTTTTGTAGTGGAGTCCCTGTTTTAGTATAACAGTACTACTTTTAAACCACCCTTGGGAAATAATTAGCTACTATTTTCTCAAAAATCTTTTAAGACCACAAAGTCACAAGTTTACACAATCTTTTCTCATATCCTTTATTCTTATACAATGTTTTTATATAGTCAAAATACTGACATTAAGAAGAAGTATTAAGCAGAGACATGTAATCATAAATCAATAACTTCCTTTTACATTATCACTGATTTATTGTGTGTAGTTTAGATGTATATAAATCTCTAATCTCTAAGTTATTTATTTGTTCATCAAAGCTATGTAAAATATTTTAAGTCTTGGACATTGTTATGGTTTGGATATGAAACATCACTGATTAAAAACTCATATGTTGGCAATGTAGAAATGTTCAGAGGTGAAATAACTGAACCAGACAGGGCTTTAATCTCATCAGTGGATAAATCCATTGACCAATTAGTAATTTGAATGGATTTACTAGGTAACACTGTAGGCAGGTAGGGTGTCGCTGGAGGATGGAGGTCACTGGAGGTGTGGCCTTGGCAACCATATCTGTCCCTGGCCCCTTCCTCTCTGCCTGCTTCCTGGTTGCCATGAGCTAAGTGGACATCCTGTCTTACACCCTGCCACCATGATGTTTCTGCCTTGGAGCCAGTCAGCAAGAGCTAAACCTCTGGAACCATGATCCCAAATAAACCTCTCCTCCTTTTAAGTTGTTCATGTTAGGAATGTTGGCCACAGTGAAAAAAGCTGATGAATATAGATATAGAAATCTTAGAAATTTTCCTATGGGCTCTGACAATAGGTGTCAAGTAAGCAGACGATATTCTCATCATGGTGTCTGAGATGGTTTGAATTTTGCATCCCTCCAAAATTCATGTGAAAATCTGATCACTGTTGTGATGGTATTATCAGGCGAGGCCTTTGCGGAAATCATTAAGAAATGAGGGCCTTGACCTCATGAATGGGATTAATGCCCTTATAAAATAGGCTTTAAAGAGTTGACACAGAACTTACTTGTGCTCTCTGGAAGAGGCAGCAACAAGGCAGCATCATGGAAGCAGAGACTAGCCCTTACTAGACACCAAATCTGTTGATGCCTTGAACTTGGAATACCCATCACCCAGAATGGCAAGAAATAAATATGCATTATTTATAAATTACCCTAAAGTATTGTTGTAAGAAGAAAGGACTAACAGTATATCACTAGACTGTTTCTCAAATTTAAAAATATGAGCTACTCTTAAAAAATAAGAAGCCAGGGGACAACTAGAGAACCGCTAGATTGAATGTAGAATGCAAGTGCTGACCATAGCTTGTTAGCTGCAATATCTTTAGCAAGTCACTTTAAGCTCGTAGCCTTGACTTTCTCTACCATCTAAGCAGTTATGAATATCACGTGTATCAGAGTCCTTTGTAAATGGCAGAGTCTTGTAAGAGATGTGAGTTTATATTATTGTCCTCAATAATTTTTCTTAGGGTGTCAAAGACAACTGATTTAGGAACACAATAGATTTCAGAGATAGAGCCAGACTATTTTAAGCAAATTTCCACTTAGGGTTAAGAAATCATGGCATTTCTTTCACATGCAACATTACAAGTAAGAATTAAATAGGAAAAGGTTGATGGGTTGAAGGAAATATAGTACATCTTGTTCTAACTCATAATTTCTTTGTCTCATTGGGCTTGATAAAACTAGAGTGAAGTTTTGATTGGAGATTGCATATTACCTGGCAGGTTAACCTTTCTACAGTACAGGATTTGGGTTCAAAGGCTGATGACAAAACCACCATGTGTCTAAAAAACTGATCTTCTCAGTTCTACCGTTAGCCAGCTGAAACTGCTCTGCCTGTTAATTAACACCTGAATCCCGTCAAGGTAATTGAAGCATAAACTTAACATGAAGACTTTTATGGCAGATATAGAATTCTGAAGCACACATCTCTCCACCCTATGCCCTCTTTGTATCTCAGTTTAACAAAAAGCAGATTCCACAGCTTTAGTGCAGATCCACTGAAAGGAATAAAGTGTGCACTTGGAAATAAAACAAAAATATAACATTTCAGAAAATGTTACCAAATGTACATTTTATACAGGTCTTGTACTACAGAATTTTCTTGTTCTCCTTATAACTATATTTTTGTGTGTAGAGAAATGATAAACAGATTCAATCGTTGTGTTTTTATGTGGTTAAACATGGTAGTGTTCCGCTAATGATAAGATATCAACTACTTTTACTTAGAAATGATTTTAGTTATAGACAATGATCTGTTTGGCTTTGTTCAAACCAGGATGATCCTTCTTACTATGAAATTAAATAGAGGAGGCAATTTTTAAAAGAGAAATATTGCTTTTAGCCTGAAACTCTTAAGTGTTGAATTTCTGCCTGCAGTGCGTTTTTTCAATTAAATTATAAACCATGGGTAATAGAGATTTATAATAGGAGTGCTGATACAATCTTAACTATAGGGAAACCATCCGACACGCTCTATGCAGTATATGGATGGGTTATTTGCATTAAATTATCTTTAGGAAATGCAAACAAAACAAAGAAAATGTAAAGCTTGTCGCATTATTAGCATAAAATTAATGTCCTTGAATGCATAATTGTTTCTTACCCAAAGCATTAACGGATTTTATTCTTAGAGTTCAAAGACCTCCTAATTAATATGCAAAATGCCCTCATTTTATAAGCAAGTTTTTTTTTCCCTTCTCAGAAAAGAGACAGTTCTTTGCTGGAGGTAAATATTATAAAGTTTAGAAAACACTAATATTGATATAAGAGCCCACACATTCATATAGCCAAAAACAATAACCACTAGATGCTATTAAATATTTATAATTCTTTAGTCTATGCATGATTATAAATTATATGATTAACTAATACCTAACTTAAGAAGATTACATTTAGAAAAATAGAAAAGGGAAGTACAGTCTTTCTCTAGGAATGTTTATCTATTTGTTTTACAATTAAAAAAAACAGAAAGAAAATCCAACAGAAAAAGAAATTCTGGACCTAGTAATAAAAATATAAATTATGCAACTCCAAATCTAATTTTACAAGGCAGGTACCCTCCGATGTACAAGGCCTCACTTGCTAAGATTTGTAACAAGAACAAAAATAATAAACTTTATATTATAAACCCTTTTGAAAAGTATGCCAACAAATGGCTGGTTTTAATTTTTATTATTTTTCTAAATATATGTCAGAATACTATAATTATTAGAAATGATTTACTGTGTTTTCTATAATAACTTTTCCAGTGTAGAGAATACTGAACAACTAATTTTCATACTGAATATGTATGTGTTTTTAAATAATTTATGTTCTTTAGAGTATTTGACACGTTACAAATCAAACCATAACCACCATAATATTATCATAGTTTAGAAAATAAAATAATTTCTTTTAAACAAGAAATAATGTTCCTACAAAAGACATATGAAGGCTTAAAATACTACAGTCCCACTGGGTATGGTGGCACATGCCTGTAATCCCAATACTGGGAAAGCTGAGACAAGAGGACGTCAGGTTGAAGCCAGCCTCAGCAACTTAGTGAAGATCTCAGCATCATAGTGAGACTCTGTTTCCAAGTAAAAAAATAGAGCAAGGGGCATAGCACAGAGGTAGAATGCTCCTGGGTTCATCCTCAGCACCAAGAAAAACAAAAACAAAAACAGAAAAATTACTCAAGTCCCAAAATGTCTGACTTATTTGAAAAATGGCACAAAAATCTATAGGATTTCATCTCCAGCTATAATAACAGATTCACTGCAAGGTTAGGAATAATACTGTATTATGCAGCGTTCATATGACAAATACAAATTAAGAATCTACTGTGCTGAGCCGGGCATGGTGGTGCACGCTTGTAATCCCAGCATTTGGGAGACTGAGACAGGAGGATCATGGTTCACTGCCAGCCTCAGGTACTTAGTGAGGCCCTTTGCAACTTAGTGAGACCCTGTTTCAAAATAAAAAATAGGACTAGGGGTGTAGCTCTAAGGTAGGATGCTCCTGGGTTCCATCCCCAATACCACAAAAAAAAAAAAAAAAAGAATCTACTGTGCTGTGCTGTGGATATGGTTTGTGTGTGTCCTCAAGGATTTATGCGTAGGGATCTTGGTCATCAGTATGCTGGTGTTGGGAGACAGAGTGGAACCTTTTAAAGTTGAATCTAATGGGAAGTAACTGGGTCATTGAGAGTGCTTCCTCTGGAAAAAATTGGTATGGTTCTCCTAGGACCCTAGGTAGTTCTCACAAGAGGACTGTTATGAAAGAACAGGCCTGACCCTTCCCCTCTTTTGGACTTCCTATCTCACCATGTGATTGTTCCACACATACCCCTACCACAACACCATAAAGCCTCCTCAAAAACAGTAAATTCAAGATTCCAGCCAACCTTGAACTTTTAGCCTCCAGAACTGTGTACTAAATAATCCTCCTTTCTTTGTAAATATCCCACCTCAGATATTCTGTTACAGTAAGAAAAAACAGACTGATAGATACTACATGCGGGGGAATGTGTTGGGTTCTCCTCATTACCATTGTCCCACTGGGCCTCATCTTTGTATTTCATAGTTATAAACATTTATATTCATTGACTACAACTTTCTTTCTTTCTTTTTTTTTTGATGGTACTGTGTTTTCTTGTGGAAGTGTTACAGTTTTGTCTTTTACATGCCTTTAATCCATTCTGAGTTCATTCTGTGTAAGATGTAAGATCTCTCCTAAATTCTTTTTTTTTTTTTGCATAAGGATATACAGTTTTACATTGTTGAAAAGACATTCTTTCTCCCTTGAATGATCTTTATGCCTTTGTAAAAAAAAATCATCTGAGCATATTTATGTAGATTATTCCTGAGCTTTCTCTTCTGTTCCATCAGTTTGTTTTTTTACCAGTACCATGCTGTCTTGATTACTGTAGGTTTACAGTATGTCCTGTAAGTGGATAGTGTGAGTCTTTTAATTGTTTTTTTTTTTCTAGTATGATGTTGGCTGCTCTAACATCTAACATTTTCCTCTCCATATAAATATTAAAGGGATGCTCCCTGACATTTATAAACTAAAAAAATAAAATCGAGATGGTTAATTCCCAGAGTTGCAGAATAAATGTAATGCTTCTTTAATTCTCTTTTTCAGGTGGTTCTTTGAAGTTCTGAAGTATCCTAAGTTCTCTAACGCTAACATCATCAATGGGATTCTCATGACAGTGGTATTCTTTTAAAAAAAATTTTTGGTGCATTTTTTTTCAGTACTCAAGGTCCAACTCAGGCCTCATATACACTAGGCAAGTACTCTCTAGTATTGAACTACATAACTTAAGTTTCTAATTACCAGGTTCTATTTTTTCATAAAATAAAATGAATAAATGTAGCCGGGTGTGGTGGCACACGCTTGTAATCCCCGCGCTTGGGAGGCAGAGACAGGAGGATTACGCAGGTTCGAAGCCAGCCGCGCGCGCTGGCTTAGGAGACCCTGTTTCCAAATAAAAATGTAAAAATAGGTCTGGGAGTGTAGCTTGGAGGTAGAAGGGCTTCCAGGAACCCCAGTACCACCAAAAAAATGGATAAATGTTGCTCAAAAGGATATTTTTATTGTATGTTCATTTCTCTGACAGTAAAATATTTTAAGTTATTTTAAAATAAGTACATGATTCTGTGATACACAGAATGCTTACTTCCAAACAAAAAATATAATTTGGTCAAGTAAAACACTCACTATATATGAAACAAAAGTATATCAAGCTTCAGATACTAACTACTGTGTGCTTTATTCACATATAAATAATTGCAGTGATAAGAAAATAGCTTTTAATTTTGAGGAAACCCTACAAATTTCTATGGCTATAATTTTAGAGATAATGTTACAATTTAAGAATAAAGGAAATTATCTTTCTTCTCTAATGTTCCAAAACTGAATGGAGCAGATATTTTCCTTAAAAGGCTATAATTATTGAGCAATAATTGTTCACTGGCTCCTTGAGTTCTCCTTGCATTACATATAGGGTCAAAGCTACAATATAATTGTCTTTCAAATGTAGGCTCATGGAGCTATGCCCTAGTCTCATTTTGCTACCAGATATGAGTGGTCTTGGGTAAATAACTTCCTTCAATATCCCCTTTTAAAAAAAATGGTTTCTAACTTAGGTTAGAAAATCGTTTTAATTCTTTCTAGTCCTAAGGTCTATGATTTCTGCATACAGTAGTTTTCCCTTATCCATTAAGGATATGTTTCAAGAACCACAATGGGTGTTTAATACCATGGGTAGTATCAAACCCTATATATACTACATACATTATAAATATACATATATAACATATAAACTCTTACATAAACTATAACTAAATTTAATTTATAAATTAGACACAGTAAAAGATTAACATCAATAACTAATAATAAAATATAACAATATACTGAAATTATATGTAAATGGTCATTCTCTCTCTCTCAAAATATCTTATTTGTTATGCTGTACTTTTTGGACTATGGTTAACTGAAACGACAGAAAGAAAAACTGCAGATGGGAAAACCACCATATATGACACCCCACTTATCTGGTTAGGCATTATTAAATGTGAGGAACAAAACATGGACCAGAAGCTTCAGGAACAAAACACAAACTTGTGAAAAACAACAACAAAAACTCTGTAATTGTATAAATGGAAACAGTACATATGAAAAGGAGATGAAGTTTAAGAAGACACTGAATTGTCATATTGATGAAAAGAGGATACACTCTAGTGATGATGGCTATAAAAGCTAAGCCCCGCTGCAATAAACCTTAAAATTTTGAATAGTTGTCACAAACGTGAGAGAAGAGATAGCAAAGAAGGAAAAAAAGGCAAAATAAAAAAGAGGAACTAAGTCAATAAGCATTCAACCACAGCAATGACAGAGATTAAAAGAACCATCTGAAATGGCAGATAGAAAAAGAGAAAGAAATAAAATGGAGACCGCAAAAGGAAAAAAATAAACATCTGCTGGAACATGAAAGCAGCAGGGTCACCCAGGAGAAGCAAAAGCTGAGGTTCTTCTACCTCACACACCTGGGAAGAGCTTCCTTACACCACAGCAGGGTAGAATCAAGGTTGTTAATGCCAACCCTAGGGCTCTGAACCTAGATTGTTTCCAATCTATTCTGCTTATGTCATGACTATAAAACATTTTAAAAATATTTCACCCCAAAATATTTCCAAAAGAGTCTTGTTAATTAAGGAACTGACCTTTGGGTCATGAAGAACCCCATTCATCCAAAGTTAACTGAGATGTTTCCTTATACATGGAGTGGATTTATTCATATACACACACGATTTATAGATATATATAAATAACTTCACATTTGAAGGCCTTTAACAAAGCTCTAACTATAAATAAACCAAAGTGGTCTGCTCTATTCTCTTTCTACTTGGATTGCTTGGGAATTCATATATGTATGAGCTAGTAATGTAAATTCATCCATAGATTAATGAAAACCAACATGTAAGCAGAAATTAAAGTCACATTCAAGTTTTCTCCATTTTTTTCCTATGTTATTTTTATAGAACTCTGTGTCTTCCGAAGAACAAAGAGAAAAAAGGTTTGTGTCACTCTACGTTTACTTTCTTAGCACCATGTGAATTTCCAATTATTAGTAATAGTCCTAGAAAACAGAACAATTAAAATAAAAACAAAAAGCATGCCAAATTTACATATGCTTTATTACAAATATGGTAACATAAACTAAGAGTGTTCTAAAGTGATATTTCCTTTCAAATAGTAAAAAACAAGTTTATCTACTTAATATGATGTGGGATGAGAGCTAAAGATACTAACTTATTTGTCCTCCCTTGCACTGTCTTGAGTACATCTTCCCAGTGCAGAAGAACTTCATTGGTTATCCTGCCCACTGGCTTCTAGCAAAGAACATCCAACAACTCACTGGCCTATCACTGCACCAGATATGCTCCTCTATTCCCTGAGACAGCCTAGCCTGCCTATACAACCCACCTTATCATGGCTCTGGACCTTAAGAAGACTGCATACTTCACACTCGAACAAAACTAGATCAAGATTTCTACCAGAACCAAGACAGGGACAAATAATACTGCTATAGTTTGAATGTGCCCCTCCAATTTTATGTGTTGGAAACTTGGTGCAGAGCAGCAGTGTTGAGAGCGGCAAGATTTGTGAGAAGTAGCAGGGTCATAAGGGTCCTGCCTTTGTGAATAGTTTAGACCATTTATCAATTCATGGGTTATAGAAGGAGTGGATTAGTTATAACAGATTGAATCTGTTATTAAAGCCAGTTTTTCTGTCTCTCATTAACCCTTTTGCCATGTGATGTCCTGTGTCACCTCCTAACTGCAGAGAGTCCTCACCAGCAAAATCCCACCATGCTCTTGGACTTCCTAGTGTCCAGAGCCATGAGCCAAATAGACCTCTACTTTTTGTAAATTACCTGGCCTGTGATGTTCAATTATAACAACAGAAAATGGACTAAGATACCCTCTTTATAGATGTTATTTCACCAGCATCAGCTTCTAAAACATTTTATTCCTAGGTAACCACTTGTTTTAAACTACATAAGAAAAACTATAGATGACTAAAAATAAATCTTTATATGACATCCCACCTACTAGAGTAATTAAAACTTTTTAAAGTAACAATATGAATTTTTGATGAAGGAATGAAACACCTGGAATGTGCATACATACTTGGATGGTGGAAGTGTGAAATTATGCAATCACTTTGGAAGCAGTTTGACTATTTCTTATGAAGTCAAACATATCACAAAAATTCTCTTCTTAGACATTTAGGAAGAGAGATGAGATTTTGTATCTACAAAGAGATTTGCACCTAAATATTTTTAGCAGCTTTATTTATAACATCCATCAATAAGTGAATAGATTCATATAATTATCTATTGCTAGTAAAAAAAGAACAAACTATGATTCACAACACAATGTGGATGAATCACGCATAGTGTAAGAAACTGGACACCAAAGAGTACATATTATCTGATAACACTTTTGTCTTGGGACAGACAAAACTAATCCACCATGACAGAAATTGGAACAGTGGTTATCTGAAAAGTGAGTGTAGCAGTTTGACTGCAAAGGGCTGCAAGGGAACTTCTAAGGTAGAAAGGCTCTACCATTTGGCATCAAAGTTTAATCAGAACCAATGTGAGGCCTTTTATACTCTTCATTTAACTGACTTACAGTGAATATCTGTATGTTTCATTGTGGAAATAACAGCGTTTGACCATAGGATATTGTATCAGTGCCCATTAGGAGGATTATATAATTCTATAGTATTTTCACCATGTTAGTTTTCAAAAAATCCAAAAACTAAAAATTAAAATCTGCATTCTAAAATGTACCCAACTCCAAAAGCTTTGGTAGAGGGATGTTCAATTAGAGCAATGTATGAGATGGGATAGGAGAACAGAGACAAGACACCCACTGGGAGATATCCAATAGTCCTGGCCAAGAACATAAAAGAACCTAATATACAGTGGTGGCCATGAGAATGGAAAAGATGGGTGAATTAAGACTCACTGGGAGCTAGACTTGGTGCTAACTTGACAAAATGGAATGAGGAAGAAGTCAAAGGAAAACCCAAAGTTAATTCGTGAAGATAGTAGTATTTTCAACAACAAAATCAACAAGAAAAATGAAATCATTACATTCTAATTTTGTTGAACTTAAGGTACTGGCAGGATAAGAAGCTATGATATGAGGCAGAGTTTAAAATGGATATTTAGAGTTTGGGAGAACTCCTAATCAGGACCTCAGGTGTAAATTTGGGAATTGACAACATAGATGGACTAATGAAAGCTGTATAAACTGATGAAATTCTTAAAATATAAGGAAGTGAAAAACATATACACGGAATGTTGACAAATCACTACCACTTTACAGCATAGGTTTCTTAGTTATACAGGAGGTCTACTAGTAAAGATTATGTGAGGCTGATCAGCCCTTAATGGCGAAGGAATAGTACTTCCAGGCATTCCAGGTTGAGATCTTCACAGAAAAGAGTACAATTCCTAAACTCCATCTTAATATCTGCTTCAAGATGTCTTGCCAACAACAAACTGAGTAAATACAAGTTTAGAGCTCTGGAAAGAAACCCCAAAAGCATATGAGTTCACTTTAAAAAAAAATCAATACATGTCTTTGAGTGCATATTTTTTATACTCCTAGGCTAGCAGAAATAGAGCTTCTTGTAGAATCTGTCATTATAGCCAGTTCTGACTCAAGAAGAGCCATTCAAGCCAAAGTAAACCACAGTTCGTCAAATTGTTAATGTACTTTGTAAACAGTATCCTTCTTACCAATGTTACTAAGATTTATATCAGTATTTAATATTTTATAGCAGTAAAAAATGTAAAAAAGTGATTGCAATGAATTAAGCACATACAAACTGAGAGCCACATTCCTCAGCCTCAAGAAGTATAGCTACTGATTTCTTGGGAAGTGTGATGGTTGATTTCATGTTAATTTGGATGGGCCAGATATTTGTTCAAACATCCTGGGTGTTTCTGCAAGGGTGTTTTGGAATGAGATTTAGATTTAAACCAGTGGAGTTTGAGTAAAGCAGATTGCCCTCTATAATGTGGTTGGACTTCATCCAGTAAATTGAAGACCTGAACAGAACTTACCCCTAAGTAAGGAAATTCTACCAACAGACTGCCTTCAGCCTTCAGTGGCAACATGATCTCTATACTGCGAATTCTGCCTGACCACCTTTGGTCTTGAACTGCAACACTATTTCCAGCCTATCCACACACCCAGTAGATTTTGAACTTGCCAGACTCCAAAACTGCATGAGCCAATTTCTTGAAATAAATTTTTAAAAATACACATATATGCATCCATATATATATATATATATATATATATATATATATATATATATGTATATATATTTAGAAACAAAAATATTTTGATAAAAGGTTTATTGCTAAAGATATATTAAGTCTCCATTATATATACATATATACACACATATATATAAACTAGATGCATATTATCAAATATTATTTGATGGGCAAAATGTATTGAGAATATTTTTACTGTTAGCTTTCTGGGGCTAGAATATTCCTTAAATTGTATGTGTCTTTTGGACAACTTTTTGTGTATATATGAAAAGTTTTCTTAGATGTACAATAGGTCTGTTGGCAAAGATTATCCAGAGAGAAAGAGATTGCATGAAAATCTATTGTAAAGATTAGCAGCCAGGCGTGGTGGTGCATGCTTTTAATCCCCGCACTTGGGAGGCAGAGACAGGAAGATAGCGCAGGTTCAAAGCCAGCCATACTGGTTTAAGAGACCCTGTTTCCAAATAAAAAAGTATAAAAAATAGGTCTGGGAGTGTAGCCCCGGAGGTAGAAGTGTTTCCAGGAACCCCAGTATCACCACAAAAAAAAAAAAATTAGCAGAAGAGTATGTGTGTGCATATGTATGTGTATATATACATATATACATACATATATACATGCAAATATACACACACATACATATCTTATTGGTTCTGTTTCTCTGACAAATCATAATATAAAAATAGATAAAATAAAGCAACATAACTTCAGATGATGTGCAGAAACTCAAACCTATGATGCAGGTTATTTGTTGAGGGAAGCAATCCCCAACAAATGGTAGAAAGCAAACTGAGGCATTAAATTAATTGAAATTATAAACTGATCAAAAATGAAGATTCCCCAACTTTCTTCACTTCATGATAGTTTTTATGCATCTGGAGTCTCTGCAGGTCTGTCTCTGTTGCCTATTGTTTCTGCTGTATCAAACTAACTATGATTATTTATTATATGCTGAATTTAGAAATAATTCAGAAATATAATTTGAGGCTTATTATGATGTTATCTTCCTCCAAAGAAGATTCAGCAAATTAGAGAACTTTAAAATAATGGTTTTCCTTAACAAGTTCAGGTTTAAGATTTTCTGGCCAGTTGTGATGGCACACACCTGTAATCCAAGTACTTGGGACATTGAGACAGGAGGATTACAGGTTCAAAGCCAGCCTCAACAGTTTAGCAAGGCACTTAGCAAACTTAGTGAGACCCTCTTTCAAAATAAAAAACAAAATACTTTGGAGGTAGAATGCCTTGAGCTGTATCTCCAGAAAAAAATAATTAAGATACCTCAAAGCTTAGCTACAATCTAGAACTGGTTTGTTGACAGTTCATTCTTATTTCTACAGTATAGTCACTCTGGGTCCAAAGCTCTTGGTCCTCCACCTCCTCTTTCCTAAATATTTGCTTCCTAGATCTTCAAGTTGACAAAAATTAAGTCCACCCATCAGCTAACTCTTTCAGATTGGTTAATGCATTCTAGAGGAAAATATTCCCAAGTGTTGGGTTTACTTCTTGGAGAATTCCTCTCCCCCCAAGTTTAACCCAGCAAGTCTCAGTATCTTCTTGACTTTGCTACTTTTAAGAGGTTGTGTTTACCAGGGGAGATGGTATACACCTGTAATTAAGTCAAATTTGAAGATTAAAGTTTTTAAAAAGCACCATAACGCCAGGCGTGGTGGTGCATGCTTGTAATCCCTGCCCTTGGGAGGCGGAGACAGGAGGATTGTGCAGGTTCAAAGCCAGCTGCGCTGGCTTAAGAGACCCACTTTCCAAATAAAAAGTGTATAAAATAGTCCAGGGAGTGTAGTCTGGAGGTAGTAAGGTTTCCAGAAACCCCAGTACCACCCCCCCCCAAAAAAAAAGCACCATAAAGCATGGTGCCAGAACACACTTTAGCAGCATAAAGTGAAGGTGAAATAGAGCATCAGAAGTTATCTTGTGATGAAATCCATACCCAATCTTCTTCATTTGCTCCTGTTATAACTTTGCTGGTGATAACTTTGAATGCTATTGTTCAATTCATTTCAAACATATGGGTAATATTCTCAATATTGCCCTATTTAATTTTCACTGAAATTATAGCAAATCACATAAAGGAGTAAAAATGGTTTAAGCCTATTTTCTCAGTTTGGCATATGAGTAGGGTTGCTTTACCTTGCCAGTTATACTCTTTCGACAGAGCATTCTACATTTTCCATTTCTCCAGAAAACTATCATAAATACCCTGGAATGACATAAAAAAAAAACTGAAAATCCCCACTTATTAATAGAACTCCATAAAATGACCAACAGGGAGACATAATTAAACAACAAGAGTGCCTGGAAATGAGACAATCAGATTGAACCACCATGGTCACAGAGCACCACTGTCAAGAAACATCACTCAGCACACCACGTGCTCTCCTTCCTTCTCCCTCAGCCCCCAGCAGTCTGGCTAACGTCAGTGACTCACATATCACAGGGAGAGTGATTCGCTTGACCTTTCTTCATGACTCAGCTTCTTATTTTAGAAACCAGGTGGCTTCATCCATACAAGTATCTTCTCTCAGACACAAATGCCCCCTTTCCTTTATGTTACAGATTTTAATCAAGCTTTTATTTTGTATTGTATCTCTCCTTAGGTGATAATATTTTATCATGATTTGAAATATTTGACAACAAAAACAGTATTAATACAATTTCCTCTACCTATCAAGCCAAGTTCATTTTAGTGAACATTTCTCCTTGTATAATAACATCACAATTTACATTTTTCAAATAAGAATTTTAATTTAAATGGACTATCTAGACTTATAAGCTAGCAAATACCATGCTATTCTTGAAACCCAAAAGAAAGCAACTGTAAGTCAGGTTCCATAGAACTTCTTTAAGCCAGTTACGTAATTCCACAAAAGAAATCAGTGTTTTATCTTTCTTAACATTCAACTTAGAATATTACATATAATAAACAGGATGGGGGAAATGTGATTAAAATGTAAATATGAAAGCAAATCTTTTTTTATAAAATCATTTAATTAGAAGAAAATTACATAGCTTCAAAACAAATTTTCTGTGGAAAAACAAGGGGCTTATTTCCCACCATCTTTTTTTTTTACTTATCTTTCAAATAATCTTCCATGTATTGAATTTAGCCATTCCTGGCAAAGATTAGAATATATGGGGTCTTTTCATATTTAATATTCCATTAAAACAGAACTGGCTTTTGTTCCAGAAGGTACAATAATTTTGCTGGAGAGAAACTTTAAAATTGCTTCCTTATTATTATTCCAGTTAGCCCTTCCCCAAATATGATGCAAAAACAACAACCAAAAACACTGTGGTTTTACTAAATGATTCCTGTCATTCATTTCATTTTATCAGGCCAAGTACAAATTCAGAGAAAATCTTCTTAAGTCCTGCAGTTTCAAATTCCTTTTGTAATTCATCCAACGCTGAATACTCTTTGACTTCAAATGCCAGAAACCTGTATTATACAAGAGAAATTCATGAATATGCCTAGATTTGTCAGAGTATAATTATCGATTCAGTTGCTTTTCCATCTGCAGTAGTACTAAATTATACCTTTTGTGTTCCGTCTGTACTTTTGTTTCAAACAGTACAGTAATCATTTTCTCTTTGCATTTTTTTCCACTTGAGTCCACATCTACTTTGGAGGTTTTCTGAAGAATCAGGTACTCCTAAGTGATAAATCAGTACATTAAATACATATCTTACTTTGACTCTCAAAGTTCTACTTTTAAAGTAGCCATAAACCTGCAAGTTTATTTTCATGCTGAAGAGTACTCTCTTTCCAAATTAAGTAGTAAGAGAATTACACGGTGTTTTTACGGAGGGGGGAAGAATAATGTCCTGGTGAATGTAGGAGTAAAGAGTGATATAATCAAACTACTCAAGTTTCAGTCTGGACTGGATTGCCTGCTAGCTTGACTCCGGGCTGTTCATCCAAATCCTCTGTGCCTCAGTTAACCTCCTCCATTAAATAGGACTAGTAACAGGATCGACCTCCTGGAGAAGCAGTGACAATTAAATGACAGAGACAGGAGGGTCACAGACTCGAGGCCAGCCTTAGTAACATAGCCAGACTCTCAGCAACTCTCAAGACCCTATTTCAAAATAAAAAAATAAATAGAGCTGAGGGTGTAGCTCAGAGATAGAATTCCTGGGTTCAATCCTCAGTACCACAAAAAATGAGTAAGTAAGCCGGGCGTGGTGGCACACGCTTGTAATCCCGGCATTTGGGAGGCTAAGACAGGAGGATGGTGATTTGCAGACAGCCTCAGCTACTTAGTGAGGCCCTTTGCAACTCAGTGAGACCCTGTTTCAAAGAAAAAGAATAAAAAAATAGGGCTGGGGGTATAGCTCAGAAGTAGAATGCCCCGGGCTCCATCCCAAGACTTGCAAAAAATAAAAGAAAATAAAAATAAATAAATTAAGTAAATGAGCACAAGTTGCTGCTGTTATTATTACTAATCCTAGTCTGGCAGCTGAATGGAGTGTTAGGCACACAGCACTTACCATTCCAAATCAGCAGCCTCTATAAACATACCTGCACTTTCTCAATCCTAGTAAACATCTTACAAAAAATTAACAGAGAAATTCATAAAATGACATTGTTGGAGACCACTAATAAAAAGCTCTTAGAAAAGTACCATTTCTCTACATTAGTAGAGTTCTAGTTATATGAATAAGTAGTGTTAATTGATGATTCAATCTGAGTAACAACATCTGCAAAATAGCTGCATTTATTCTAATATGGTGAGCTGTTTTAAAGACAAAGAAATTAGTTTTCATTTTTATCAGCTTGTATTTTACCCAAAAAGCTCAAAATTTATAAAAATACTATATTTGCTTTAAAATATAGGGTTACTTAAGCTCTAAGCCAGGATATATATTAAGTTTAAGCTACTGTTTTATCTATACACTATAACCCAGCAAAAATCTGGTTAACCAAATACCAAAGGAGTTTTGTGATAATGCCCATGTTAAAAAGAAAAAAATAGGTCATTATTCTACAAGTCTTTAAGATTATAGGTTGTTCATGCTAAATCTGCTTTAAATAAGTTCTATGTCATTACTCCTGACCAAGCATACCTGAAAGCACAAAAATTCTAAAGTAATTTGTATCTCTTTTAGATTTAAAATATAATAAGCGGTTTTGCTTGTCTGGTCCCTCATAAAATGGGTTAGAAGAATTTAGAATAAGAACTGAAAAACTCTGAAGAAGATGATGGTTTTGAATGCAGCTGCTGAGCCAAGTCAAGTGGAAAGCAGAAGTCAGGTAGGAGGTGACAGGCTGACAGTCCTAATGATCCTGCTTCTTCTAACACTAAATCTCAGTTACCAGGGACAAGCCTCTCTTTCCAGGCATTTTAGATACAAAATTAAAGTGTCAGTATGTATTTTTAACTGCCAGCAAGTTACAAAGTTTGCCAACTACCCACAAATATACACCTTGCTGTGTCTAACTATGGGAAGAATATTAATAGCCACAAACTTTTGGTGCACATTTATAAAATTAAAGTTCATGGCTAATTATAAAAACAAACACATGCCACAGGGAGGATTTTTGTTTTTTATAACCTATCACTTTCATTACATTGCATGCTTTTTAAACTATAATCTTATTCTTTGAGCTTTTTGAGTTTATAGTTGTAATTAGGAGTTAGATGTTCTTTAAAAAATGAAGAACCATTAACGTGGTACTAGAGAAAGCAGAAGCATCATAATGATTAATCTACCCCATTGTTAATAAAGACACACCATTTTGAGCAGAAAATAACCAGATTTACATTCAACAGTTAACTTTTGGTACCTTGATATTGTTTCTGTCTCCCTGTAGTAAAATCAGTATTATTTTACCCATGAACATCAGTCTTCCTGTCAGTCCTAAATCTGAAGCCCACTTCTCCACGGTTCTGACATATTTAGTCCTTGCTCTCATGTGATCTAAATGCAAAAGAGTTATCCACAACCCATCACCCACAGTTGTGCTCCCTGAAAAAGCACACTTGGCACTGCTGCTTCCAGTTTCCAGGTGCTTGAGGATGTGCCTGAGATTCTGCTGGATCCACAGAACCAGCTCGTGAACCATAGGTCCTGACAGAAGGTTCTCTGCTTGCTCAAGTAACTTCTCTTTCACAGTCATGCACTGGGCTCTGGTCAGATGTTCAGAGTTAACCGAGATACCAGGTAGACATGAAGGATAATTAACTGGTAAATGGAACACCAACTCTAAGGGTACATCTGCATCCATAAGTCCTTCAGCTTGTGTGTGAATTCTGAACACAGTCCCATCTGTCTCTGGAAGATATCCAAAAAATAAGCATTAGCTATACATAGTTCAATTTGAATGGAATACTACCAAGTTAAAAGTTTTATTTCCAATGTCAACTTATTTATCATAGGAAAATCTGAGTTAGTTTATTAAGGGACATAATACTTTTTAAAAAACTGTGGTATATAAGAATTATTTCTTCAATCATATATTCATGTATTCCTGCAACCCAAACTCTGGACTTACCCAGCACCTACATTTGCTATCTCCATTTTCTTTAAGTTACAAATAAAAAGGTTTTATCACACTTTTTTTCTAGCCAGGCTTAGTTGATAGTTCTAGAAATTGATAATAAGTTTTTATAATCTTTCAAGGAAACAGTACCATGTATCTGTAAAATCAGTAATTAAAAATCTCTATACTAAATCTGGAGGTCATTTTGGGAGACAATGCGTGATTGTGGGTTTGCCGAGAAACGAATGACTGTGACAGTATAGCTTCCTGGACCTGCTCTTTCCTCACTTCAAATGTGTTAGTATATGTGTAACATGAAGGTAGTAAGACAAACTGCAGCAGAGTGGGCATCAACTCAGCCTCCTCTGGCTCCAGAGGAAGGGGGCTAGGAGATGAAATATTCTGCTCTCTTTCAGATTTGCTCGGCTTCCCCTCTCTGATGTGTTCCACACCACTTCACCCCACTTTTCAAAAAGTTGATATAACATCAGGCTGATTCATTCAGCAGGGGGCAGAAGCACACAGATCAGAAGAGCAGAGAACAGAACAGAACTGGGTGCAAATGAATCTCTACGAGGGAACCTGCCTCTGTGCTGCTTCATATGCCTTTGTTTTATTCTTCTTCACAAGGGAAGCAGTCAAATCTTTCTCATTTTCATACCTGGATTGCTGCTTAACAGCCTCAACGACTGAAACCCGAATGAATCCCTATTTTAAAGAACCTAACAGAACATTAAAATTGCTTCCCATCCATCTGATTCCCTGACTATAAAAGCTGTTGTTATAGACATTGATTCATATATATAGAGCCAAGGCACATCTGTTACACAGAATTTTTTTATAGACATCAGTAGCAGCTGCAAGAAATGGCTATTTTAGGACATCACCCTGAAACACAGGCAGTAACCATTATAAAGACCATACTTAAAATTTAAATTATGTTACATAAGTGAAATGTGTACTTTATAGAGAAAATTTTCCAAACCTAACACTGTATATTTCTCTCAAATCTATCACATTTCTCAAATCTCTGTCTTGAGTTACTTATTTTTTTTAAAAAAAATTATTAAAATAAGCTGCTTGCACATCAGTTAGAACAATACATTTTGCTACATAAAATGGGCATTGTAGACATGCAGAAAGCATATGACTGTTAGGATGAATAAACTCCAGTAATCATCTAGGATGTCCATATTCTCTCTCAAGCTATGTGTGTGACAGAGGTGGAACTAGGGATTGAACCAGGGTCATTCTACCTCTGAGCTACACCCAGACTTTTTCTTTTTAAACAGGGTCTCACTAGGTTGCTGAGAGTATCGCTAGGTTGCTAAGGCTGGTCTTAAACCTGTGATTCTCCATGTCAGCACTCCCAAGTCCTGGGATTTCATTTCAGGTATAACTTGGCTAGGAGGTATAACTTTTAAAGATATCCATTCATTCAACACTCAACAAACATTCTTCCATTCATTTATCATTCGACAAAATTCACTGAGCACACTATCAAGCCCCAGGCACTGTACTGGTCTCTGAGAAAAAAAAAAAAAAAACAATGGGGAAGACTCAGATCCTGTCACACTGACTCAATCCAGTGTTTCAGAACATGAAAGGATTAACATATCTAAAGTGATCTTCCTAGGCATCTCTTCTACACCTAAAAGTGTCTTCATTTATGAACACACACACACGTATATATACATATATTTGTATGTATATATATACATATATAATTTGTATAAACATCAATGTATGTGTGCATCAGGTGATACTTCTCCCTCATCCAGCATCTCTGTGTGTCTTGTGAGCAAAATGCATTGATGCTTCACATAACAGATCACCCTGGAAGCAAGAGTTTTTCCCTCCTGGTCAGAAGGCAAATTTGTTTCAGGTCCAATATAATAAAAAAAATAATGTATTCCTTCAAGAAAAAAAATTGAGCAGAATTGTTAGCAATCCCCTAATAAGACTGGCAGACATGAGCAGAAATTTCCTCAGTAATACCCCCAAAACTCAGAAAATTAAGAATTAATAAATGAGATGGCATTAAACTGAAATGTTTCTGCTCATCAAAGGAAACCAACAATCTAAAGAAAGAGCCTACAGAATGGGAAATCTTTGCCAGCTACTTTTCTGATAGAGGACTAATATCTAGAATATATAAAGAACTAAAAAAAACCCCAATCAATAAATAAACAATTGAACTAAAAAGACACTTAGCAGAAGAAATAGAAATGGCCAATATATACATGAAAAAAATGTTCAACATCATTAGCAATCAGAGAGATATAAATCAAAACTACACTAAAATTCCATCTATCTCCAATCAGAATGGCAAGTATCAAGAAGTCAAACAACAAACTGTGCTGAAAAGTATGTGGGGAAATTGGAACTCTTCTACACTGTTGGTGGGTTGCAATTACCACGGTCACTATGGAGATCAGTGTGGATATTCCTCAGAAAAATTGGGAATGAATCCACCATATGATCCAGCTATATTACTCCTGAGTATCTTCCCAAAGTGACTGATATCTAAATATTAGTAATCCATGCATATCCATGCTTAGAGCAACACAATTCACAATAGCCAAATTATGGAACCAACCTAGGTGCCCATCAACAGATGAATGGATTACAAAAGCATGGGATAAACATACAATGGAATTCTACTCAGCAATAAAGAACAAAATTATATCATTTGCAGAAAGATGAAGGACCTGGAGAACATTATGTTAAGTGAGATTAGCCAGTCACAGGAAGTGAAGGATCTTCTATTTTCTCTCATATGTGGAAGCTAAGGAGTAGCTGGAATACCAGAGAGACTTTAGATAATGAAGAAACTCCAGTGGAGCCAGGAAGGTGGTCTAGGGGAAGGTGGGAGGGAGAATATCAATGAAAGAATTACTACATCAGCTATGTATACTTATGTGAAAATACCAATGTTAATCTCAGTACTCTATGGGGAAGGAGAGAAAGTCCACCAAGTGTTGTGTGCATGTATGTCTCTATCACGATGATTGCATTATGATCAACTTTAACTGGTACATAAAAACTGTATGTACTTATAGGATACCATGTGACACTTTTGTTCATATATACATGTGTATGTAATGTTTAAATCAGAGTAAATATATCTCTCTCAAGATTGGAGGGTTCCTAAAATTTGTGCTCCTAAGCTATAACAAGGATCCACTATGTCTACATCACCACATGGATGAGGACGAGGAGAACCGACATGCTGATGAAATGCCGGTGGCCTGCTGTGCAGTGAGCTATGCTTTCTAACTCCATCTGGGCTAGCCACTGCCTCATGAGCTGAATCCAGGGGTGTGCACCTGACAAGAACTGCTTCACCACTTGACAACATACATATTTCTTTACCATCTTGCAGTCTTTTTCACTTTTCTGAGAAAGAAATATCCTTCTCCCTTCCACAGGAAGCCCTACCATCTCTAAGACACTGTTCCAAGCATTATCACTTCTTGTGATTGCATTTTTAACCCTCTAATGTCTCCTACTCTCCTGCTATAAAAGTGATACATTCCTTACTTCAAAAAAATTCAATGCTACCAATTCTCTTAAGATAAAGACTAATCTTTCTTTGTGCCTTCAATCTTCATCTTCGTAAAATATAATTCTCACCAACTCTACCAATTTTTCCATAAACCAGTGTCTCCATGGCTACTTGGACTGTGGCTTCCTAACATCACTTCTCTCTGAAGTTCAGTTCTCAAACATTACCAATGAGCTACTAATTATTATTGTGCAGGAAAAACATAGCTCAGCAGGCCTAGTCTGCTCAAACCCTGCACATTCCTAAGAAAGTCTTGTCTTTAGGACTGGCTCATGGCTGGCTTCAGAGCATTGAGCGTTGAGTACTTGT
The DNA here is from genome assembly GCF_963383645.1 of Muscardinus avellanarius. NCBI lineage: Eukaryota > Metazoa > Chordata > Mammalia > Rodentia > Gliridae > Muscardinus > Muscardinus avellanarius. Next base: position 84,865,166 of record NC_137788.1, on the reverse strand, counting down.
ATCATTCCATCCTAAAAAAAGGTGGGCTTTTTTGTTTGTTTATTTGTTTGTTTGTTTGTTTTGTTGTATGCCTAAGGCCTTAGGCCACATGGTCGCAGTTTGATTAAATGGCTTATGCTACCAAGTGACTTATGGTGACCCTCCTTGCTCTAGAGGCTGGAGTCTAAGCGACTAAAGTCAGTCACTCAGGAGCTACATGCCTATGTAACTGAGCCCAGGAAAAACTATGGAAATCAAGGTTCACATGAGCTTTCACCTGGTGGAACACATAATAGCTCTGAAGATTCCTCATATCTGTGTGACTCCCCTGGAAGAAAAGACCTGGAAGCTTGCTCCTGGTTTCTCCTGGACTTCACTCCATGCACTTTTTCTCTTTCTGAATTTAGTCTATATCCTTTTGCAATAATAGACTGCAACTTTGAGTAGAACAGTTTTGCTGAGTCCTGTAGGTCCTTCTAACAAATCATGGAGCCAGGGGGTGGTGCAAGGACACTGACACAGCCACATCTGATGGCCTTTATTGTGCCCTACTCTTCTGCAGCACCTGAATCCACTCATCTTCTAAAATCTTCCCTTACCCCCCTGACATCTCATAGTCCTGGTTCTTTTCCTTCTTCTCTGCTCACTCCTTCACTGCTTTGTCTTCTAAATTCCTAAGTGCACAGGCATCCTGTAAAGCACGATTCTCTGAATAACTGTCTTGTTTCAGCACTCCAGGCTTGAAATCTTAAAGTCACCACCTTTTAGATCTTTTTGCCTCTTTCTTCTTGTTTCATAGTAAACATTCTCTAAAAACTAGGAAGTTAATCAGAAGACATTCGATCTCTGAGATACATCCCCCAGTCTTTTTTTTTTTTTTTTTTTTTTTGGTAACAGGGTCTAAGTTGCCTAGGTTGGCCTTGAACTTGTGATCTTCCTGTCTCAGACTCTCAAATACTGAGGTACACCACCACTCCCAGTTCATGTTTACTATTTAATTGCCAAACTCCCATCACAAGTTCTACAAAATTTCTCTCCTCATTCACACTACCACCCTCCTACTTCTGGACTTTCTATGGTTTCTCAATAGTGGTCTCACCACCTGCCTCTCCTCACACCAAATTAGCCTATGCCACTCTGCCAGGACAAACCAATTTCAAATCCCTCCATCTGACACCTAGGGCCAGACTAACACTCCTACTTCCTCTCTCCTAATTCTTGTTTAAACTAATCCATTTTATGCTATAACCTGAACACAGTCTCTGGTTTCCCATATTTAGTCCTTGCTCCTACTTTTCCATCTTCCAAGAAGGCCCTTGACTCTATTTCACAGAATTCTGTCAACCTTCACAGAACCTCTCTTACGATGTCCGAGGTATTTTGAACTTGTTATGATATTTTCAGACCCTCAATTACCATGGCTGAAACAAATTAACATTTTCTCCACCACTAAAATATCTCAATTTTCTTTTTAAACAACCAGCAAAAAGGAGTTGGTTACAGGAACCTTAAATCTCACAGTTATACATTTGAGCAAAAAGGTCTTTGAAGACATGATTAAATTAAGGATTTTGAGGTGGAATTATCCAGGTGGACATAAAAGCAATCCTAAGTGTCCCGATAGCAGGAAGCAGAGGAAATTTCACCACACAAGGCACCTGCAGGGTCTGAAGCGAGAGGAAGGGGTCAAGAACCAAGGGATGAGGAAGCACAGCTGGGAAAGGCAGGGAGCTGGATTCTCCCAGAGCTGGGAGCGGGGGTGGAATGGGAGCAGCCTGCCAACACCTTGACTTCAGCCCAGTGTAAGTGATTTTGGATTTCTGACCTTCGGAACATTAAGAAATTAAATATATATTGTTTTAACCACCCCATTTGTGCCCATTTGTTACAGCAGTCACAAGAAGCTCATATGGTACCTGTGGCTTACAAGGTAAGCTTTTCCCTTTTAGGATCAAAACCCCAAAGCCCGTAGGGCTGCCCAACCTCTGCCATATAAATACTCACCTCTTCCCACCAGTGCTACGAACTGATAGGCACTGACAACCCAGGGAAACAATATTGAGAGGATACTGCACTGGCCTTGCAAATCCTTATCGATTGTCATTTTTCTCTCTGTTATTTTCTGACCACAGTCAGCAAAGTGAATGGCAATGGAAGGAAATCCCAACTTTAACCTTAGAGAACTGTTAAACTACTAGCTACATATACATGCATATAAATATATATTTAGAAGAAAAACTACTTTATTCTTTGAAGAGCTGGAAAGGATTACAATTCTTCCTAGTCAGTCTTCTTAGTTAATTCCTACCCTCACATACTAACTGTAGCTGCAAAGTAAGATTATACAAACAATGCTGTCTCTAATAAGAAAATGAAAATCCCAATATCCCATTCTGCTGACATCTAATATGGTAATAAAATTACAATCTTTTAAAAACTTATTTTCTCCCTAAAAGTCTAGAATTAATATATCTTACCCATTCATTTTTCATGTGACTTGGTTTGTACAAGCAATTAAACTGGCTTCTTTTTACCACAGAATTTTTCATGTATCACATGTGCTATAAGTCTATTTTATTTTGTTTTGTTTTTCCTAATAAAAAAGAAAGCAAAGATGCCCTATCGGCTTTAAGGTTATTAACAACTTAGAAACAGAGTGATTAACAGAAAATTAATTGTGCTGTACATCCAATGCTGATGTCTGCCCCTCCCTGGCCCCCAAAACTCGTTATTAATTTACAAACTCGTCATTCTTGATAAACATGTATGCCCTAGAGAACTTATCCTTGCCCTAGCAAACTAAAATTTTCATAAGTTCCAAGGCTATTTTCATCTATTCTCAAGACCCTACCAAATGATGTAGGTCTTGCCCTCAGGTTGAACTTCATATACATATTCACTAGCTGTTTTTTCTAAGTCACTTTGCCTTATAAGTTTATCAATTTCATAATTAAAGCACAAACTAAAATGGGTTTCAAACCTTATCCTTCCATGCATATACATAAGAGAAATCATGCTAACTACATTCCAAACAAGAACAATTCAAACTAGAGAAACTGAACCATACCTAAATTTCAAGAAAATTCTATCTTTAATATTTCTAACAGCACACAACAGAAGCTCAGTATATGCAGCCCAATCACAGAAGACACTGGAAGAGGTAAACAACATTTAAGAGAATGAGTGCTTCAGGATTCATTTAGAGCCCATTAAGAAATCATTTACATACCATAAGCAACTGATGATTCCTATATTTTACTTGCTGGGTGTTTGTTTAGTTTTGTTTTAGGGGGTGCAAATTTAATATATCCTCAAAAACTTGCAGAAAACCACTAAGAAGCTTCTACACCCTCTAATACTCATGAAACAAAATTTTCTTTCCTCTTACTCTCAGGCAACTCACCACAAGTATGCACACATACATGATTATTTTATCCTTCAGTTCGATTTTTACATATGCTTAATATGTGATTACAAAAGAAAACAAAAAACTAAAATGATATGAAATTAAAAGTGGCAAACCCCTTCTTTAAACATAAAATCCAAGGCTGACCCATTTTTACAGAGGTGAGCTCAGTTCCGGCCATTAGCAGAAAAAAGCTCAGCTCTCTGAGAGGGGTCAATGTGTGACAGTCATGATTCATTTTGCAAGAGGGCCCAATCCAATCTGAACATTAGTGTTAATAAAATATTTAAATATCTGCTCTGAAGCTACTCTGCAATTATTGGGTTTTATATACCTCCCATTTTAACTTTGTGATCTGGGAGAGGATTTGCAAAGATGCAACTTCTACACGTAATGAGCATTGACTACAGCAATATAATTGCTAAGACTCTATCAGGACAATGAAGATCTATAACAATACCAGTATCACCTCACTCACAGGTGCCCACAAACATACATGCACATACTCCTACTCAGGAGTCTTGAACATACGCTGGATCCCATCCATATCTTTTCTCTGGTTGCTCATTAGTGTTCTTTCTGAACAAGTGTTTTGTTGTTGTTGTTGTTGTTGTTGTTGTTTTATTTTGGGTTTTTTGTTTTGTTTTGCTCCATAAGAACTGCTTTCTTAGCTGGGCATGGTGGCTCACGCTTGTAATTCCAGCATTTGAGACTGAGACCAGAGGATCACGGGTGGACAGCCTCAGCTACTTAGTGAGGCCCTCTGCAACTTAATGAGACCCTGTTTCAAATTAAAGAATAAAAAATAGGGCAGGGGTATAGCTCGGAAGTCAAATGCCTCTGGGTTCCATCTCTAGACCCGCAGAAAACAACAACAACAAAAAAAACTGCTTTCCTGATGCAACAGCACCATCTCTATCAGGAGCATCAAGCCATATACAATGGAGCTTGGAGGCTATTGATCCAGTCTGAGTATTAGTTATCTTCTCTGCAAAATAAAGCTAAGAGTATCTCTTATCAAATAAGATGCACTGACTGCAGGTGGCTACATTAAACCTGCCATCTGGGATGACTACACTGCATAAAGAGGGACAGAATAACCCTGAGTTGGTCTACTCCAGCCCTCTCATAGCCAGCTCACATAACTTGTACTCCCAAAAGATTGTTACACCTGACGCCCCTTTACTGTGAGATTATTATAACCATTATAGAAGCCAAAATGTAGATAATACTCTTAAAATTCTTACTATTAGTTAAACCTTATAAACTGAGACCAATTATTTAGCCTCTTCACCCTTAGGGCCTTAGTCACTGGCCCCTAAGCCAGCAGCCTAAGCCTTCCCAGGCTGTCTTGCACCAAAGTGCAATCCTCTGCGATGTTCTCATGTCACTGGCAACAGGGAGAAGTTTATTTGAGCAACACCAGGAATTGATGTGGTTCAGTGTTATGTCCTCCTACCCAAGCTGACAAGTGACAGGGACAGTAGAAGCCCGCTGCATGCTTTCTGTGGTCTGCTAAAGAAGTTCTTACATTACCCTTAGTTCCCAGTCTTGAGCATCAAACATCCCTATTTCAATCACTAAACTATTCTACTCTCCAATGAACCTTTCAGCAACAAAATGTCCTAAATTGTTACACTGATTTCTTTTATAATTCAATTACTTATTGATGCCAGAACAGGAATTAAATTAATTAGGAGGCATGGCTTGAAAGTCATGCTCAATTTAACAGCAGATAAAGGGTCCACAGTGTTCTCGATATTAAGAAACTGCTCTGTTTTTCAGCACTGACTTTTGGGGGTTTTCTCTGACCTGGCAGCAGTATTTAATGCTCAGTGGATTTATATTCCAGACAACTATCACATCTTTAAGGTGTGATAAGACATAGCGAGTACACTTTTCCAGATATTCCCAACTGAGCAGTAATAAAGGAATTTAGAAAAACTAATGATCTCTTCAAACAGCTGCCTCAGGCAGAAGTAATTATCAGTAGAGAGCAGTAGAGAAATCAGAATGTTACACAATCAGAATAGAGTTTGTAAGACAACACTCATAGGGAGTGTGTGTGTGTGTGTGTGTGTGTGTGTGTGTGTGTGTGTATTTTACTGGGGATTGAACCCTGGAGTATTCTACCTCTGACATATCCCAGCCCTATTTTTTAGTTCAAAACAAGGGATCACTAAATTGCTAAGGTAGGCCTAGAGCCTGTGATACTCCTGTCTCAGCCTCCTAGGATTACATGTGTGATCCACCACACCCAGCTTTTCATATGGATTTTAAGGAATTGTTGCAGAAATATTCAAGATAGGTCTAGGTACTAAAAAGAAAGTAGCTCCATCACTCTAACAGGTTCATAATGCCTGAAATATAACAATGCTCTATGAATGTGAGGATGGACAAAGACAAGAAGGGATAAGGAAAAGCAGCCAATTCTTCCTGTGTGTGTGAATAGCAGGCCATGTGGATACAGTGAAAACGATTTACTCCTAGATGGCTTTCTCATATCGAGCTCTTTAGACGACCTCCTTAACGGCCAACCAATTTATGGTCAAAAAGACGATTTCAATAGTAGTTACACTTATAACATTTCAAGGATAAATGCTATGCTTCCAAAAATGTACATAATATATCTGAACTCTAAGTAAAAATTGAGAATTATCTGCATCACTGTACTTTCTCATAAAGGGCAGTTTCTTTTTTTTTAGTAATTGAAGCCAAGACAAGAACAGAATAAATTTTAGCTATTATCAACTGTCTAAAAAAGTCTAGAAGATTGTATGCTCCTAGAAGGCAGGCCAGTGACCTGTTGCCGTCTGCAGGGCACAGGGAAACAAGCGTGGGCTGAATGATTAATGTGCCCTGAGCCTATAATTGGCAACCACCTTTAAGCAGACTGGAAAAAAAAAAATGAGAATGGTAATCAATTTGGAAATATAACAGACATAAGGTTAGGGCTGATCACTGGGCAGAATTTAAAAAGCACTCATTCAGCCAGGCGTGGTGGCACACAATTGTAATCCCAACGCTTGGGAGGCTGAGACAGGAGGATCGCACAGGTTCAAAGCCAGCCTCAGCCACTTAGTAAGACCCTGTTTCCAAATAAAGTATAAAATAGGTCTGAGCATATAGCCCGGAGGGTTTAAAAAAAAAAACCACTCATTCAATGAACATTGTTCTCATTTCCTACCATGTACCTTGCACTGTTCTAGGTGCCTGGAGCTTTGTGACTACCAGAGTCCCTACCCTTATTCAACTTAAGGCCGTGCAGAGCTAAAAGGGGCCTGTTGACAAGAGGGAGCTGGATTTCATCAGGGTGGGGAGTCAGCTCAAGCCCTTTAAGGGGAGCGGCGACGCCCAGGAGGCGCGTGGCTGCGTGCCCCGTCCACCTCGCGGGCGGCCTGGCGCTCGGGCTGCTCCCCATCCTCCCACGGAGGCTGCCCGCGGCCCTTTAGTGGGAGGACGAAGACCTCGGCGGTGGCCTCGTCCCTCCCGCGCAGGGGTAGTCACCTGAGCGGCTCAACACCTCCCACTCGCGGGGCCCGCAGAAAATCGCGGCCAGGGCCGAGAGCTCCTCCTGCGCGGGGGCCGCCATGTCCGCGCGGGCTCTCGCCTCCCTCTGGCCGGAAGCAGCGCGGCCTCGCGGCCACGAGGGGGCGCCCGCGCCGCCACGCGGGAGGGGCGTGGGCCGGAAGCCACGCCCATCTGTCTGCTCGTCTCCGCGTGGGCGGATAGGGGGCGTGGCTACATCCCTGGAGGCCCCGCCCGCGGACGCCTGCCTGTCAATTCCATGAGTAGGATCAGCTGCTTCGTTCAGGATTTTCTTGGAGTCCAGAAGACACACACCAAGATTTCTGCCAGAGACTGTTGCAGCCTACCTGCTTCCTTCCTGGCTGTGGGAAGGCTATCACCAAAGCCCCAAGCCCTCTAACTATAGTCCCAGGCTCTGAACTCTCCATCCATGGCCCAGACTGTTAGAACTGGAAAAGGTCAAAGAAACTTGGCAATTAGAGAAAGAAAATAATAATAAATGGGAAGAGACCAGAAGACCGTGGGAGCCCTTGTTCAACTCTTGAAATAAGTGTCACCAGATACGCAGTAATTAAAATGGAAGAAATTATCTGCCCTTATGGAGCTGTTAGTGACCCATGCGGTCTGAGAATCCAGGAATAGCCACCAGATGTTCTGTAGGACATCCAGAGCCTCTTTCCTTTACAGAGGGGAGAGTTGGACCTGCCAACCTTGGCCTTCTTAGGACTAGGAGTGGTCCTGGACTTTATAGGGACTTATTTGCCAAAGTCCTTATGTTCCGCTCTTGTCTCCCACCTTGTCAGAGAACAGCCCTGCTGAAAGGGGCCAGTGAAATTTCTTGGTTCTTGGGGATATGATCTGAGAATAAACACTAGCTTCTCCGTGTTTTTCATTATGTGAGGGTCAACACATTAAAAAGAATGTGTGTACTACCTGTGTGACTCCTGAAACTTAATAATGAAATGATCATCCTTGCATCCTGCATCTAAAGTTAGAATTATAAGCAATACCAATAGGGTAACACAATTAGAACTGCATTTTGTTTCAACTACGATTTTTAATTAACAAGATTTCGTTGCTCTTCTGTAGTAGTTCTGTCTCCGTGTGTTTGGCTTGTCCTTTTGTTTTTCAAGTAACAATTTTAAAAATTTGCAGCCACAAGATGCAGCAGGTCTTGTTCAAGGAGGTCCCACGACTTTTGTTTGTATCAGAAATAACACTGTACGAGATAAATCAGAATTTAGGCAGCCGAACAGCGGCTGCTATCATTGACCTACAGAAGTCAGAATAAACTTGCCTGATTTTAAGACTCAGAATCATATTCCTGTCACCATCATCATCATTCCCACGGTTGCTAAGGGGGTTAAGGGACAGAGGGAAAGACACTGGCTTCCAAGAAAGGAAATCTAACAAGATGGACTGCAGGGGAAATCGTTTTCAGAGGATGCCATGGGATTTCAGTGACCCCAAGTAATTAGGAGCCCTGCTGTGCACATGATTGGGAAGACAAAGGTTTATTTAAACTCATAATTATCTCTGGTGTGACCGATTTGTTTTAAAGAAAGAAATAAAAAAATTTCTTTTGACTTATTTCCAAAATAGCAGCAGTTCATTGGGTTCATAATTAGCTGCTAAAGAGATTGGTGAATAAAATAATAAATTTTTAATTTAAAATATCACTGTTATTTGATTTTAGTTTGAAGTCCAACATAATTAATAAAGCAATAGGAAAATATTGATTTCGTTACTTATTTATTAAATATAATCTACAAAATAACTGAACAGCTCTTATTTTTAGTTTTCCAAATTCAGCATATGAAGACGAGTGCGCTGATATGAACAGCATGAGCTTAGCTGTCAGAGTATATGGAGGCAGTCGCTGGAGCCTACAGTCAGCAGGGGGTCCGTGGAGATTGACTTAGAAGTACAGCAATCTATTACTGTATTTAAAATTTTCTAGTCAATAAGTTTCTTCTTTGCTCTTCCTTTCTCCGTTGATTTCTTAACCTGCTTTTCATACTTCATTTAGCATGTTTAAATAAAAAAGAAGCCAATGTGCATGTCTTTTAAACTGACACTATCCTAAGGCACTGAAGTCCCATGAATAAGTTTCTGCACTTGACATTTAGAAGTAATCATCACAGAGACAGCATAATGTCAGCTTGATATTTCTCACTATGAAAATATCAGCTACATGTCAAATCTCTAAGTCTACCTTAATGTAATAAGTTTTCTCGTATTCACAGGCTACTGCAAATTCTCAATAGTTAAATATGGAGTGAATGTCTTCAGCTAGCATTTCCTATTCCTATCTGAGTCTGTTTTCCAGCACATACTCACAACAGTGCATGATTGGCTAGAAAAATACTTTTTCATGCAATTTTTTCTAAGTAGTTATTTCCCCAACACCATCAAGGGGAAGGGTTTAAAACCTCTTAACACCAATTAAAACTGCTAATCCAGAAGGTAGTTTTAAAAAAAAACTTTTGGAGAGAAATACTTCTATTCATTTTCTCATGAATAGTATAAAGACTTACATACTCCCCTCAAAGTCTAAATCTTAAGTCCAAACTCACTTGGGCATAGAAATGAGAACACACCATTTTAGGAGAATGGGGAACCAGTCATGGTGACACATGCCTGTAATTCCAGTACTTGGACAGCTGAGACAGAAGGCTTACAGGTTTGAGGCCAGCCTCAGCAACTTAGTGAGGTCCTCTGTAACTTAATGAGACCTTGTTTCAAAATAAGATAGGGCTGGGGATATAGCTTGGAAGTAGAATGCCCCTGGGTTCAATCCCCAGTACACCCCATATACACAACACACGTACATTTACACAAAGAGCATTGGAAGAGATTGTTCGTATCATATCAAAAAAAAAAAAAAAACTTAGGATCCTAATACTAGACTGGGGTGTCATAAAAAATTATAGCAAAAAGGTAAAAATGCTCTGGAAAATGACTAAAAGTGAAAAGCATACGCAATATTAAGTCCCAACTTCCTAAATAAACCCAAACATCAAGAAACTGTGTTGTTGATTCTGTTCCTGTATTTACTCATTTCACGAAACGTTCTTGGGCACTCAATGACTGTTGGCCTGGCTCTGTGAGTTTGAGTATTGAGATAAAGAGATGAAAGCAACAAATCATTGAAAGCAAGGACTTCTGTCTCAGATCTACATAAGCTAACTTAATATACAGCAATTATTTCACACAATTGTAGGGCACAAGAACTATCACATTCTTTGTCAGGGTGAAATTCAATGTCATGACGTAGGTGAAAGTAGTGGGGTGAGTAACGGCACATACCTCCTACAACTTCCAGAGGAGAAACAATTTTGTAATGTAGTAGGTTTCCAAAAGTACACAAAGTCAATGTCATTAACTGGTTTTAGTTCTTTTTGTTCTGTTGTAATGTACAAGTGGTAATTTCATTATTCACCATAATATCAAAATATAAGCAAATAAATTATATAAGAATTTTACACCAACCACAAAATAAGTTTGTGCAAGGTTCTTCCCCCAGCATGTCCAAATAAATCTAGGTTTCCTCAAAACTATTACTTGGTCTCTGCCCATGAGTGATCCTTACACAGGTGGTAGGTATCAAAACAGTTCCATCTTACTTCATGGGAAGCCAAGGACACTGACATTCCAGTGCTTACCAATGCCATAAAAACTAGTCTCTTGATATCATTAGTGTTTCAGAGTTTGTCTAGTTAAAATACTGCCCAATATTTAATTGGGGTTATTATTGTAATTGGATTTTTATGAATTATATTTTTTCACTGTGTATTACTAGTATAAGCAGTTTTCATTATCTGAGGTACAGTTGAGGATTGTATGACTTTTTAAAAATTCTTTTCTCCAAAACTGTAAAGGAACTATAAATGAATAAACTCTGCTATGTTAGCAAAACAGACTCTTATGGTTGAATATATATATATATATATATATATATATATATATATATATATAGAGAGAGAGAGAGAGAGAGAGAGAGAGAGAGAGAGGGAGTGCAGCCAAGGAATCACAGCTATGACTGAGAAAACTAGATTTGGATTTTCTTTTTTATGTGCTGTGACCCTCAGGCCAGGGACTGTCTGCCAGCCTCCCAGGCCTATGCCCTCCCCTGGAGGCCCTGGCACTCAGGCACAGATGGTCAAGGCAGATGTCCCCCCACCAAAAACCTACACCACCTAGCCCTTCCCCACCCAAACCCTACACCAGAGGTGCCCCAGAGCCCATGTGTGACTTGACTTGGCCTCTGTTTGCTGGGTGCATGTCATCAGCACCTACCTCCCCAAGCCAGAACTTGAGAATGGACCTAGGATGCTGTGAAGACCAACTTTAAAAGAGCTAACCCCCTTCCCACACCCCACCGACCCACATTCCCTCTGTGAAGTCTACCTCAGAGTCATACCCTCAGAAGGGCGGGTAAGCAGGTGACCAGAGACCCCAGGGCTGCGTTGGGGAGCCTCTTGCAGTGGGAGCCTGCTACCCACGATGAGCCCACCCCTCCACTGTAAGCCTCCCAGGCCTCAACCCGGGGCGATGGCAGTGGACCCTACTGTCAGCGCATGTACCTGCCTGATCCAACTCTTCCAGGCTCCTCACCTCCTCATACCCCTCCCCTCCTCACTACAGGGGAGTGAAGAGGTGTGTCAGGCAGGGTAAGGGGCCAAGGACTCCAGAGACACATGTCTTTGTACCCTGAGTGTTCCCCTAGGGAGGGGACATGGGGACAGGGGCCTGGAGAGGGGAGGGGGCCCCCTGCGGTCTTTGAACAAATTGAAAGTCCAAATAAAACATCAAAAAAGAAAAAAGAAAAAGAAAAGGCAATAAAAATGAAAAGCAGTAGAAGGAGAGAAGAAAATAGGAAGGGTAAGAAAAATGAGGAAGCAGGAAGAGGAAGAAGAATGGCTGGAGAAATACTAAAGATGATAAGGAAACCATGACTTAGGAATTTTGTATAAAATCTAGAAGAAGACTGAGGCATCTGCTTCTTAAACAATAGAGATCTAAAATTTTATTCACTTGGAAATATGAGATAGGAGGATTACAGGTTTAAAGCCAGCCTCCACAACTTAGCAAGGCCCTCAGCAACCTAATAAGACCCTATTTCCAAGTAAGAAATAAAACCAGGATGAAAGTATAGCTTAGAGGTAGAATGCCTCTGGTTTTAATCTCCAGTACCAAAAAATTTAAAAATAAAAGAAATGAAAATTTTATTCAGTAATAATATGAGATCTAGGATGGGACTTCATGATAAAGAAATAAGGATTTAATTTTTTATACACTCTGGTTTTGTGTATTTTATATCCTCTGAAATAGAAGTGAACTTTTAAAATTCTTCAGCAGGTAATACCTTGAGATATCTTGACTTTTGCAAAACATTCAATTAAGGAAAAAACAACAGAAGCAAAGAGAAAAATCAAAGAAAATGTGGGGAAAGAATATCAGGGCTAACTAGAATTCATAGAGTTGGCAAGAGATATAAAGATATGACAGATGATGAGTACCAAAGTGATTTGTTTTAACAGACACATGATTTAGGATTAATTCAGAGAAGAAAGGCACCTGAGTGGTGCTAAAACTTCAGAGGTGTTTTGATCTTCTAAGTTGAAGTCCAGAAGTTGGCAGTGTCCAGAGGCAATCTCCTTCTGTTTTGTGTTTCTGCTCTACTTCAATTCCCACAATTAAGCTGTAGACCAGGACGGCTTCTAGGTCTACACCCAGTCAGGAGAACAGGTCAAGTTAGAACTGGTCAGAACTCAGTCCCAGGAGTGCTCCCAGGGGATGTGAACAATGTCACTTATAATCGGAGAGGCCAGGTACTCAGCTAAAGATGGAAGAAGAAATTAAGTACTGCTCTTCTAATTATTTCTATTTTATTATGGAGAAATAACATTGGAAAACAATGGATATCCCTACCATATTGAGTTGAGTTTCAGTCAAGAGGTTATCACTTAATTCTGTAGAGCTCAGCCTTCCCCCATCCCCTAACCACCACCACCCATTACTCTTTATTTCCCTCTTTTATTTTTCTCATGATTTAACCCTATCTGAAATCACCTTGTTTGTTTGCCTACATATGTCTTGTGGTTTTCCAGTGCTACTGTCTCAATATTTGGGTGCTTGCAAAATTCACATCCCCAGTGTGATGATATTGGGAGGTGAAGACACAGCAGGAAAACATCCTTTTTAAGGAAGAAACCCTCACTACACACGCTATGCCTTGATCTTGGACTTCTCAGCCTTGAGAACCGTGAGCAATAAATTTCTGTTATTTATCAGCTACACAGTCCAAGGTATTTTGTTATAGCAGCTTGGACAGACTGAGACACCACACGGATATTAGAATCAGTAACTCTACCAAGCCCTTCTGAGTTTTTCAAAGTGATGATACATGCTCCACAAGAACCCGAAAAGCCTAGTTACTCACATGCTGAAGCTTTCTGAGAAGGGAAGGGCAATTTAGGGTAGCTCAAATGAAGGAGAGGCAAATGGCTTTGATGTTTATTGTGGTTAGAGGGTGAGGCCAGGCTTAGATTTCTGCACACTGCTGGGGTTTCTGTAGTCTGAACAACACCCACTAGCACCAAAAGAGGGAGTGCAAGACTTTCTTACCTGCTTGCCTAGAAGTGGGGCAGAAGGGGAAAGAGGGAGGGGTGGAACTTGAAAGCCCTCAGTATCCCAATGTCAAACATAAAGTGTGATTTACTACTGGTCTGTTTCTACCAGAACTTGAACTTCAGGATCCTTCTCATTCTTGGTCAGCTCCGCATTCTCCACATCTAAAGCAGTGGCAGGAAAATTAGGAATTCGATAATTATTTGTTGGTAGAACTCACTGCAAAATTATATATTCCTAATAAAATCACTTATACAACAGAGTTAATGGAGTGCCTACCTCTATATGCTAGTCAGTTAAAGAGGTGTCCAGCATGGAGAATGAGACACAGACGCTGCCGTGTAGGTGCTGGGAATCTAATCCAGGAGGGAACTCCTCTCTTATGATGGGGTGATGAAGGTCCTGCCAAGTGACTGCAGGGCCACTGAAAAAGACCCAGGATGCCTGGTTTAGTCATTGTAATAGAAAATCACCATCAGATTATAGGAGGAAGAAGAGTAAATCTTAAAAAAAGGAAGCTAAAACACTCGGTTGCAGGTTCAAGGCTAGCCTCTGCAACTTAGCAAGACTGTCAGCAATTTAGTGAGACCCTGTTTCAAAATTTAGAAGGTGGCAGAGGCTGGGTGAAGCTCAAAGTTAGAATGCCCCTGGATTCAGCCTCAGTAACAAAAAAAAAACAAAAAAAAACACAAAAAACAAAAAGGTAGTTGGAAAGTTAGATCTAAGCCTTCATTCTTTAACGAGTGTTTATTAAGGAGTTTACTATGTGCCAAGTATTGTACCAGGTCCCAGGCAAGGTGTACATTGTAACACAGACTTAGAAGTAGTAGTGTAAGACACTGACCTTGAATGATTACATATTTGATCATCTACAACCTGTTGAAATTATAAGAGTAGATGAGATTCCCTGCCTGCATCTCAAGAATTTCACATTGTTGAAGTTGATGTATTTCCCAGTAATAGAACAAAGAAGCACTATTTTGTTGGTCTCTCTAATACAATGTGGATCAGAACATTAGTCCCTTTGTGGAATTGTTTCTATATTTTCCTGTTGGTTTTTACTACTTTTATTTCATTGTGCTTTTCATAGGCAGCAGGAGGATCAAGTCAATAAAAAAAAAAAAAGAAAAAATCTCCCTTGGGAATTCTTACCACCTTGTGGTCTTTGTGTCTTTTTGTCTGCCTCTGTCAACCTCTCTCTCTCTCTCTCTCCTTTAAACTAAGAATAAAATGCTGAACTATAACACTTTGTTATTTCAGATAAAATTCTGTTAGACTTATGTGATTCTCACTGCCCTTTGAATCAGGAATTTCTTTACAGAGATTTGTGTGTGTGTGTGTGTGTGTGTGTGTGTGTGTGTGTGTGTGTGCGCGCTACTGGGGATGGAACACAGGGGAATTCTACCTCTAACCTACACCTCCTAGTCCCCCTATTTTTTCTTCTTTATTTTGAAGCAGGGTCTCACTGAGTTGCAGAGTGCCCCACTAAGTAGCTGAGGCTGGCCACGAACCTTGATCCTCCTGTCTCAGCCTCCCCAGTGCTGTGATTACAAGCGTGTGCCACCACACTGTTTTATACTTGCAGATGAAGCATAGTCAGTCCACTCTCACAGTCAGATCATTACCACCTACTTTGTCTTTACCTTTTTCTCATTCCTCCTAAGATAATTTCCCATCTCTTCACATAAAGAACTCTTACTCCTTCCTCAGGTCTGAATCCAGCCCCTCCTGAGTCTGAGTTGAGGACCCCTCCCGCATCTCCCCATCATTACCATATGTACTCACATGTGAAATGGGACTATCATAGTGTGTGTCTATAACCCCACCTGACTTTTGTGAGATGAGGGAGTATTTCCATATCATCTTTGGTTGTTTCTCCAACTCTTAGCACAGATCGTATCTTGCCTAGCAGGTAAAATACACTCGATATTTGTAAAATAAATGAAGAATGAATGCGTGCATGGGTATAGTATATAACATAAATTGGATGGGGCTCACTTTTCTTATTACTTTTTTTTTTGGTGGTACTGGGGTTCCTGGAAATCTACCTTGGGGCTACACTCCCAGACCTATTTTATATTTTTATTTGGAAACAGGGTCTCTTAAGCCAGCATGGCTGGCTTCGAACCTGCACGATCCTCCTGTCTCCACCTCCCAAGCATGGAAATTACAAGTGTGTGCCACCACGCCTGGCTTACTTCTTTTGATTCCCATTTGATTTCTTCATCCCTTGAAAAATGTTGACACACATCAATGTTGAACAAGCAAATTGCTACACACATCTTTACTTGGTTCCATTCAGAATAATCAACAAAATGGGCAAAGCAAACAAATTTATTTTTCCCAACAAAGCCTCCCTCTGGCATACAGGAGACTAAAAAAAGAGGACATGTCATCTATACAGTAAATTTTCACATTTGAATAATAGTTATTCCCAGTTGTCACTTGATTACATTATATACAGAAGAAAAATTAATTTTAAAGTAATTACTAAAGTTTACACACAATATAAAGTTTTAACACTACTCAACTAAATCTAGAAGTCATGTGATAGGTGAATCTATATTGTTTATGTTTCAAACTGAAATGAGAAACTGCATGGTACCTAATGCAGGCTGGCTAGAAATATATAATATCTCCAATTGTGTATGTGGCTAGGATATCATATTTTGTTACTATACAGGCTAAAATTAGTCATTTAAAAATAACTAAGTCGCCGGGCTTGGTGGCGCAGGCTTGAAATCCCTGTGCTTGGGAGGCGGAGACAGTAGGATTGCGCAGGTTCGTAGTCAGCCTCGTTGGCTTAAGAGACCCTGTTTCCAAATAAATAAAAAATATAAAATAGGTCTGGGAGTGTAGCCCGGTGGTAGAAGGGCTTCCAGGAACCCCAGTGCCAACAAATTAATTAATTAATTAATTAATTAATTAAAAATAACTAAGTCACTTAAGACAAGCTCGTGATATATGATAATATAACCATAGTAATTATAATTAAGGCAGTAAAAGGCTGTTATATTTTCTATTCTGTAACTCATGATCACTTAAGAAATTTCTTCTCCTTTTTTTTTCTTTTCTTTTTCTGATGCCGCAATATGTTGTTGACCACAGTTTAAGTTAAAAGACCAATAAAAGACCAGTTATGTTGAAGGGGGACCTACTGGGAAGGGGCTCAGAATTTTTTGTCATGATTGAAATATTTCATATCTTTATTAGGATGGTGGTTGTGTGAGTTTAAGCCATTTCCTTTGCCTTTAAGATCCATGCATTTTTTAATGTATATTATGTCTCCATTAAAAAAAAAAAAAAGAGTACAGAAGGAGCCAGGCGTTGTGGCTCATGTTTATAATCCCAGCATTCAGGAGGCTGAGACAGGAGGATCGTGGTTCATGGACAGCCTCAGCTACTTATGCCCTCCACAACTTAGTGAGACCCCGTTTCAAAATAAAGAATAAAAAAATTGGGCAGAGGGTGTAGCTCAGAGGTCAAAAGCCCCTGGATTCCATTCCCAGACCTGCAAAAAAAAAAAAAAAAAAAGTACAGAAGAAAAAAGAAGTAAGCTCATAATACTTTTTACGGGGCATTCTACCTCCGAGCTACACCCCCAGCTCTATTTTTCTTTATTCATTTTTTTTCCAGTACTAGGGCATTCTACCTCCAAGCTATGCTCCCAGCCCTATTGTTTTGTCTTTTTATTTTTGAAGCAGGGTCTCACTGAGTTGCAAAGGGCCTCGCTAAGTAGCTGAGGCTGTCCACTAACCATGATCCTCCAGTCTCAGCCTCCCAAATGCTGAGATTACAAGCATGTTCCACCATGCTTGGCTCTATTTTTTTTATTCCTTATTTTGAAACATGATCTCACTAAGTTGTGGAGGGCCTCACTAAGTAGCTGAGTCTAGCTGCAAACCAGTAATCCTCCTTTCTCAGCCTCCCAAATACCAGGATTACAAGTGTGTCCCACCATGCCTGGCTAGTAATCTCATAGTACTTTTATAAAATTATTTTTTTAAATCTTTTACTAGAGCTGAGTATGACTGCAACTTAAAAGTTGAAGAAAGGTATATTAATTAATTAATTTTATTTATTTGCAGTACTGGGTGTGGAACCCAGGGCATTCTACCTCTGAGCTATACCTCCAGCCCTATTTTTTTTATTCTTTACATTTGAAACAAGGTCTCACTAAGTTGCTGAGAGCCTCACTGGGTAGCTGAGGCTGTCTATGAACCCATGATCTAAATGAGTGTGAAAACAAACAAACAAGAAACAAGAAACAAAAAAACCACATCAAGCCTTGCTGCTGCTTGATTTTTACATTATAACAATAAATCTAGGCAGAAAAAGCGGCTGGTTTTAAGTTTCTTCAAATGGTACCAACTTGTATCTGTGATTTGGATGCTAATAAAACTGAAGAAAACCATTTCATTCAAGTTGTTTTCAGTCTGAACGTTCAGTCTGCCTGTTGGTGTTCAAATATAGATTTGATTTCAGTAAAACTCATGTAATATAGGCTAACGATTATTTAATAATTTTAATGCACTAAAAAACTCATTATTTCAAATAATTTATGATGGTTTTATTTATTTACTTATTCATTCACTTATTTATTTTTGGTAAAATAAGGCACTTATTGTGAGGTGAGCAATCTAGTATCATGTGAACATCAATTCTTAGATACACAGTTTTTATATTTTAACATGTTTGAAATCAAGAAGCTTTATACCATCAATAACATCTTACACTGTCCATGAGCCAGGCAGCACAAAAGATATAAAATGTGGCTTACATTTGCATTAATTTGGTTATTTTTCTTGATGACACAATTTCTGCTGAAAACTTGATTTCAAGCATCAAAACTTGCAGAATGTAGAATGAGTATGAGAAACTCAGAGAAAGTCCTGAAAGTATTAATGGAGCTTTTCTTTATCACCATAAAGGGATCCATGGAGGTCCCTCTATGTGGGCAATGGGGTCTCAGTTCAGCCCTGAAGGGTTCTTGATCTATGTAACTGAAAAGAATTCTAGGGCACATCAAAAGCATGGTAGAAGCAAAAAAATATTTAAGAACAGCAAGTGGGTACACATGCCAAAATGTGCAAGTGCTCCATTCCTCTCAGATGATAAGTCCCACACCCAGGATTGAGATCTCTGAATATATACATGATTTTCCAGGGAAGAAATGTGCAGGTTCTCAGGCAAGCTTCTTTGAAAATCAAATTCCAAAGCCAGTTGCATTGGCACAGCCCTATAATGCCAGTATTTGGGAAGCTGAGATGGGAGGATTGCAGATTCAAGGCTAGCACACAGTAATTTAGTGAGACCCTGTTTCAAACTTTAAAAATAAATAGGGCTGGATGTATAAAAATAGGGCTCAGAGGTGAAAAAAGTTCTATAAATTCAGTCCCCAGTAATACAAAAATACAAATGAGAGAGAGAGAGAGAGAGAGAGAGAGAGAGAGAGAGAGAGAGAGAGAAAGGAAGGGGGATTAGAATGTTATTTGGGGGATTTCTGGGAAGATGGCAACTGAGGGAGGCAGCACAGATCAGTTCTGCTAACACCCAATCTCCATTGCCTTAAAAACAGTGTTCTTACAAAAGCAAGGAAACACCATAACTTTAAAAAGAACATAATAAGTAAAAGGCAGCAGGGGGAAAAAAAAGCTAAAAGACAGGTCAGACAGAAAAAAATAAAAAACCCACCTACCTTGTGGGTTTGATCATAAGAATTTTAAGCCATCAATTCCTCCTGCACAAATATCAGCTACAACTTGCAGCAGTGGCAGCAAAGCTCACCACACACTCCAGAGATCCAGAGCAGCACTCAACAACACTATAAGTGAACCCACCAACCCTGCAGGAGAACACTCAATGACATGCCCCCAGGGACTCACACAGCTGCAATAAACTCCGTGGGCCTGAGACTTTGTGATTCAACCCAGAAAAGGTGGGGATGGAGTCTGCTGTTGAACATAGCAGAGGCTCAGAGAGTCTCGGACTCTGCATCAGTGGAAAGCATGGAGGGTAACCTATACTTAATACTAGATCCAAATAGTAGAATCTCCAGGATCACTACAGACCACCTAATTCTGGTAAATGAAGAAAAGTCAGATCAGCCCAGTTGTGCAGAAAAGAGACTCTTTGGTCCTAGAAGCATCCAGCACCTATGCAGGCAGAGATGGTCAGGCTCCTCTTCCGTGGAAAGTGTAAAGGGTGATCTATGATTAACACTAGATCTAGCCACATTGATACTCACCATCTGCATAGACTGAGAAAGACTCAGAGAACCAGGCTTGCAGCAGGAAGGTGGCGGTGTCACTCTGTGTCTGCATAGGGAGACTGCAAAGGCCCAGTCTGCTGAATACTCATATATTTGTAGGGTTGCATTATTTAGATTTTGTTTTATTTATTTTATGTGTGTGTGCTTGTTTGTTTTCTCTCTCCCTAACACCTCTCCTAAGCTTCTTCCCTTGTACATACCTACTCTCTTTTTTCCATCCCTTTTCTTTTAGTTTTCTCTCTTTTCTTTGTCTTGTTTTAAATCCACTTCATATCACTATACTAAATACTCTACATTGGCTACTAGAATACTAGTACATATTCACTATCTCTAATCTCTACTATGTATTACCTTAAAAAACTCATGTTCTCATTCTATTTGATCCTATTCTTGCATTTACAACTTCACTTCTTTCCTTACTCAACCTTCACTGTTGAATACAACACAACTTGCCCTTGGATACACTAGATGACACCTAGAAAATGAGAAAAATCTATCAAAAGTATCAAAAATGAACTTCTGGAATCATGAGAAGGAGGAATAATAAGGAAGCAATAAGATCTCACAATCCCACAATAACAGAACATGACAACACAGAATTGCAGAGATCTCCAGAAGGACAAATCAGGAATGTAACTGTAGAAGTAATACAGGACTATTGAAAAGAATTTAGAGAGAGTCTGAAAGAAATTAAGGATGCATGAATTTAAACTATAAAAATTCAATTTGAACACATGGAGAATAGAATATTACTCTTAGAAGATGGTCACTCCAAAAATGAACACTTGGTATTATAATTTAGAAAAAATAATTCAGCAGCATGAATTGGACATTGAAGAAATATGGGCCAATTTTAAAAGAGCTAACCTAAAAATAATAGGCATAAAAGAGAGAATAGAAGGTGAAACCAAAGGGATCAATAATCTTTTAAAAGAAGTAATATCAGAAAAATTTCCAAACATAGAACAAGAGGTCAATACACAGGTACAGAAAACTAATAGAACCCCCTTAGACAAGATAAGAGAAAGAGTTCACCATGCCAGATAATAGTCAAGCTGACCAACGTAGAAGCCAAAGAGAGAATCTTAAAGGTAACAAAAAAAAAAGTGATATTCAGAGGCAAATCAGTTACAATCACTCCAGACTTCCCAAACCAAGTCATGAAAGCCAGAAGGGCCTGGAGTAACATATTTCAAACTCTGAAGGAAAACATCTTGCAGCCCCAAATTTCCTACCCAGCAAAACTATCTATCAAATTAGAGAGAGAAATAAAAATCTTCCATGACAAACAGAAGCTGAAAGAATTTATGTCTTTCAAACCAGCACTAGAGAAAATACTCAAAGAGATTAACTAGAAGAAGAAATAAGTAATACACTCCAGAACCAGAGAAACAAGAATTTCCATTAAGCAAACAATTAAGCAAAGAACAAACACTACCTCAAACAAAAGTTAAAATTCAAAATGTTAAGAATTAAAAATCATCTCTTAGTAATCACACTGAACATAAATGGCTTCAACTCCCCAATAAAAAGAAATAAGGTGGCAAAATGAATTAAAAACCAGAATCCATCTACCTGAGGCCTGCAAGAAACACACCTTACAAGTAAAGATAATAACAAACTTAATATAAAGGGCTGGAGCAAGTTATCCATGCCAATGGAACTCAAAGACAAGCAGGAATAGCAACTATGATATCAGACAAATTAGACTTCAAGCCCAAGCTTATTAGGAGAGACAAATCAGGTCATTTTTTACTGGTAAAAGAAACAATACAGCAAGAGGAAATAACAATAGTCAATATTTATGCCCCAAACATAGGTGCAGCTACTTTCATAAAACAAACTCTTTGTGACATTAAGTCACACATAAGTCCCAATACAATAACACTGGGAGACTACTACACTGCTCTCACATTATTAGACCGATCATCTAGACAAAAGGTCAGTAAAGATTCCTCAGACCTAAAGAACACCATTAACCAAATGGACCTATTAGACACATAGAATATTTACACCCAAAGACAACAGATTTCACATTTTTCTCAGATGTTCATGGAAACTTCTCCAAAATAGATCATATACTGGGCAAAATTTTAAAAAATGTGACATATTTTCCTGTGTCTTTTCAAACCATAATGTAATGAAACTGGAAATTGACTATAAAAAAAAAACAGAAAAGCAACATAAACATGTAGAGACTGAACACTACACTGCTGAATGGAGAATGAATCAAAGAAGTAAGGGGTGAAATCAAGAAATTTTTAGAAACAAACAAAAATAGAGATACAACATATCAAAACCTCTGGGACACTCTGAAGGCAAATTAAGAGTAAAATTCATAGCACTGAGCGCCCACATAAAAACAGAAAATCACCATATAAATAACCTAATGACACACCTCAGAGCCCTTAAAAAACAAGAACAGTCTAACCCCAAAGCCAGTAGAAGACATGAAATTATTAAAAATCAGAGCAGAAATCAATGAAGTAGAGAATTAAAAAATATAGAAAATCAATCAAACCAAAAGCTGTTTTCTCAAAAAAAAATTAACAAGCTAGATAAACCACTAGCCAACTTCACCAAAAAAAAGAGAGAATCAACCCAAATTATGAAGATGAGAGATGAAAAAGGAGATATTGCCAACAACAATGTAGAAATCCAGAGGATTATAAGAAACTACTTCGAAAAACTATACTCCAACAAAATGGAAAATCTGGAAGAAATTGTCAGCTTTCTAGATAAATACAATCTTCCTAAGCTGAGTCAAGAAAATATAGATAATTTAAACCAACCAATAGTAATCAAAGAGATTAAAGCAGCAATAAAGAGCCTACCATCAAAGAAAAGCCTAGGATCAGATGGTATCCCAAGTGAATTTTATAAAACCTTTATAGAAGAGCTAATCCCAATACTCCTCAATCTATTTTGTGAAATATAAAGAAAATAAGACTCTCCCAAATACATTTTATGAAGCCAAAATCACATTAATACCCAAAGCAAATAAAGACAGCTCAAGAAAGCAAAACTACAGGCCTATATCATTGATGAATTTGGATGTAAAACTGCTAAACAAAATACTAGCAACATGCATTCAAAAACACATCAAGAAAAATCATACACCATGACCAACTAGGATTCATCCCAGAGATGCAAAACTGGTCCAACATATGAAAATCTATCTGTGTAATTCAACACAATAAACAGAACCAAAGACAAAAATCATATGATAATTTCAATAGACTCTGAAAAATCATTTGACAAAACCCAACATTCATTGAATCTAAAAAGCACTTCAGAGAATTAGAATAGAATGAACATATTTCAACATCACAAAGGCAATCTAAAATAGGCCCACCACTAACGTCATATTAAATGTGGGGAAATTGTGAGAATTCCCCCTAAAAATAGGAACAAGAAATGGATGTCCATTATCATCACTTTTTTTCAATATAGTACTTGAGACTCTCACCAGAGTAATAAGGCAAGGAAAGGAAATTAAATTTATGTATTAGAGTTCCCACTTCTCCACATACTCGCCAGCATCTAAAACATTGTAGGTGGGGTTGCAAATTAGTGCAATCACTTTGGAAAACAGTACAGAAGATCCTCAGAAGAATGGAAACACACTTATCATATGATCTAGCAATACCAGTTCTGGGTATCTACCCAAAAAAATGCAAACCAAACTACCAAACTAATACATGTGTATCTATGTTCATAGCTGCACAATTCACCATTGCCAAATTATGGAACAGCCAAGATGTCTATCAATGGATTAATGGATTACAAAACTATGAGATATGTACACAGTGTAATTTCACTCAGCCATAAAGAAAAGCACAATTATGTCTATTACAGGGAAATGGATGGAACTTAAGAACATTATGCTAAGTGAGATTAGTCAGTCACAGAAGGAGGGAGGGGGAGAAAATGGGGAGGGAATTGTGTAAGGGCTAATTCGGTAATGTGTGCATGTATGTCTCTGCCATCTTGTAACCCATTAAGATGTATGACTGCAATGAGCCAACAAATAATTTTAAAAATAATGTTCTTTTTGGGTTAAGCATTCTAGCCATAAATCAGTTATGGATGCATTATGTAAATCTTTAAATCTGGTGACATTTAAATTTCTTATGCTGCACCAATAAAAATAAAAATATATTAAAATAAATAAATAAATTGGTTATGCTTCTCTTCTAGTTGATCTGGTACAAGCATACACTGAAGGGTTTGTTCTTCTAACTAAAGAGACAAGAATGATTGCTCATGCATGCTGATTTGAGTCTCCATCTTTTAAGGGCCTCTTTCTCTCTCACTGGGAGCCCACCTATCTCATCCACAACCATCAAAATCCAGAGAATTTTATTGCTTATTCTTAAAGGAAGCAAAAGACCTATCTTTTATAACTTTTTAGAGCTATAGAAGGCTATTGCCTCCTATTACACAGGAATCTATATTCTACACCTGCCTGATCTAATGGGGATGAGGGAAGAGGTTGTTGTTGAGCAGTGGTGATGGACCAGAATCCATAGGAGTACATCATCTTTGCATGAAATTACTTCCACTGAAGCAGCTCTTGTCCTCTTCAATAAGAATCAGAGACCTAAAAATGGTTTGTAAGTATAGTGAACGACTTCTGAAGGATTCTGACTATTTTGGGGTAAAGACAAATCTTGTAGGATCTCAAAGGAACAGGCTTACTTCTGGGTAAGTGAATCCATGAGGCATGTTCTTATAACTGAATTGTTGTGAGGGTTCCTAAAAGAGCCTACAAGGGGCCCTTCTATTTAGAAGTAAGTTGATTTGAATAATTATCTTTTTTTCTAGGTTATAAGTAAGATATAATCAACAGGTTGAACTTTAGGCATGACGGCTGAATTATGTGGAGCCACAAAGATTTTATTACCATATTCCAATAAAGCTGTTTGTTCTTGACCCAAGTTAATTACATATTTAGTCATTTTCTCTGTTTTTGGGGTCAGTAACAAAGCCTGAAGTTGGAAAAAGCCTCCCATTGAGCATTCCATAGGAGCTTAATTGGAGAAAAGTTTTGGGGGCAATTCTGATTCTTAAAAGAACAATAGTTAATTGTCATAACCAGCATTCTAGGGTTTCTTGGCATAATTTTGCCAAGGTGATTTTGCTACATAAATTAGCACTCCCCACCTTTCCTGCTGATGGTGGGTGCCAGGAGGAATGAAGGTACTGTTGTTTCCAATGCTTGTGACACCTCTTATATCGCCTTAGAAACAAAGAAGGGACCATTATCACTCTGAAGTGATCTAGGGAGCCCAAATCTATGAATAATTTATTTTATCTTATTATTACTACTATTATCATTATTATTACCAGTATAGTACTAGAGATTGAACGCAAGGGCATTCTCTTTATTTTGTTTTTTGAATGTAAAAAATACAATGTATGAGACCAATGCACTCAACAGCCCACCAGGCTCCAGAGAGGAGCGGCGGACAGCGAGCCAAGGTGAGCCACTGTGGATCAGCCGGGAGGAATTCGGCAGATTTCTTGGCACAGGGAGCATCTAAAGCTCCCAGGGGCCGGGCTCAGCACACCCTGCAGGGACTCAGAGTGGAGCTCAAAAACAGAGAAGAAATACGCCAGCCTCACAGCCAAGGGCGTGGCAGCGGCGCCATATTGCCACCGGCGGCAGCAGCAGCGAACCCACCGAGTCCACTACAGCTCCATCTGCGCACTCAACAAAAGTGAGTCAAATTGCGGCCCCTAGAGGAGAAATCCCAGTACTGTACTCCCTGGGACTTGGCCCAGTGGGGGAGTGGCGGTGGCAGAGATATTACACCATAGGAGAATGCCCAACCTGGCACCCACCATGGTCTAAAGCAGCCTCAATTGATTCACAGGGTCTGAGACTCTGCGATACAACCCAGTACAGGAGTAGTGGGGACTGAGATACCACAGACTCGAGATCCACAGCACCTTAAGTGAAGTCGTAGCGACCCAAGGGAAGAACCCAGAGAAGGCACAAACTTCCGAAATCATGGGAAAGAGGAATAACAATGGAGCAATGAATGCCCACAATCCCACAACATCAGAACCCGATAAAACAGAAAATCAGAGATTTCTAGAAGATCAAATAAGGAAAATAACTGTAGAAATAATAGAGGTGTTTCAAAAAGAATTCAGAGAGAGCCAAAAAGAGATAAAGGATGCAATTAATGAAGTAAAGCCCTCAATTCAAAGCACAAACAACCGATTAGACCACATGGAGAATAGAATCTTGCTCTTAGAAGATGAGCACTCCAAAAATGAACACATAGTTTCTAATTTAGAAAAAAATATCCAACAGCAGAAATCTGACATTGAAGAAATATGGGCCCATTTTAAGAGAGCTAACCTAAGAATAATTGGAATAGAGGAGGGAAAAGAAAGTGAAACCAAAGGGATCAACAATCTCTTCAAGGAAGTAATAGCAGAAAATTTTCCAAACATAGAGCAAGAGGTCAATACACAGGTCCAGTAAACTTATAGAACTCCCTTTAGACAGGACCAGAGAAGAGGATCCCCACGCCACATAATTGTCAAAATGACCAATGTGGAAGCCAAGCAGAGAATCTTAAAGGTAGCAAAAACAAAGGGCCAAGTGACATTCAGAGGCAAACCAATTAGAATCACTCCAGACTTCCCAAACCTAGTCATGAGAGCCAGAAGGGCTTGGAGTAACATATTCCAAACCCTGAAAGAAAACAACTTCCAGCCAAAAATGTCCTACCCAGCAAAACTTTCTATCAAAATAGATGGGGAAATAAGAAGCTTCCATGACAAACAGAAACTGAAGGAATTTATGTCTTCAAAACTAGTGCTAAAGCCGGGCGTGGTGGCGCACGCATGTAATCCCAGCATTCGGGAGGCTTAGATCGGAGGATCGCGGTTTGCGGACAGCCTCAGCTACTTAGTGAGGCCCTCCGCAACTCAGTGAGACTTGGTTTCAAAATAAAGAATAAAAAATAGGGCAGGGGTGTAGCTCGGAGGTCAAATGCCCCTGGGTTCCATCCCCAGACCCGAAAAAAAAAAAAAAAAAAAAAAACAGTGCTAGAGAAAATACTCAAAGAGATTAAATACAAAGAAGAAATAGGTAACACACACTAGAACCAGAGAAAAAAGATTTTCCATCCAACAGACAACTAAGATTGGTTATCTGTGGAGATTCATTATTTATGTTAGTCTTTTACCTATCTCTAAATTGTATTGTTTGCTTTTATTGTTGCTAATTTTTAGGATTTCTAGTTGGAATATTAATATACCTTCAGATATAGCATTTGGAAATATTTTATCCCATTCTATCAGTAACTTTTAACTCTGTTTACATTGTCTTTGGATATACAATAATTTTTTAATTTTTAGGGAGTTTGTTTACCCTTTTGTTGCCTGTGCCATTGAAATCATATCCAAGAAATCACTGCTAATTTCAATGTTGTATGACCCAGATTTTCTTCTAAAAGTTTATAGTCTTAAGATTTATATTTAGGTCTTTTATCTATTTTGAGTTAATATTTGTATATTGTGTTAGGTAAGGGTCCAATTTTATTCTTTTTCATGTAAATATTATTTTTCAACAATATTTAGTTAAAAGATTATTATTTCCTCCACCAAATGTTCGTGGAAACCTTGTCAAAAATAACTTGACAATATATGAAAGAATTTATCTCTAGGCTTTTATTTAACTCCAATGGTTTATAGATCTGCCTTTAGAATAGTACTATACTGTTTCAATTATTGTAGCTTTATATGGTTTGAAATCAGAAAATATACATCTTCTAGCTTTTTTCTTTTTCGAGATCGTTTTGGGTATCTAGAGTCCATATTCCATATTAGGATAGATTTTTTTCAGAAAAATAAATAAATAAATGTATGATAGTTTCACCTAAAAAAAAAAAAGAAAAAAATATTCTCTGGTAAGAAAGAAAGCAAAAAGAAATATTGAAATGTTATCTTTAAGTCATCAAAAGCTTGGTATCAGACAAATGAAACTGTTATGTGAGATTATCATTGTTAATTTTGGATAAAGTGCTATAATACTAGATGTCAACCACTAAGCCAAGCATGGGAAGGAGGGATGGGGAGGGAACAGGGTGGGGATTGGGTAGGGGCTAACTGGGCAATGTGTGCATGTATGTATACAAAAGTATTTTTTATCCCATTATGATGTATGGATACAGTGCACCAATAAAAAATAAAAAAATACAATGTTTTATAGGATGAGTTTGAATGCAAAAAGCACATATTAAACATATGATTAACTTTAAAACACCAAGCAAATTTGTTTTTAAGTGCTACTCATCCAAAATCTTGGACAAAACTATTACTCCAAAGTGAAATAAAAAGACAGATTACAAGGCAAACACTGATAATAGCTTGAACAGTTATAATTCCCCCCAAAGTGCTATTTTGCCACTTAAATAATGTCATTCTCAAGTGATACAGAATAATCACTTTTGCAGAATTTTTGTATTAGTATCCATAAATTAAAAATGTTTCTATATATTCTAAAGAGCTGCAAACAATACCTTATAATAGCAGCTTAATATCAAATTTATTTTCATGTCTAATTATTATTATTATTATTATTATTTGGTGGTATTGAGGATGTAACCCAGGGCCCTTCTACCTTTGAGCTACACTCCCAGACCTATTTTATATTTTATTTGGAAGCAGGGTCTCTTAAACCAATTGAGGCTGGTTTCAAACCTGCATGATCCTCTTGCCTCAGCCTACCAAGCACGGGGATTATAAGCATGTGCCACCACACCCAGCTTATTATTATTTTTTAAATATCAAAACATGGTCTCACTAAGTTGCTAAGGTTGACTTTTAACCTGCTGTCCACCTGTCTCAGCCTTCCAAGTACTGGGATTACAGGTATGAGCCACCATGCTCAGCTCAATAATTTTCTTTAATATAGCTTTAGTGATTTCCTGGGCTTTTTGGTTCAGGTAGGACATGTTTCTAGCCACCCGGAAAAGGTATCAGCAAAAACTAAAATATATTTACATCCTTGGCATGGAGACATCTGGGTAAAGTCTCGTTGCCAAGCTTCCTGGGGGAAATGTGATCATCATTTTTCAGGGTTAAGTAATGGAAGTAGCTTAGTTCTACCCTGGATTGTTTTATGGATATTGGGTCAAGTTCTTATAATCTCCAGAATGGTGAAATCAAAGCCTTTTCCCTGAAAGGCACAGGTAACCAAAGGAAATGATTCTCTCCCCAAAGGCTATATCATGGATACCTTTAATAATCTTTTGTTGGTCAGCCTGAGATAGTAAAATTTTATGATCCCCTTCTGTAATCCACCAGCTGTTTTCTGCTTTTGTGCACCCCATGTCTTCTTCATTCTTCCTCAGCCTCAGACTTGAATAAGATAGGCTTGTATCTAAATTTGGGGCCAAGGTTATTAAGGCCATTTCTGAAACATCATGAAGTGTTTATTTGGCACTTTTATCTATCAATGCATTTATCTGGATAATGGGAGACTTGCCCTTTGATGTAATTGTGCAGTACATTATTGCTACATGAGCAGGTAATCATAGTGCTTTTAGAAGGGAGAAAATTTCAGACCATGTTTAACAGGGGAGTTTTCTTGTTGTTGTTTTCTACTGAATCCTCTCTTGGACTTCAGAGAAATGGCGAATAGTTGAATAGTAGGAGACTGAGAAAGGGAGGTAAGGAAGGGAAAAGGAGAATTGAGGACGTGAACAGTTCAAATAATGTTATATCCATATATGAAGGTATCACTATCAATCTAACATATACAAGGAGGAAAGAGGGGGTAGCTGAATGGGATGTAAAGAAAAATGAACCAAGTTACGTGTGCGTGTATGAATTTATCAATTTGTATTTTGTTTTGTTTTGTTTTGTTTTTTGGTGGGACTAGGGGTAGAACCTAGAGGCTTTCTACCTCCAGGTTATACTTCCAGACCTATTTTATATTTTATTTGGAAACAGGGTCTCACTAAGTTGCTGAGAGCCTCACTAAGTAGCTGAGGCTGGCTTTGAACCTGTGTGATCCTCCTGTCTCAGCCTCCCAAGCATGGGGACCACAAGCGTGCACCACCATGCCCAACTGGGTTTTTTGTTTGTTTGTTTGTTTGTTTTGTTTTTTGTTTTGCGGTACTGGGGATGGAATCCAGGGCCATTCTACTTCTGAGCTACACCCCCAGCGCTACTTTTTTTTATTCTTTATTTTGAAACAGGGTCTCGCTGAGTTGCAAAGTGCCTCAATAAGTAATAGCTGAGGCTGTCCACGAACCACGATCCTCCTGTCTCAGCCTCCCGAATGCTGGGATTACAAGTATGCTCCACCATGCCTGGCTGAATATATCACTTTGTATTTCACTATGTTGTGTAATTACAATGCACAAATTTTAAAAAAAATTTTAAAGAATCTCCTTTCTTTCTATATAGCAGCATGAGCATAAAAGACTAAGAAATTGTATCTGAAGTCAACATAGATTCATTTGTCTTTTCCCAATTGTAAAACCTGGGTAAGGGAAATTATTTCAGTTTTTTGAACTGAGGTGTTTGGTGGAAGCAGTTTTCCTTCAGTCACTTCCTGGAGACTACTCATTGTATAACCTGATTTTCAGGTTCCATTATTCATACAACTGCTTCTATCCATGTGCTGTTCTGCATCAGAGTTAGTTAAAGGCTAGATTCTGAGGTCAGGCCTACTAGAGTAATCCTGTTCTATAGCTTCCACACAGAAGTGAGGTAAATCATCTTCCCCTGGGGTAGAAAGCGGGATTGCTGGATTTAGAGTTTAGAAGAACTTGAGAGTAATTTCTGAAGATTCTAATAGAAGGGCTTGATATTTAGATAGCTGTCCTTTAGTTAATTACTAATGTCCCTTGATTTCAAGTACACTTTGAACTTTATGCAGGGTTTCAACCTCAGGTGAGGGTCATAAAGTTAATTCAATGGCCTTTTTTGCCATAAGTGCCATAACAGCCATAGCTCATAAGTATTCAGGCCACCCACATGACGATGAGTGCAATTGTTATAAAAAGTAAGGTCATAGTGGTAGAATGTCTCCCAGCCTTTGAATAAGGACTCATACTTTGGCATTCAGCTGCATATGGAGGAAGTGGCCTAAGGAAGGAATTCCCAAGGCTGGGACAGATAGCATCAAATGTTTGAATTTTTGAAAAGCCTCTTGCTGTTTTTCTGTTAAATTTAGAGCTCATAGTCAGCCCTAATGAAACTGTATAGAATGGCTTGGCTATGAGTACAAAGCTGGGAATCTAAATTAAATTCAGCAAAATTCATCCATTCCTAGGATGGATGATGGATTCATCCATTCCTAGTCCTAACTTGTCTCTGGGTATAGGATGGGAGGCTAATTTTAAAATGGCATCTTTTCTCTCAGGGGTAAGAGTTTGTTTTCCTAGGGTTAGAATATGGCCCAAATGTTTTACCTTTGTTGGGAAATCCAAGTCTTTTGTGCAGACACTTGGTAATCTGCCTCTTCCACAAAATATAAAATCTCGTTGTAAAGCTGAATTTAAACCTAGTTTGACTGACTGACCCAGAAAGCTCTTAGGGCTTTTTCTGTTTTGTTTTTGCAGTATTGGAGATTGAACCCAAGGTCTCACATGTGCTGCGCAATTTCTCTGCCACTGAGCTCTACCCCCATGATTTTTTTTCTTTTATTGAGACAAGGTCTCACTAGGTTGCTCAAGCTAGCCTCAACTTGCAATCTTCCAGCATTAGCCCTTGAATTTTGTACATTACTTACTCACCCCACTCCATCCCTAAAGCCTCATTAGTTCAAAGTGAAATCTAAAGAAGCTGCAGAGAAGAAAAACAAATGAGAATCCCAGCAGCAGCAGCTGTTCCTGTCCAGGGTATTTTCAAAGCCAGCTTTATCCTCGGTTTGGTGGTACAGTTTGCCTTCAGTTATGTGAGGTTCCCTAGGCTCCTAACATCAAAGCATCCTCTCATTGTGTCTTAGTTCTATTTGGGATGATTTTAGCACTTAACACCAAAAGCATACTACTGTAATTACTCAAAGCCTTCATATTTTATGTTTTATTACTAGTAACAAAATATTACTTCTAACATATCTTGGATGGCCAGATTTGAGCCTTGCTAGCTCACTTGCTTAAGCTGTGCAATGAATGAAGCTAGCTGTTCTAGTCACTGTCGGTGGCCCTGGATGGTGGCCAGACCCGCACTGGGTGAGAAGCATAAAGAACAGAGTGAGCCATTCTGTTTTCCTCAGGGCAGATTCATATTTGAGTGCAAATTGCTTTGATGGAACTCAGTCTTCTTCATTGCAAAAAGGTGCAATTTATACAATAATTTTTCAGAACCTTTTTGGTTCAAAAATTCTTGGTTCTTGCACAGATAAAATTAATCCAGACATTGCATGATTTACCATACGTGAGTAAACCCTGGTGGATTTCACTGCCCATTTTACTCTATTTATTTGATAAGTATTTCTTCTTGATAGAATTCAAATTTAGTATTATAACATGATATGCTTGCAAAATTAAATGTACATGAGATGGCTTTGCTCAGTGATAAGAATTTTTAAAACCTATGTAATATCTGTGGATGAATGTTATGAACCTTATCTTCAGGAAATATCTCATGATAGTTTTTATTCTACAAGACTTGGGGCTTGGGATTGGGAAAAAAATCACTGAGAAGTTATGGAATGGTGTGGTGACTTCCAATTTTTACCACAGAATAATGGCATCTGTCCTTGCAAATAAAATCAGATCTTCAAAGATAGGAAAGAAAACAAGGCTGAAATGTGCTTGGTATTCTTTGGACTATTGATTCCAATTTTTAATGCCAAAATAAAATATATGATTGCTGCTTTCCCCAAAAACATGATCTAAAAAGCTTGTATTAATAAATGATTCAAAAAGCTCACATTAATAAATTATTTTAAAAATTTGTGTATACAATATCAACCAATCAATATAATTCTACAAATCAGAAACTAAAACTCCAGCCAAAATGTTGACTTGGAAAAATAAAGCACAAAATGTAACTGAAACATTATAATATTGTTTCTTCCAAAAGTACTAAGCATTTTTTCTTAAAGGAGAATTGATTCAATAAACTTCCTTGGAGTTATATTTGAAAAGATACTATTAAATAATTTTGTATTTGATGATGTTCCATAGTTCCCTAGAACAGTCATTTGCAAACTCAGTAATAAATGTGTCTGAGTTTTTGAGTAGCTCTGTACTGATGCCTAACTTACTTATACTGAAGAAACTATTCAGGGGCATGATTTCCCGTTAGTTTGGGTAGCATATTTTGTGTGTGTGGTACTGAGGATTGAACCCAGGGACATTCTACCTCCAACCTACACCTCCAGACCCATTTTATCTTTTTTTATAGACAGGGTTTTACTAAGTTGCTGAGAGTCATGCTAATTTGCTAAGTCTGGCCTTGGACCTGCAATCCTCCTGTCTCGGTTTATAAAGTACTAGAATTACAGGTATGCATTGACATGCCTAGCTTGCGTAACATTTTAACAAAGAAAAGGAGGGGGAAAAAACTTGTATGATTAATTCATTCACCACCTTAAATGTGTGTGCCAGCAGCAGATGGACATCCACAGAATCAGTGTGTACTCAGGAAGGTCTGAGTACCACCTGTCTGTGGTACCCTGCTGTTAGGGTTTAGATATAGAATGTTCCCTGAAAGAGCTCATGTATTAATGTTCAGAGTTGATATAATTAAATTATGAGAGCTGTAATCTCATCAGTATATAAATCCATTGCAAGGTTTTTATTGGATCCTAGGCAGGTAGGGTATAGTTGGAGGAGGTAGGTCACTAGAGGTGTGGCCTTGGGGACTATGCTTGTAGCCCATATAGTCCCCTTGTTTGCTCCTTCTTTCTTCCAGCTTCCCTGATGTGAGAGCAGAACTCTTGCATATTCTCTTTCTCTGTCTCTGTCTCTCTCTCTCTTTCTCTCTCTCTCTGTCTGCCTCTCACCATCATGCCTTCAGCTCCACCTATATAACCCAGCCTCCATGGACTATGCCACTAAAATCTTCATAACAGTGAGCCAATAAATCTTTCTTCCTCTAAATTGTGATGGTCAGGTATTTTGGGTTAGAACAATGAGAATGCTGACTGAAATCCACTCTAAGACCTGCAGGAACACTCCTTACTGCCTCAAGTCAGCTGGTATGTGCATCCTGCAGAAAGAAACTTTGCCTTTCAAAGCCTATCCAACCAAATTCCCAGTTCCCCAACCTCATGTCCCAACATTAAGGTATCTTAATCACTCATGGGTAGTGAGATCTAAATATGTGCTCGTTCCAACAACATGTAATGTAAATGTCTGGGACATCCAGGAGGAAACTGACTCTGTGTGGCTCACCAGTAGCTAGAAGCAGTGGTATCAAAATATTTAACAGCAGCTAGGCATGGTTGTTCATAACTGTAATCCCAGCTACTCAGAGACTGAGGCAGGAGGGTCACAAGTTTGAGGTCATCCTGTGCAACTCAGAACTTGTCTCAAATTTTTGAAAAAGAAATGGGGATATAGTTTAGTGATAGAGTTATACTTTGTACTGATTCCTAACTTAATACTCAAGTAATTATTCAGGAACATAGTTTTTCTGGTATAAGCAATGCCCTGATCCCTAGCACAGAAAATAATGATGATGATGATGATGATGATGATGATGATGATGATGATAATAATAATAATACCACAATAAAAGAACAGCTAATGGACCTTGAGCTATGACCAACTTAATAAGCATCAGGTATAAACCTCTATCCTGCTACAGCAGCACAGCCTGCCTAAGTGCTCACCCAGAAATTAATTGCTTAAGCAACTAGTACAATTTTAGAATTCATAAATGCTTTTAAAAGCATATCATCTCATTCAATCTTTAGAAATTCTGTTATTAGATATTACTTCAGTTCATAAATAAGAACACTGAGGCATTATAGATTTAACTAATTTGTCAGATCGCATAACTAGGAAATGGTAGAGCCTAGAAGGAGGATGGCTACCCAACACAATTTGTCTTATTCTGTGGTCTCTCTTCCATTCCCAGTGCAAATTATAAGGACAAGAAACTCTCCCACTAATTTTTTTCACCATGCCTACCTATGTAGAAATCAGAAAATGAAAAGTGACAGATAAAAATGTTGATTCAGTGCTTCAGCTTTATGTTATTTCGATCTCTGTTAAAAGTCACTTCCATAAAATGACTTTTCATTTGGCCTATGGAGATATTGATGACTTGGAAAAGAAATATGTGACTAAGACACTTTTAACATTATTTTTGTGAAGCTCTTCCTCACTGCTACAAACTTCTGCTACTGTCAGCATGTTAATCTGTACTGAAAAATATGAAACAAAAAGCTAACTTCCTGGAGGAAATTTATCTTACAAGTTTGATCTTAGTAATCAAGGGATGAAGTCACTGAGTCTTTTTTAGAATTAAAAACCCACTTACTCTGAAGAAAAGAAATAAAACTCTGGTACAGAAGAACTCCAATAATTTAGGTAGATGTTCCCCCCACCCCCAAGGCTGTGAAGCATAGCATCTTATTCCTTAAGTATGGGCAATGTGGAAAGGGGGTGGGGCTGGTGGGGACCATAATGTTACATTGGAAAAACCTGAGAAACACTATTTAGGTCATATAATCAAGCTCAATCTCACCATAATAAATCATGTTGGCAATATAAACCTTTGACATGATATGGTTAAAATTACTCTACTCTTGTGGTCTTCCTCCCTAAAGCCTATAACCCAAGTCTAGTTGTGAGAAAAATAACCCCATCCTACAAAATCCCATTCTACAAAATATCTGACTATGACTCCTCAAAATTGTGGAGATCATCAAAACCGAGTAGAGTCTGAGAAACTATCACAGCCAAGAGGAAACTATTAAAAATACACTTAGACACATTTAACATTTTATAGTTTTAGGAAAGAGTGACTCATGAATTGGGCAGTATTAAATCACAACCAGTTTGGGTTCCATGTACGGGACTCAGGGAAACAGGTAAGACAAAGAAAATTGTTGACTGGTTGAAGTGGATCTATGTCTTATTTAGAGGCCCTAATTAGAGATTTAGAAGTTTACAATTGGTAAAATTATTCTGAATTGAGTTTCAATTCAGAAACAAGAATGCTGGAGCTGTCTCAGCCCATTGCTGCTTAGGTATCATTATTATAATCATCATCATCATCATCATCATGACTAAATGACTAGATGAAACCTTGCAACAAGAAAAGGATATTAGGTAAAAGCTAAGAAAATCTGCTGGCATGGTGGCACACATCTGTAATCTCAGTACTTAGGAGGCTGAAACAGGATTTTAGATTTGTGGACTGCCTCAGCAACCTAGTGAGACCCTGTTTCAAAATACAAAAGTAAAATAGATCTGGAGATATAACTCAAAGGTAGAACACCCCTGGGTTCAATCACCAGTATCACTGAATAAAAATGAATGAATAAAAGGATAAATAAATAAATACATTTAAAGGGGGGGTTGGTGATGTAGCTCAGAGGTAGAATGCCCTTGGTCCAATCTCTAGTATTTAAAAAAAAAAATCTCAAGCCGGTCGTGGTGGTGCATGCTTGTAATCCCCGCGCTTGGGAGGCGGAGACAGGAGGATCGCGCAGGTTCAAAGCCAGCCGCACTGGCGTAAGAGACCCTGTTTCAAAAATATAAAATAGGTCTGGGAGTGTAGCCTGGAGGTAGAAGGGCTTCCAGGAACCCCAGTACCACCAAAAAAAAATCTCAGTTTCATTATCACAATCTCCCCTCATAGTCTTCTTAATTTTCCTCCTCCTTTTCCAAAATAGCAAGATGCCTACCCTCTGCTGTTTTTAATTTTTGTGTTTTTTCAATTGATAAAATTTAGGCTTACTGGTTAAAAGAAGGGTTAGTTATGCAAATATAAGGCACATAGGTGCCCTTCATTCTGGAATAAAGGGTTTATTTTTATTTTTGTGTTGCTTTAGCAATAATTGTCTTTCCCTTTTATGTACAGAGATAGTCACTGGGGAGAGGTGACTCACTCCCTATAAGGAATTCACGACCTTCTTGGAAAATGTCCTACCCAGCAAAACTTTCTATCAAATTAGATGGAGAAATAAGAAGCTTCCATGACAAACAGAAACTGAAGGAATTTATGTCTTCAAAACCAGCGCTAGAGAAAATACTCAAAGAGATTAACTACAAAGAAGAAATAGGTAACACACACCAGAACCAGAGAAACAAGATTTTCCATCCAACAGACAACTAAGATTGGTTATCTGTGGAAATTCATTATTTATGTTAGTCTTTTACCTATCTCTAAATGGTATTGTTTGCCTTTATTGTTGTTAATTTTTAGGATTTCTAGTTGGAATATTAATATACCTTCAGATATAGCATTTGGAAATATTTTATCCAATTCTATTAGTAACTTTTAACTCTGTTTACATTGTCTTTGGATATACAATATTTTTTATTTTTTAGGGAGTCTGTATACTCTTCTGTTGCCTGTGCCATTGAAATCATATCCAAGAAATCACTGCCAATTTCAATGTTGTGAGGTTTTATGACCCAGATTTTCTTCTAAAAGTTTATAGTCTTAAGATTTATATTTAGGTCTTTTATCTATTTTGAGTTAATACTTGTATATGGGATTAGGTAAGGGTCCAATTTTATTCTTCTCCATGTAATTATTATTTTTCAACAATATTTAGTTAAAAGATTATTATTTCCACCACCAAATGTTCATGGAAACCTTGTCAAAAATAACTTGATAATATAGGGAAGAACTTAGCTCTAGGCTTGTATTTAACTCCAATGGTTTATATATATGCCTTTAGAACAGTACTACACTGTTTCAATTATTGTAGCTTTATATGGTTTGAAATCAGAAAATATATATCTTCTAGCTTTGTTCTTTTTCAAGATCGTTTTGGGTATCTAGAATCCATATTCCATATTAGGATAGATTTTTTTCTGAGAAATATTGAAATGTTATCTTTAAGTCATCAAAAGCTTGGTATCATCAAATGAAACTGTTATGTGAGATTATCATTGTTAATTTTGGATAAATTGCTATAATACTAGATGTCAACCACTAAGCCAAGCATGGGAAGGAGGGATGGGGAGGGAATGGGGTGGGGATCGGGTGGGGGCTGACTGGGCGATGTGTGCATGTATGTCTACAAAAGTTTGTATCCCACTATGATGTATGAATACAGTGCACCAATAAAAATAAATAAATAAATAAATAAATAAATAAATATAAAATAAATAAAAAATATTAAAAAAAAATAGGGCTGGGCATGTAGCTCAGAGGTAGAAATCCCCTGGGTTCCATCTCCAGTACTGAAAAAAAAAAAAAAGGAAAGAAAAAGAATTGTGAGACAAACTTATATTCTTTATAAATTACCAGTCTCAGGTATTTTTTTTTACAGCAGCAGAAAACAGACTCAGAGAGAAACATTATTTCCAAAGCACTTTCGTTTTCTGTGATTGGCTAATCTCACTTAACATAGTGTTCTCCAGGTTCTACACTAGATCTGAGCACTAATATTCATTTTGTTTTAGTAAGAAACAAGATGTCAAAAATCAAAACGTACCAAGTCAGCATTTAATTCTGAATTTGGACCACCTTAAAATCATGAAATAATATTATAAGCATCCTCTAAATACTTTCAGCCTTAAGTAAACCTAAAAATATCCCCAGAGGTCACAATGATATTTGGCAATGAACCTCATACAGAAATAATCTTGTTGATATTAGTACTTTGAGAATTCCAAGTACTGTGTTGGCTCTTATCCTTCTTAGCAAAGATAAGAGAATATTGGAGGTATTTACACTCCTGTGACCTCAAAAACACAATAAACAAAGAACACTAGCATGGAAGGGTAAAGAACTTATCTAAGTTTTAATTGAAGTTCTCTTTAATATTTGTTAAACAATGAGAATTTCCTCTAAGAAATTCAGCTATTAGCCACAAAATTTTTGTTTATTTCCAAGAAATCAAGTACTATGTGAGGACCATATGTCTTATAAAACATACTTGTTATAGAAAATTCTCTTTTGTTGCAACTCTAAGATGCTTACTAGTTAAATGTTTACTTAAAACATTCACTCTAGAGACTGTTTAGCACATGGATCACCCAGCACTCATAAATTCATCAGCATCAAACAAATTATCCCACCACAATATTTAGTGCAAAAGGTCTCAGTAGGCAGCCTTGAGCTTGGCTTTCCACCTGCAGCCAGCTCAAAATGAAGGTGCCCCTATTAGATACAACTCAAAACATACCAGAAACCCTGGTTATTGCACAGAATCATAATTAGGCAATCACTATTTATCTTTTCATATTAAAGATTTTTTTTCCATTCTAAATTACTTACCTACAATTAAATTATATATATATATATATATATATATATATATATATATATATATATATTGGTGGTACTGGGGTTCCTGGAAGCCCTTCTACTCGGGGCTACACTCCCAGACCTATTTTTACATTTTCATTTTGGAAACAGGGTCTCCTAAGCCAGCGGCGCGGCTGGCTTGGAACCTGCGCGATCCTCCTGTCTCTGCCTCCCAAGCGCGGGGATTACAAGCGTGCGCCACCACGCCCGGCTAAATAATATTTTTAAACACTAGCTTTAGAATAATCTATCCTGGGTGAAAATAGGTTAATAAGGAGAACATAAGGCAAGTGTTTCACATGTTTTTAGGGCAAAATATTTTATCTAATATTCTAATTTTGTTGGGTGTCTTTGAGAGAAATGGATCTGGGAAAGGTCCATTAGGCAAGTTTACTCATTTATCTCTCTAAATTTGGATTCTTTCAATCAAATTACTATTCCAATAACCATTACAACCACACACATTCATACAGCTTCATTATGCATGTGCTTTTTATTGATATATAACATGCAGAAGTTTGTACAAATTAAAATAATTTTCACAAAGTGAACTCACCCATATAAGTAGCTCAGAAGTTAAACAGAACATTGCCAGGCCCCATAAACTGATCCTGTCCCTCCCCGTCATTACTCAGCCCCTTCATTCCCTCTGCTAGGTAACTTTTAACATCATAGATTAGTTTTGCCTATTTTTGAATTTTATGTAAATGGAATCATATAGTATTAACACTGTGTGTGTGTGTGTGTGTGTGTGTGTGTGTGTGTGTGTGTGTGTGTGTAACTGGGGATTGAACCCAGGGGCATTCTACTTCTGAGATATACTCTCAGCCCTATTTTATTTTTTTATTTTGAAACAGCATCTCACTAAGTTGAGGAGGGCTTCACTAAGTTTCTGAGGCTGGCCATGAACCTGTGATCCTCCTGTATCAGCCTCCCAGGTACAGGGATTACAGGTATATGTCACCATGTCTGGCTGCATTAACTCTTCTATATGTGGTTTTCCAGCAACAATGAGTTTACGTGATTTGCCATATTACTACTTATAATTGTAGTTCACACATTCTAGCTATTCTGTAGCTTACATTTGTAGGAATATATAACAGTCTATTATTAGTAGCTTTTGAGTTGTTTCCAGTTTGGGGCTATTATGAATCAAAGTAACATTAAATTAAAAAAAAAACGGTTGGAAGATACATTTTTTTCATCATTATTTTCAACTAAAAATGTTATCACGGGGCGTGGTGGCGCATGCTTGTAATCCCCATGCTTGGGGGGTGGAGACAGGAGGATCGCGCTGGTTCGGAGCCAGCCTCGCTGGCTTAAAAGACCCTGTTTCCAAATAAAAATATATAAAATAGGTCTGGGAGTGTAGCCCGGAGATAGAAGGGCTTCCAGGAACCCCAGTACCACCAAAAAAAAAAAAAAAATGTTTTGGGATTAGAGTAGAGATGAACTTTGGAATCTAACTTCTTATAATCCTATGATGTCTAAATACCATGTCTTTCTTTTCATTAAAAAAAGAAAGAAAGAAAATCCCTAGGCTGGGCTTGGTGGTACATTCTTTTAAATCCCAGCTACTTGGAAAACTAAGGAAGGAGGATTCAAATTCAAGGCCAGCCTGGGCAACTTAGCAAGACTCTGTCCCAAAATTTAAAAAAAAAAAAAAAAAAAAAAAAAGTATAGTTCAATAGTAGAGTGCCCCTGGGTTCAATTATTAGTACCACGAAAAAAAAAAAAAAAGCAATCTCTTCATAGCTCATCCATTGCTGCTGCAACAAATCACTAAGATTTGGGGACTTAACACAAATTTTTTCTGCTGTGGTTCTGGAGATCAGAAGTCCATAATGAGACCTACAGGACCAAAATCAATGTCAATAGGGCTTCTGAGAATGTTAGTAGAGAATCTATAGCTTGCCTCTTCTCGGAACCAGGAAGTAGAACCTAGAAACTGTTGCCAAACACAGAATCTGTAAGTGCCTTGGCTTGACATTCTAATCTCCTGAACAGTGAAAAATTTCTCTTGTTTATAAACTACCAGCTGAAGGTATTCTTTTATATAATAATCTAAGCAGATTTAGATACTGCTTATGTTATTTCAGTCCTCGTTATCATCATAAAGGCTCAGACAATGACCAAAACAATTATGCACAGTAAAAGTTATATTAAGAAAACATTAAAAAACTAATCATGGTAATCTTTGTGTGGCTGATCATGGGTTGTATTTTTAAATTTTCATAAATATGTCTTATTTTATGGAGAAATAAAATTAACATTCTTAAAGTATTTTAATTTTTATAGTATGTAAAATGATTTTATAACTGGCTTCTAACTTAGCAATTAATACTATAAATCAGTAGGCATATGGGCATATATAATAAAGATTTTTTAAAGTGTTTAGAGAAAAATTTTTAATTTCTACTCTACTCCTCCTTCAAACCTGCTTTTCCTGGTCTCCCTCCCTCTTCATAGGAACAGCATCTTCCCATTTATTCAAGTCAAAGTCGTAGAAAATTATCACTTATGTGGCTCTTTCCCTCACCTTCCCACAAGTAATCCATCAAAAATTGTCAACTCTACTTCTAAAATATGTCCTGGCCCCATGCATTTCTCTTCATCTCAACTGTCACCACTTTGGCCTGAACCAACATTCCTCTAGCAAGGAACTGCAACCCACTGGTGAATTATGAAATCAGTTTAGTGGGTGACAACCAGAATTTTTTCTTTTATAGCGAAAGAGAATAGAAAATTTCAGAGTACATCACTGCTTATAAGAACACTGTCTCATGAAATCTTTGTTTATGTGTATGTGTTTATGTTCTGAGTCACCACATAAAGTGTTTCTTCCTATGGATGGTGATTTTGTTAAATGTTTGAAAGCCTTTTTATAAGTCTGCATTATTTCTCACCTGGACTGATTAAAACCTAGAAGTTTATTCTAAGAATGATAAGAAGCCAAACACCTCATGATAGCCTAATAGCCCAACAGGTTCTGGTGCTTGCTTACCTGTCCCGCCACATCTTCCCCTAAGCTCCTCACTAACCATGTTCCAATCACACTTGGAGAACTTGCTGAAAGCAGCAAAGTCTCCCTGCCCATGGAGTTTGCACTTGTTTGCTCTTCACAACACTTGCACTATCTTTGTGCAATGCTGTCTCCATGCAGTAACCTTTCTAAAATGCCCCCATTTTCCATCCTTCTGCTTCTTTCATAGCACCAATTCCTATCTGAAACAACCATGTATGTTTATTTTCTTTGTTCAGATTTGCTTACTGACTATCTCTATTTGTAAGATTGAAAGTTCTAAGAGAGCAGAGGCATTCTGCAAGTTCTAAGAGGGCAGAGGCAGTGATATCTCTCCAGAAGCTAAAACAAAGCTCAACACTTAGCACACAGTGAATAAATATTTTTGACTGAGTAGCTTATATATATTTAGAGGCCAAAGCTTAAGGACACACCTTACAGGATCACTATATACTTTCTCCTGTTCCTTGGCATGTGCCTCTCTCCCCCCTCTTCCTCTCTTCTCCTCTCCTCTCCTCTCCTCTTCCCCCCTCCTCTTCTTCTTCTTCTTCTTCTTCTTCTCCTTCTTCTTCTTCTTCTCTCTCTCTCTCTCTCTCTCTCTCTCTCTCTCTCTCTCTCTCTCTCTCTTCTCTTCTCTCTCTATTAGGGCTTCTATAATAAAATACCATAAACTAGCAGGTATCAGCAAAAATGTATTTACTCATAGTTCTGGAGGTTGAAAAGTTCAAAATCAAGGCATTAGTACATTCAAATATCTTTTGAAGGTGAGTTTCAAGTGGCAGAAGAGACAGCGGACCTGAGATCTCTTTGATAAGGATACTATTCCATTAGTAAGAGTGTTCTTATGACCTAATCGCCTCCCCAGAGTGCCACTTTCTAATACCATGACCTTGGGATTAGGATTTCAATATATGCATTTGAGAGGGCATAAAAATTCAACCCACTGCCACCTCCATTCCCTTTGAGCGTCCAAGTCCAAAGGCCCTCACAGTTTTATTTGCTGTTTAGCCTATATGCTTTGCACAGTGCCTAGAATGGAGCGCTAATGTTAAGGGAATGATTAAAATGTGTGGTGATTCTAACACACAGTGATTTTCTAGCAAGTTTCTGCAGCCTGGATTAAGCAGTAAATATATGTGTGTGTGTGTGTGTGTGTGTGTGTGTGTGTGTGTGTGTGTGTTTCTGTGTGTTACACACACAATTGTGTGGATTCAAGGTAAAATATTTAACATTGAAGTAATAGACACTTATGAAATGGGTAGACAATGGAGTGTAGACGTATTCTAGCTTCAATTTTTTTTTTTTTTTTTGGTGGTACTGGGGTTCCTGGAAACCCTTCTACCTCCGGGCTACACTCCCAAACACCTATTTTTTATATTTTTATTTGGAAACAGGGTCTCTTAAGCCAGCAAGGCTGGCTTTGAACCTGCGTGATCCTCTTGTCTCCGCCTCCCAAGCATGGGGATTACAAGCGTGTACCACCACACCAGGCTAGCTTCACTGCTTCACTTTTTATATAAACAGTTTAGATTCTTTTATAAAAAAAATTGGTCCAAGCTTATCCATTTTCTCACTCCCTTCTTTATAACATAAATCTTAATATCTATTTTAGATCATTACATAGATAAGAAATTATCAATATTTTTCCCCAAACTCACTTTTTACATTACTTCCCATCATTATATTAGTTTCTTATAAATCCACCTATTGACTTTTAAATTCTGGAGTGATTTACTATAGATAATTTGGTCACTAGTCAACCAAAGGTCAATAAAGTCATAGGAACAAAGTATGCCACCCAACTAAGCAACAGACAGTAAAGTCATTATAATCCCTCCATCCTAATTTAGCTTGGCTTTGACTCTCTACAAAACCCACCAAATAATCCCAGAAGCCTTAGTGAGGGTCACTAAGAATATAGAAATCTTATGGAAAGTCCTGATTAGCCAGAACTAAGTCATCTAAGGTGATTGATCCATTAGAGTTGGACTGGCTTCTAAAGATAATGGAAGATTCCAAATTTTTGTTTTCATGAGAGAGAAATGAATAACTCCCTATTTACATTCTTATTAGCAGTCCATTTTATAATCATTTCTAATGATTATATTTTTGTGAGAAATAAAACAAATGAATTCTATATTTGGATACCATGATCAAGATGTTTACACCTTCCAAAAGTTAGCACTAGGAAGAGTTTTTTTTTTTTTAATCAACTTGGCAGGAAGTATAGTGGGAAAGTACATCATTAAAACTTTATCTCTTTCCCCTAAGAATGTTGGGAGGCACTCAGCAAATATGATACTCAGCCTTTTTGGCTTGGTTCATTGATTGCAAATGATACCATCTCTTCTGGCGAGTGAGGCAGATGGAATCATAAACAAGTGGCCCCACTGAAGGGCATAAAAGTCACAATCAAAAGTAGAATTCAAGCTACTACAAAACGTACACAACTGAAACTGATATTTTGTAATTTCCGTCTGATGGGAATTATACTTATGGCCTGCCATACCTTGAGCTACATCTGACCTTCGTTTCTAA
The DNA here is from genome assembly GCF_963383645.1 of Muscardinus avellanarius. NCBI lineage: Eukaryota > Metazoa > Chordata > Mammalia > Rodentia > Gliridae > Muscardinus > Muscardinus avellanarius. The sequence continues at coordinate 84,820,364 of NC_137788.1, read as the reverse complement.
TTGCCACAATCATTGAATGATGGCATTTGAAAGAAAGAAGGTCTTCAGTTCATCTAATTCAACTTCTCAATTCACAGATGAAAAAACAAATGTCAACAAGGTAAAAGCACTTGTCTAAAATGGTTACCAGTGGGTAGAGGAGCCAGACTGGGATCCTAGTCTCTACACTCACAGATGAAAAGTCTTCCCACTACTTTATTCCACTACCAAAGTCCAAATGCCAAAGCCTTAAGAGCATGGAGCGCCCACTACTTGCCATAGGCAGTGGGGTGGTGAACTCATGTCTTTGACCTGTAGCCTGGGAGGAAGCACAGCAGCTCAGCTGTGGTCACAGAAGTTTATTCAGGACTGGAAGTGGTATGGTCCAGGCTGAATGAGTTTATTTATTCTGGCTGCTCCAGAAATTCACCTAACAATCTAGCAAGCACTCAGAAAATGCTAAAATAATTTAGTGAGCGTATTTCTCTCAACTGTATCCGAACATTTACTTGTGTTTTTTTTGTTTTGTTTTGTTTTGTTTGTTTGTTTTTTTGGTGGTACTGTGGTTCCTGGAAGCCCTTCTACCTCCGGGCTACATTCCCAGACCTATTTTATATTTTTGAAACAGGGTCTCTTACGCCAGTGCTGCTGGCTTCGAATCTGTGCGATCCTCCTGTCTCTGCCTCCCAAGCGCGGGGATTACAAGCGTGCGCCACCACGCCCGGCTTACTTGGTTTTTCTTTTTTTATTAAAATAATCATTTTCATCATTTTGTGTTGGGGAGTGGGCACTGGAAATTGAGATCAGGAACACTCTGCCTCCGAGCTATACCTCCGGACCTTTCTCATATTGGGTTTGGAAATAGGGTCTCCCCTGCTTGCTGAAAGCCTTGCTACCTGGCTGAGCAGAATTGTAACAAAAATTAAATATGTGTCCTAAAAGGACTCAGACAAGAGCATGTGTGAGGGATGGGGGAGAGGACAGGGACAAGTTAGGAGGCGGTATGGCATTCTAAGAGGCTATGTTTTAAAAGTGCCTCTCCATTTCACCTCTTCACAGTGCATAAAATGAAGATTAAAACAAGGTCACCACAGCCCCCACACTGCTCAGGACGTGCAGCTTCTTCTGCTCCACTTTTGTACTTTTTCCCCTTCTCTGTTCATCCAGAGCTGCCTCATCTAGGTGGCTAATCCAACAGTAGTGCTGGGGGCGCCTGGGTCCACAACTGACACTCCACAAAGGTCCTTATTCTTTAGGCCTCTGACCATCTTCTCTAGGCTTTTATTTATTATTTATTTATTTATTTATTTATTTATTTATCTTGTGGTACTGAGGGTAAAACCCAGGGGCCTCCAGGCTTACTCCCAGACCTATTTTTTATACTTTATTTGGAAACAGGGTCACACTAAGTTGCTGAGAGCCTCACTAAGTAGCTGAGGCTGGCTTCGAACCTGTGTGATCCTCCTGTTTCAGCCTCCCAAGCGCGGAGATTACAAGCGTACGCCACCAATGTCCAACTCTAGGCTTTTATTAATTGCTTTGATTCGATGCACTAGGCTGATGCCATGGGGAACCATGTAGGAAACTGAGAAGATTGCAAGGAAACCATAGATCAGGGGCCTGTAATAAAGCTGGAATACACAGGTACCAGAGGATAAGGTAAGAGAGTGGGTGGGAAATCAGAAACCCAATGAAAACCACAACAGGGTAACATTGTTTTTTCTTTCTCTCAAATTGAATTCCCAGATTGAATTGCATAGTCCTGACATTATGGTCAAAGTCTATCATGGACCCTATTCTGTTTTTCCAACTTGTATACCTTCTCTTTCCTTATTCATGCCAAAGTGCCTCAGTGTGATTTCTGTCCTTTTCCTCTTATCCACAGGGTCCCCTTCAGAGCTGTCACCACCCTGTCGACCAACCTCCCACTGAGTCCATGGATTCCCTTGTTCTGGTATCACAACCCAGTGGCATCTGTCTCCTCTCAGTTCCACGGCCTTATTCCTGAGTTACATTCAGTTTTTTCTAAATCCTCTCTCTCTCTCTCTCTCTCTCTCTCTCTCTCTCTCTCTCTCTCTCTCTCTCTCTCTCTCTCCATATTTATCAGATCTAGCCCTTTTATTTATCTTATCAGGTCAATTACTTGGAAATTTCTTAGCAAATTTCTGCATCACTTAACCTATATCCATACTCATTCCTCTAAGTTAACACTGGGAATACCCCCCAAACGTCATTTAAATCACCTTACCAAGCCGCTTTCAAAGCTACACTTGTTCTTTCCTAATTGCCTTGTTTGAAATTAAACTCTTCCTAATAGGATGGAAGAGTTGGAAGGAATGGCAGAGACGCTTTCAACATTATTTTACAGATAACAAAACTGACTGGGAGAGATTAAGATAGCTTCCTTATGGTTACCATAGGCTTCCAGGCATCTCACTCTTTCCAAATTGCTCTTTTGCAATTTACAATTCAAAGTCCTTTCTGCTGGTGCCTCACCAATTCATAATCCTTTTTGTCCAAAACATAGCAAACTTTAAAAACTGCTCGTTTTATCTTCTAAAACCTTTCCTGATGAGCCTGCCTGGCACATGGATCTTTCCAGGAAGTTTCATGAGTGGGCACTATTGATAGAGCTCTAACCAACCAGGACTTGGGTTCCCCTGCAATCTTGGGCAATCTACCAGGACCCTGGCTCCACAGAGCTGCCTCACTACTGTCTCTGTACAGAGGCACCTGGTCATTGGTAGTGGGTGAAACACTGAGGAGACCCGCTCTTTCCCAGACAGAAATGACTTTGAAACTGCAGGGCAACTCATGAATTCAGCAGCTAAGTATATATAGATCATATACACATACACAGAAATAAATATATATATATATATATATATGTGTGTGTGTGTGTGTGTGTGTGTGTGTGTGTGTGTGTGTGTGTATTGCATTCTAATATGAAGAATATAGTAATATGGTGAAGTCATAAAACTTTTATCCTGATTCCATAAAGATTTTATCCAAAGTTCAATGTATGTATACATAGAATCTTTATTTTTCTTATTCTCTGAGACCCTTTTCTCCTTCCTTTTTGCTTTCCAATTTCCCTGGGTAGAAATGCAGCCCACCATCTCCATTACCTTTCATTTCTCCCTCTGACCCCTTTAAAAGCTGGCTAAAGTAACTCCTACTGATGTAATCAATGATCTGGCAAGATGACAAGAACAGATAGAGTCATGGAACTTAGCTGAAAGGAGATAAGGGGCTATTTGGCAATGGCAGGGATAGTTGAGGAGCACTGTGTCATAAATGATGATCACTGCCACTTAGGCAGAAAATGGTGCACACAATCTTGGGTGAAATGTCCTGTTAGGGGAGCATCCTGGAATATGTGGTTAGACTATCAGTTACCAGCATGGGGAAAAGTTACAAATTTGCCAACTCATTTATTTTGTGCATGCTTAAGGACCACTAAAAAGGAGAAGGAAAAGTAAGTCCATCTGATAAAGACTACAGGATAGGAGAATAAAGGAGGAACTATGTTTAAGACAGCTAGAGGTATTGGAGAGAGAGACCCCACTTCCACTTGCTTCGAGTAGTTCTGAATCCTTGCAGTTTCACCTGCAGCCTGTCTCCACTGACAGCTGTGCTTGCTATTTTCATTTTGAAATTCAGCTGTTCCTTTGCCAGCTTTGACACAACATTTTAGGCATGTTCTGAAGCATGACTCATGATACTCTCCAAAGGCCAAACCACTTCAGTATTCTATTCAATTAGTGTTCTGCTTCCTGATCTACTGGATATTCTCAGCCTGCAAGGCAAGAAGGCCACAGGCAATTTGAGAAGGTAGGAATTCAAGCCAAAACATTTGGAAAAAAAAAAAAAAACACTAGAGGTCACATGAGAGGCCTAAGGGACAGAGGAAAGCAGATTAAAACCCTAACTGCCAAAGTTTTACTTAATCTAAATGAGCCTATTGATTAGATAGCACCATTCCTTCCATTAACAAGCATGACTGAAATGTGTGCAGTTTCTGTTTTGCTACAAGTCTCAGGCCTCAGAAGGAAAAGATGGAGGAAAAGGGGTTAAGAAGCTCTTGAGGAATAAAAACACACTTTTAGGATTCAGGTTATAGAAGAGATCATTTGAATTGAAGAAAGTTGTCTCATCAGATAATCACTACTGTTATACACCTTGCAGACGAATTTTGCACTAAATAATTATGATTTTATTTTTTTTCACAAAATACAAAGCTTTGTACTACATTGTTGTAGTGTTCTAGCACAAGAAAATCCAGGTGTCCATGGGTAAGTGGTTTATAGAACATTGATTTTATCATCCTTAACATTAGTAGTGAATAAAATTGTCATGAAAAAGTATACTGACCTTGTATACATGCAGATTATTGCTTAGAACTTGCATATATTTTAAAATGGCACGCATACAAAGTATACAAACATTTCAAAATTTTAATGAAAATACCGAAACATTATCCCTTCATTTAAAGCACAACCAGAAAACAAAATATAGAATAATAGACTGTATTTTAATTACTGATAAGTCTTAGTAACACTGATTCATAAATTAGTCATATTTTGTAAATATAACAAGTTCTTCCACCTTATGGAAATTAAAAGAATATGACTCTCAAAATGTTAAATGTTTTTTGAGAGACTTCCAAAAATCATTGACAATATCATGTGCTATATACCCACAGGGAAAAAATTATATGTATATATATATCATTATAGATATTGCATGTAGTGTTCTTTTAAGTAGCTTTTCAAATAAAATCTGTCTAAATACACTATTACAAATTCTTATTACCAAAAAATTCATAATTTGTCCTAGTTATAAGTTATTGAGAGTATTATCCACACAAAAATTCCATAGTAAAAAGAAACAATGATACCAGAAAGGAACTAGGCAAGAAACAAAAATACATAGCACAATTTATTTACAGGCATAATTTTTAGGTTTCCTTAACCCAGAAGCAGCAAATAATTCTAATTCACACTTAATTACAGAAAAATACATAAAAATATAAAGAAAAATATACAAGTGATGTTTAACGAGTTTTCAGCCAGAGGTATTATACTTAAAAATGTTTTGAGATTTAGAAATATTTCTTACTGTTTTTGGTCTCATGTAAAGGGCTTGATATCTAAACTGTCTGCTGCTCAGAGTGAGTAAGTGTAAACATTTTCTATGCAGACAAACTGATCTTTAGGAGCTACTCACAACTGCTCACCGCACTCCAAAGTGTCTTCCAGTGAAGGTATGACTTATTAAAGAGAGGAGAGGCTGTTTGAAGTATGGGCAAGAAAGGAATAGGGCTTAAGTTCTTGAGTATTATACTCTGGGAAACAGTGGGTAAGCTATTTTCCAGTAAGCTTGTTTTTAAAGAAATATTACCATAACAAAGTATATTTTATTGAAGAGTAGGACTCTAAAATAATTATACCATAGGCCAGGTCCCCCACTCCACTGTGTTAGCTCAGTTCCCTACACCCCCTACTATCAGAGGGCCTAAGAAGAACATTTACTTAATTACATGCCTGCAATAAATCCCTAGCTGAAACACTCTGCAAAACTCTTATTGCTAAACCAGCTTAAAATAAAGAGATTACAGATGGGCCTTAATAAAGCCACACAATTGGCTTTGATTTGTGTTGTAAAAAGGTGTTATTAAATGCTCAATGGCTTCCTGTAGCCTCTTAATAAATTGTGGTTTGTCTGATCTCTTCTTAAACTTACTACAATACTTTTTTAAATGAGAGAACCTATTTGTAAACTTTTAAACTTTCCACAAGAGACTGAGAGGCTTACAGATGAATGAAGATGTCTCAGGAACCAAGGAAGAAAGGTGCTAACATGAGGGAGGGAGGTGCTGAGGAAGTCTTGAGCTATGAGGAGGGAGAGATGGATTGGGTTAGAAGGATTCAGAGAACAAACTTCTAGATCCAGGAAGAAGCATCATCTTTCGAGGGACAAAGCAGTCTGGCTGTCTCCTTCAACTCCAGATCCTGAAAACTTTTCTTGTTCCTACCACATCACATGTATTTTGCATCAACATTTGCTTTCAGGGCCTGAGGATATATCTCAGTGGTAAACCTCCTCTGTAGCATGCACAAGACCCTGGGTCAATCCCCAACACTAAAATACAAACAGACAAACATGAGCAAAGAGAATTGGCTTTCAGAAGCTTTAGTGTAAGCCAACTGTGGCTAAGGCTGGGCAGTGTGTGTTTACATCTCGAGTCTCTGCACACAAGGGGTCTCACTGCTCTGCTGGCTCACACCTGCTAAAAAAAACACTGAGCCACTCTTCTGAAAGAAAGACACTGTAGCTTCCTATGGAATCGAAAATATACAAATACATAAACTGAAGAATAACTGATGATGTCAACAAATTCGTAAGCTTTTCAATTTCATACATCAGAAGGAACCACTTAAAGCCAATCCGGATATGTATTATGTATTTGGAGGTAAGAGCAACATAGAAACAGAGATTCATTTAAATACTTGTTTTAATAGGGTCTTTTAGAACATGTTTAATTTCCTTAAAAATGAAAAATAAATATGTACATTACAATTATTTCCCCTCTTTATCTCCATGAAAATTATGTTCCGAAATGCATAACAAATGGCACCCCTGGTGATAAAGCTGGTTCTTCACACCTTTGAAAATCTTCTCCAAACACCCAATGTGTCTCAGAGAAAACATACAATTCAAAAAGACACTATAGCAAACATTTGATTTGACTTGTATTATTAAAATTTAGAAAATAATTTGATTCAAGTACCTATAAAGTAGGCAGTTTTTAAAATTAGACCTTTAAGAAAATACTGGGTTATACCTAATACATCAAAGTTAATCTGAAAGATGGTAACAACATAACACAGAACTAGTCTATAAAATAACACACTAAGAGTTGAAATTTAGAAAAACCCTAATGTCAACATACTATGGGGTAATTTAAGCTTGAATTAACTTCTTCATACTCATATATAACTTCATTTAGATTTTAAATATATGCAAACAATCCTTAAAATGATTTTAGACATAAGAATGCAAACTCTATAAACTCAAGCTAACATTATTTAGATTCTCACAAATTAAATAATTTAATGCAGGATCGACAATCTTTCATGCTATTTGTTGGTTTTCATTTGTTTTTAAGTTGCACAAGAACTTTTGTTTTTTAGAATACTACATATTCAGGTTGTCACTAATTTTCTAGAAAAATAGAATTGCTTAAAAATTTATACCAATTTGCTTTTATTTTCTATAAATATTTTAATTTATTAAATATCAGAATGCCTAATAGAATCATTTAAATTCATGTAGCCAAAATATTTAATATCTAAAATGTCTAGCAAAAGTTTGTCATTTATAAATGAAAAATTCATTGTTTAATAAGTGATATGTTCTGTCTTTATATTTTAGGTAGATGGATACAATCATAGAACAGTTAATATCACTCCTGTAAAGACTTGACTGACTTTAGCATGGCAGTCTGTAGTGGCATTTCCATTATTTCTGTTGTCTGAAGAAACGAATAAAACCTACTTTTTGACACTAAATCTTGATGTTGATTTTCCTGTCATTTAGCAGCATTAAGACTGCTGACTGAGAATAACAAGTCTTAGTTCAAAACTTTGATATTTTAAATATACTTATTTGATGTGCAGCTATGCCAGTCACTGAAAGGTAATGTCAGTAAAAGTAAAAATGAAGTTTTAAGCATGAAACAACTATTCAACGGCTATGTGGAGATTCACTAACATAAAATTATGTTGTCATCATTTTGACGGTGGGTTTACAATCTGTGCTCAGAACTACAGAAATAGCCCCAAAGTAAAAAATATTTATTTCAAGGCTTATTCCTTTATAAAGGACTGAATTCCCAAAATAGTTTTATAATATGTCTTCCTTTTTTAAAAAGCCACTTTTCTAGCAAAAGAGCAAGAACATGGTAAGATCACTTGCTTTCCTACACCCTCACTCTCTAGACAACCAGTACCTATTTAAGTCCCTGTGATGTGAACAACAATAAATTTAGTAGCCTATTATCAATTTAATTTAGCTGCTTTAAAAATAAAGACCTATATTTTACTTCAGTTTGTCCCTCAAAAACAAATGTACCTGGTATAGGCCAATCAACTTCATTTCATCATTTAGTTTTCTACTGAGATTTTAATTCCTATCTTTAAATGTTCTAGAACTTAACAGGGTCTATCTACATCAGACAATCAAAAGTCTTGATTATCTTCAACTGGCCGTCTTTCATCATCATAACATGAACAATGAAAGTACATCAACTATTGTCCTTCAAACTGAGAAAATGAATCGGTATCTTTTGGCTTGGGTTCAATTAAGTTCAAGTATTCACCATTAGTTTAATTTGTTTTAAGTAAGAACAATCATCAAAGTTAAGTACATGAAAAAATAAATAAAGGCAATAATATCTAAAAATATAATTCTATATTTGGATTGCAAGAAACAATCTCTCCTCTCTCTCTCCCTCTCTCTCTCTCTCTCTCTTTCTCCCTCTCTGCCTTTCTCCTTCTCTCCCTCTCCCCCAGTCATTTATCTTCACATAATGAGACAATAAACTTGATAACAGAATGCTTGGATTAAATTACATCATTCCTTCTTATTTTTTTAAGAAAGAAATTCACAGCACTGAAAATGCTGACTAGACAAGCATGGATAGAAATTATAAAATATGAATACTGATCTTTTTGTAGTTTTGGTCTCATCAAAAAGAGGCGTATTTAGGAGTATTACAAATAATTACACACTGCATAAAACTGGTACTGATGATGCCAGGTTCTCAACTTGGGAGATTTTGCAAATAGAAATAATATATTTTCATAAAAAGTGCATGGGAGGCAGATGAACAGCAGTGTTAAACTTTTTTCTTAATGATTACTCCTGTTAGCCTAAGTGCTCATCAGCAAACATTTTTAGAAGAAGAAATTCATCCCTTATGGAGTCCATAAGATATGTCTTAAGCTTTACTATAAAAGAAAAAAAGAAATAATTTGATACAATGCTAAAAATAGAAATAAAAAAGTGATATCTAAAAAGTAGTAAAATGCAAAGGTTATTCTCCACAACTAAATTAACAAGATATTCCCAAAGTGAGCAAAATACTTCATCATTAATAAATGACTGCATATCTGAAATGAGAAAATGCCTTCTCATAGCCTAGGAAAAAGAACATGTCAACGATTTAGAAATTAAGCCCTATATAGATGTTGACATAAGAAAAGAGTGAAGCACAACAAAATGCTGAGACCTATTTACAGATTTTGAAGTAGTGTCCATCCTTCCAGGAAAACTGGTGACACACAAAGCGTGCCAATTTATCACAGTCATCTCTCCACAGAGAAAAACACCAATGTAGCCTACAAGACTTCTAAAAAGGTTTACCACTACATTTATAATTTTTATTTAGACCTTTAAGACTTTATCCATGCTTATAATGCAGGGAAAAAAAAAAGAGGAAATCTTGGAATGGGAACTAAATTTTAGTTTCCCTTTTACAAAGGTAAAAATAAAGACACTAAACTTCAAATAACAATTATAATTAATAAAGAAGCACAAGAACATGCCAAGACTTCATCCTATTAGTAGGTATAGTAGTGCTGGGTAGTAATGAAATCACTTATTGAAACAAAAGTGTTCAACGAAGCACGCTGTTAGTCAACTTTCCCATTCTGAACACTATTTTTGGATTTTTCTTGTTTGATGAGAGAGATGACTTTGATGCACCCTTTTGAAATTTTGATCATCCACATAACATTCATCACATCCAAAACCAGACAAGTAGAGATCCAGGAAAACTGGATTAAAAATCCAAGTCTTGTGTAGGGTTCTGTTCCATACACAGAATATATGAAGCCATACAGAGGAGGTATTGCCACAATCCGCACGATGAAGAATACCACTGTCATGAGAATCCCATTGATGATGTTAGCGTTAGAGAACTTAGGATACTTCAGAACTTCAAAGAACCACCTGAAAAAGAGAATTAAAGAAGCATTACATTTATTCTGCATCTCGGAATTAATCACCTCGATTTTATTTTTTTAGTTTGTAAATGTCAGGGAACATCCCTTTAATATTTATATGAAGAGGAAAAAGGCTTAGAGCAGCCAACACCATACTAGGAAAAAAAAAACAATTAAAAGACACTACCTACAGTAATCAAGACAGCGTGGTGCTGGTGAAAAAACAAACTGATGGAACAGAAGAGAAAACTCAGGAATAATTCACATAAATATACTCAGCTGATTTTTTTTTACAAAGGCATAAAGATCATTCAAGGGAGAAAGAATGTCTTTTCAACAATGTGTAAAACTATATATCCCTATGCAAAAAACAATTTAGGAGAGATCTTACATCTTACACAGAATAAACTCAGAATGGACTAAAGACATGTAAAAGAAAAAACTGTAACACTTCCACAAGAAAACACAGAAAAAAGCCCTGTACAATCTCAGTTTGGTGGTATTTTAATTTTTTTATTTTTTTATTGGTACATTGTAGTCATACATTTTAATGTGATAAAAGATGGTGGAGGGAGTGGTGAGTTGGCCCAGGCCACCCTTCCCTTTCATGCCATTTTGGGATGGGGCTGTAACTATTTTCTGTATTTCTATCTTTTTAATAAACTTCTTTAAATCTTAAAAAAAAAAGATGATGGAGACATATATACACACATCACCCAATTCCTTCCCCATTCCCTCCTCCTCCCTCCTTCTTGGTGATAGTTTTTAGATACAATACCAAAAGAGCATCCCATGGAAGAAATATTGGTAAGTTGGACTTCACAAAAATGAAAAACTTAAAAGTGTCTTTGATATCATATATCGTTCATTATACCAAGATGAGGATTATACCAAGATGAGGTGAAACGTTGAAAGATAAGAATTCACTCAAGGAAAAGCAAAGAAAAGACCAGGTCCAGAAGAAAACTCTGGAGGACATGGGCATTTAGACAACTCTAATGTAAAAAGACTAAAAGGGGATAACCAGAAAAATATAAGGAGTAACCAGATGAGCGCAGTGTCATGAAAGCAAATGAGGTTCGACATGCAAAGGCTGTGGTCAATACAATAGGTCCACAAACCAATACAAAAGTACACTAATTAGTAATATATGCATATCCGTATATTTATAGCAACACAATTCAAAATAACCAAATTATGGAACCAACCTAGGTGTCCATCAATAGATGAATAGATTATAAAATTGTGGGATATAAACATGATAGAATTTTACTCGGCAATGAAGAACAAAATTATATAATTTGCAGGAAAATGGATGGATCTGGAGAACATTATGCTAAGTGAGATTATACAGTTACAAAAAGTGAAGGTCATATGTTTTCTCAGATGTGGAAGCTAGGGAGTGATTGGGATATAAGAGAGACTTCAGATAATGGAGGAGAAACTCCAGTGGAGCCAGGGAGGTGGTCTAGGGAAGATGAAGAGGAAGAGAATCTGTCTAATTCTAAACAAAAAGAAAAAAAGGTTGAGCAGACTGGGCATGTTGGCACATGCTTTTAATCCCAGTATTGGGAGGCTGAGACAGGAGGATCCAAGGTTTGAAGCCAACCTCAACAATTTAGTGAGGCTCTCTGCAACTTAGTGAAACCCTGTTCCAAAATAAAAAATAAAAATTCAGGCTTGGGGTGCAGCTCAGAGGTAGAATGCCCCTGGGCTCAATCCCTAGTACTGCAAAAAAAAAAAAAGAAAAGAAAGAGAGAGAGAGAGAGAGAGAGAGAGAGAGAGAGAGAGAGAGAGAGAGAGAAAGGAAAAGGTTGAGCAGACCTGCATTTCCTTCTTTTCTATTTTTAGGTACAAGCAACATGTCTCTCTCTGTTCCCTTGACAAAAAAAAAAAGGTAATCCCGGCTAATTGCCTAGTACATATTACTAATGTCAGACCTCCTAGTAAATAGATGAGTGGTATTTGTAGTAAAAGAGCTTTCACAAGGGAAAGCTTTTAGCAGGGCATACAAGCAATAATATGATTGCTTATGGTAAACAGCCCAGGGAGGAATGATTTTATGGTGTCTGACTTCCTTAGGAATGTCATATAAGCTATCTATTTTCTGAGTATTTCATAATGAAGAGAGCTCCTTCCATATCAGCAACACAAGCTACCTACATCACTTAGTGACCTCACAGATGATATCATTCCAGAGTGGGCCAATGCAGAAAGGGTCAAGGTCCTGAATGCCACCCCACTCTCCTGGCTTTGCCTGTGTCTCCTCATCACCAATATCATTGGAACCCCTCATAAAACTTCATAGAGGTAGAGCTCTCAAACTCATATTGGATTCAAGACTCCTAATGGTGCTATCTCTGTACTAAATCAAAAAAGACTCCATAGAACCATAAAAGCCTTGCAAGGGTTTTGGATTTTGACTTAAAACTTGAAGGATAGGAAACTTTTGTTTTCAAAAAACATGGGGTAAATGAAAGATATAGAGAAATAAAGGAATGTATTTTAAAACAACCTACCATAGAGGTACCTTAAATAGTAATGATACAAAACTGATTCTGAGTAGTAAGAAACAAGGTTGGAAACATATGGAGCACATCATAGGAAGCTTCAAAAGTCAGGGAGAGAAGTATAAACAGGATGTGGTTTTTAGTAAGAAAATAGGTACTGAAAATGAAACCTAGAAAAGATGACTGTGGTAGCACTGCAAGGAAAGGCTGAGAGCAGGTGAATCTGGAATTAGGGAAGTCAGAAAGCTCTGAAATGACCAAACCATGGAGATCCTGAAGGCCTGACCTAGCATCAAGGGCATGGAAAGACAGCTAAGCAGGTGCAAGAAACAGAATTAGAAGACCTTGTTAAAGGATGAGCATAATGAAGAGACAGTAAACCCACTGTCAAAAATGGACAACTCCCTTCCTCTTTCATTATCTTGAGGGTAGGTTACAATTTAAAGCTGACTAGAATATGGGAGGGGGACCACTATACAGTGGGGGAACCTAGGAAGTAGGACCTTAACCAAGTAATAAAGGTTAAATTCTCCAATGACATCATGACATCATTTTATCATGAGAAGTACTCCTGATAAAATAAGAGTCCTTTAACTCGATCAGATTCCTTCAAAAGTCCTGTAAATTGTGTCTATTCATGAGAAAAGCATCAAATTAACCCACACAGGGGGCCATTCTGTGAGAAAACTGGCCAGTTACTCCTTAACAAGGTGTCAAGGTCAAGGAAAACAGGGAGAGACTATGACACTGCTCAGACCAGGGGACAAGTCCCCAGACTGGAAAGGCAACTAGATGCAGTGTGGTAATCTAGACTGGTTCTTCTACCAGAAAGAGGACACTAAGGTAAGAACTGATGAAGGCTGGTAGTCTGCAGTTTACTTAATAGTGATTCATAAGTGTTATTTTCTTAGTTCTGACCCATGCTCTGTGGTAATGTAAAATGTTAGCAATAGGGGAAACTAAGCTAGGGGCACATGGGAATTCTGAACAATCTTTGCAACTTTTCTACAAATCTAAAATTTTAAAAAAATGATCATATGAAAATAAAATTGAGAAGACAATCTCATTTATGATAGTATCGAAAAGTATGAGATACTTAGGAATAAACTTAAGCAAGAAGGGAAAGGATTTATACACTGAAAATGACAATATGCTTCTAAAAGAAATCAATGATACAATAAGTGGGAAGACATTCTGTGTTCAAGAATTAGAAGAGGTAGGAATATTAAAATGTCTATATCACCCAAAGTAATCTACAGAGTCAATACAATCCCTATCAACATTGAAGTGGCAATTTTTTTTGCAGAAATAGAAAAAACTTTAAAATACAAAATTTCAAGGGAATAGCCAAAACAGTCTTAACAATAACAAAGAGACCTAATCCATGATGAGAAAGCAAAAGTAATTAAGACAGTGCAGTACTAGTGTAAAGTACACACACCCCAGTGGACTAGAATGCAGAGCCCAGAAATAAACCCTTGCATATATGGCCAAATTATTTTTGTCAAGGGCACCAAGACTGCACAATGGAGAAAGAATAGTCTCTCTCACACATGGTGCTGGGAAAACTGTAAAGAATGTAGTTGGAACATTTAAAGGAATAAAGTTGGAACCTTACTTTATGCTACATACAAAAATTAACTCAAAATGAATGTAAGACCAAAATGTAAAGCCAAACTGTAAAAGTTCTGCAAGAAAATATAAGGAAAAGGAAAAGCTTCCAGATGTTAGATTTGGCAATGATTTCCTGGATATGACACCAGAAGCACAAGCAATAAAAATAGAGAAATGGAACTGCATCAACCTTAAAAACTTCTGTACATCAAAGGAAACAATTAACAGAGTGAAAAGGGAACCTATGGATGTGAGAAAACATTTGCAAATAATACATCTGATAAAGGGTTAATATTCAGAAGACAAAGGGATTATTACAATGTAACAACAACCCAAATAAAAACAGGCAAACGACTTGAATAAGCAATTCTTCAAAGAAAATATACAAGTGGCCAATAAGTATATGAAAAGATACTCAACATCCAGGATTACAGAAAAATGCAAATCAAAACCACAGTGATATGTCACCCTACACCTACTGAAATGGCAACTACCAGAAAGATAGAAAATAAATGTTGGCAAGAATATGGAGAAATCAGAACCTTTGTACTCTTTTGGTAGGAATGTAAAAAGTGCAGCCATTCTGGAAAACTGCAAGGATGTTCCTCAAATAATTAAAAACTACTCTATTTAGTAACCTCACTTCTGAATATACATCCAAGAAGATTCAAAGCAGCATCTCATATTTGCACACCCATGTTCACCGCAGCATTATTCACAATAGCCAAGAAAGGCAAGCAATTTATATGTTCATTGACAAATGAACAGATAAAGCAAATGTGGCATATAGATACAACAGAATAAATAGTATGCAGCTTTAAAGAAAAAAAGGAATTCATTGTAATCCCAGCATTTAAGAGCCTGAGACAGGAGGATCATGGTTCGTGGATAGCCTTAGAAAATTAGTGAGGCCCTTTGCCCTTTTCAACTCAGTGAGACCCTGTTACAAAATAAAAAATAAAAAACTAAGGCTGTGGTATAGCTCAGAGGTAGAATACCCCTGGGTTCAATCCCTAGTACCGAAAAAAAAAAAAAGGAATTCTACCACATGCTATATGATAAATTTTAAGAACATTATGCTAAGCTAAATAAGCTAGTCATGAAAGGAAAAATACTATCTGATTCCATTCAGATAAAATGCCTAAAATAGTCCTGGGAGAAGGGGAATTAGTGTTTAATAGATATAATCACAATTTTGCAAAATGAAGTTCTAGAGATCTGTTGCACAATATGAATATACTTAACACGAATTGATTATATTATTAAAATGGTTAAGATAGTTAAATATTCTCCGATGACATTATACACTCTTAGCACGTACATCTGAAATAAGTCACCTTTTAAATTTAAAAGATATTTTTAAAATGAGAGACAAAGGTAATGTTGAAATCGGAATTTGGGGACAGGACAAAGTGTCAGGAATATATACCAAACCCAAGATGAGCCTGAGATTGCTTGTTCCTTACCATGGAGGACCAGGACCAGACCCCACTGAATTCCAAGATTCAGTAATGAGGGTGAAAGAATGCCCTGCTACCAGTAGAATAATGCCCAGTCTCAAAAAGAGCTGGGTTCAAAAGCTGCCACCACCACTTACTAGAGGGGAACCTTGGATGAATTGTTCCACTCTTTTTCCTCATTTGTCCATTGGTGACAATAATTCATATTGCATATCCTCATGTTTGTTTTGTTTTGTTTTGGTGGTACTGGGGTTCCTGGAAACACTTCTACCTCCAGGCTACACTCCCAGACCTATTTTATTTATACTTTTTTATTTGGAAACAGGGTCTCTTAAGCCAGTGTGGCTGGCTTTGAACCTGCACGATCCTCCTGTCTCTGCTGCCCAAGCGCAGGGATTACAAGCGTGCGCCACCACGCCCAGCGCTTACCCTCATGTTTTGTATCATAGCTTTCGCATCTTGGGGGAAAAATTTCCCCAGACTAAAACAGCACAACTTTAAAATAATGATGTGAGTAACCTACCGCTGATTCACAAAAGGGCTGGAAAGCTCGGCGAGCAGACGGAAATTTGCGATGTATATTAGCACTCCATCTCTCTGAATGATAAACATAAGATACAAGGTCAAGCATAACACCCTCATCAAAATGTCCAAACACTTGAGAAATACTCAGTAGCAAATATTCAATATTCAATTTATCATGACATTAAAAAGAAATATTCATTAACATGATATAACATTCAATGTGAAAACTGACCATGAAGTTTTCTATCTTTTATTAATAACTGATTTTCTTTATGAGAATTTAGAAATTCCTTAGACTTATAGAGTACTTTTTTTACTTTTTATACTTCTATTGGTGCACTGTAATTATACCACAGTGTGATTCAAAGTGATACATTCATACATGTATGTTCCACTTGGTGTATTTTCTACATAATTTTAAAACATGGTATATTGTATGTTTATGTTCATATATATATACCTAATGTTTACTTATGAAAACAGGTTTCAGGTTGTCTCACATTGAACTAATGAACTCTGTTAGTAATAGCATTCTCAAATTACTTCATAGAGAATTATCAAAGTAGTATGAAATTCAAAAGCTGAGGAATTTTATAGGAATTAAACACCTATAGGAACTTATTTATTAAGAAGAACCTTAATATCTCAAAAGAATAATAATCCTAAATAATAATATGCAAGTCTGTAAAAAGATGCATCTTTGCTGGATATAACATGTGAAATCTTGTCTATTGTACTGTACCAAAAAATATACTTGTCAATCAAAAGATTTTAGTGCACGCATGCATGCACATGCACACACACACACACACACACACACCTTTGTCATCTTTCTAAATTCAAACATAATATCTAGTGCATTCTACCAATTTAATAATATAAAGTACAGCAGAGTTAACATTAGAAACAGAGCCAAAAGTATATATTCCAAGAATTTTATTTAATAAAAATTGCTACTAGGCAAATGGGTTCACTCCTGTGTTTCCAATTACATCAGAATTATGATTACATGTCAAAGAACTTTAATAACCCCACCCACTCCCAATAATTAGATAACCCACAAAACTTGGGAAACTACTTTTTCCTGTGTATACCATGTAAAATGGGAACAATATGGAACACTAAAATATTAATAAGTGAATTTCCTATTTGAAGATGTTTAGTATTTATCCATGTAAATTACTTAAGAATTACTTAGGAATTTAAAATTTAATGCCGTATATATAAAGTTAGCTTTTCCTCGGCTAAAAACATTATAATCTCAAATTCATTTCCTTTAGTGATACTGGAATGGATAAGGAGTGAGAAGGGAAGAAGGATGGCCAAAGAGACAAGAAGAGCAGGCAGCCTGATGAACACTGTGCCTAGGGGGGGCACTATTCAGAGTCAAACAGCACACAGCCCCAGGTGAAAGACACACCTACCATGAGAAATTATTACACATAGTTTTTATTGCTTCAACATATAAGTATGGTGAAGAGTTTACAAAGGCAATTAATAGTAATAAAACTAAATAAAACTTTTGAAAAATATAGCAGTATTTTTATGTTTCTTTCTGTCCTTTTGACTCTGTTGGATATTTAAATTTAGTAGGCTATATTATTCTATGTTTTAAGAAAAATATATGACTTTTTTGCGGGTCTGGGGATGGAACACAGGGGCATTTGACTTCTAAGCTACACCCCCTGCCCTATTTTTTATTCATTATTTTGAAACAGGAACTCACTAAGTTGCAGAGGGCCTAAGTAGCTGAGGCTGTCCGCGAACCGTAAACCTCTGGTTTCCACCTCCTGAATGCTGGGATTACAAGCTTGTGCCACTACGCCTGGCTTAAAATATATGACATGTTTAAAAAAGAATGTAAACATAATAGAACAAAAGTTACTACCCATGTTGAATAAAAATTAACATTTTTTCTGTCCTATAATATAGTAGGATATTTTTATCCTCCAAATTGCCTGTATCCTTAGGAACATCCCTCTTTCCTTGTACAAGTTATAAAAAAAACTATGATCAAATCTAAAATTGATGTTGACTTGTGATTCTACTCTTCAGCCCACACCTCACCAGTTCCTGATGTCACTCCATCATGATGAGCTCAAGCTAAATATTCTCCCAATGGAGCTGTCTGGGCATAGAATACTTCAGATTTTACTTCTAGTAACACAAAGCTTTTTAATTATAAAAATTAAGTTTCTGGCTCCTCAGAAATGTCCATACATCTGCTTTCTACCTATATGCTTGATTCGATAGCCCAGCTATTGTTAAGTTCCTTTGCATGTATAAATGTATCATTTACACTACCCAGTCTAAGATGTCAGCTCCTTTACATACGCCAAAGTAAACTGGATGAATTCCAAATAAGTAATTGTAAAGATTCCTGTTCAACATGGCTACACATGTTTTAAATTTTGAGTTATCTTATTCCCAAAAACTGAATAATTGTTTCGTTGTATGAATTTTTGTTGCAACCAACCCATCAAACCTAGCATAGTCAGCTCAAAGATCACCATTTGTAGGGAAACAATATAAATATCTGTGCTTTACTATATCGGTTTTATATATTTTCATCCTCAACATATTTCCAAATTAAAGAACAGATACTTTTGCCCCAATTCTGAAAATATGGATTTTATGGCACACTGACATTTTAGCATCTTTTCTGAGTCTGGCAACAATGCCACCTAACTTACAGTCACAGGTCTTCAAAGGCCATCTCCTGTTTCCATAAAGTCAAGGGAAAAAAATCTCAAGTGCTTCTGCAGATTTTGTGGAAATTTAAAAGTGACTAAAAAATTTCACTATGAAAGCCTCCATTATCAGAAGTAAACAAAGCACATGCATTTTATAGCAGTGTTGTGTGCAAGGTATCAAGACATTCAGCAGGTGACATCAATTCACTTTCTTCTGTAAGAAAATGCCATTGCACTTACATTTGTGCTATCTGTGAATGTGCAGATAGAGTTTGCTCCTAATTTGTATCTGACCAACACACCTATTTTTGCTTCATGTTTTCTGTGTTTTCTTTAAATCTTTATAGAAATAAAAAATCTATTTGAAACTATTTTTCTAATCAAAGTCCCTAAGAGGTAGGAAAGCATGTTTTTATTGCTGTCATTTGATCTATCACTTGAATACTATAGAAAGTATAATCTGACAAAATCAGCTCTATATTGTAAAAAGCCAACACATCTCATCAGAATTCCCCCTACTTTTGCCTATAGTATATTTTAATTGCAACATCTCAATTAGGAGATGTAGCTTTACTCATTTTCACACAATAATCAAGAGAACAACAAAACATGTTTATGTTTATGTGATACTGTCCAAGCTAAATCAATGCCTGCTATTCACCCGATTATTAGTGTCTCTTTCGGGATGATGAGAGAGATACAGATTGATTTAGACACACTCATCTACTGCATTCCAGACGTGTAAGATTCTGTCTCTTTACATGCTTTTGCATCTCCCTCTCCATGCCTGTAGTTAGTTTACTCAGGCTGTCCCAGTGGAAATAAACTGGGTGGCTTAAATAACAGAAATGTATTCTCACAGCTCTGGAGGTGGAAAAACCACGTCAACAGGGCCATGCTCCCTCTAAAGCTGCTAGGGAAAGATCTGTTCCAGGCCTCTGTGACTATCTCGCAAGTCCTTGGCTTCCGTAGCCTATCTCCAGCCCTCTTGTGACATTCTCCTGTGTGTCTAGGTCTGAATTCTCCCTTTTTATCTGGTCATCAGTTATAGTATATTAGGGGATCACCCTACTCCAATATAAATTTATTTTAACTAATCACAAGTACAATGATCCTACTTCCAATTAAGGTCACATTCTGGAGAGCTAAAAGGTAGGAATTCAACATATTGATTGTGGAGGGGACATAATTCAACTCATAATGATATCCAATCCCTAATTCTTTTTTTTTGGCATATTGTGGCAGTATGTTTTGTTTTGGTTTCAAGCTAATTCAATTTGTGTGTCTCTTCTCCATCTATCTATAATAACCTGTCACTATATACTGACATAAGATAATATATAAATCTCCACATACAATAATAACCTTTTTTCAATGAGGTGTAGGACATTCAGTGTTGGTATTAAATCATTCTTATTTTCATTATTGGAACTCTTAGAAAATCTGGTCAAAGTATTCACAGTGTTAGAGATTAAATTAGCACTGGCTGAATACAAATCACAACTGTTAATCTGATAGGCAAAGTCAAAGGTAGACTGCTGCTACTGCTCATAATTACATCACACTTGATTTAGGTCACTTAAGAATTTATGCAACAATGGATGTTTCATTATTATGAACTGCAAATCATGGTTGTCATATCTTCACATCATAGGCAAAAGTTTCCCGGGATGTGGGATTATCACTAGTAAGTGATAAAACCAAGACAGCCTTGGACAGGGCATTCCCAACTGTTTAATTACAAATTCATTTTAATATATAATAGAAGTCACATTTGCAGGTAGCAGACAAAGGGATGAGAAAAGAGCAGATGTCTGACCTAACCCATCCATCATTAAATGAGCAGTTTAAAAGTAACAGGAAACAGAGCCAAATATGGTGGCATAGGCCTGTAAAATCAGTACTTGGGAGGCTGAAACAGGGTGATCTCAATCTGGAGGCCAGCTTCAGCAACTTAGACCCTCAGCAAGTTAGCAAGAAGGGCCTCAAAAAAAGGGAAGGGGGAAGGGGAAGGGAGGAGGAGAGGGAGAAGGAAGGAAGGAAGGGTTGGATCTCAAAGGTAGAATGCTCCTAGATTCAATCCCCAGTATTAAAAAAAAAAAAAAAGGTAACAGAAAACAAATTGCCATGCATGTTTCAAGTTCATGCACATTTTGTATACTGTTTTGTTTTGTTTTGTTTTTGGTGGTACTGGGGTTCCTGGAAACCCTTCTACTTCCGGGCTACACTCCCAGACCTATTTTATATTTTTATTTAGAAACAGAGTCTCTTAAACCAGTGAAGGTGGCTTCAAACCTGCGCAATCCTCTTGTCTCCGCCTCCCAACCGTGGGGATTACAAGCATGTGCCACCATGCCCAGCTTGTATGCTTTTTTAATTAAAAAAAAAAAAATTGGCGACTTCTCCAAAGATCAGGTGAGTTTGTCCAGAAGACTTGGTTGGAATATTTTAGTTAAGAAGTAATTGGAAGATTAAATCACTGTTCAATTGTAGATAATCCAACTAGGATAAGAAAGTTAAAATGTTCTGTTCTCTCCCTCCATAGTTAAATTCTGTAGTAATCTGGGTATGGTAGCACACTCTTGTAATCCCAGTACCTGGAAGGCTGATCGCAGGTTTGCAGCTAGCCTCAGCTAAGTAGCTGAGACTCTAAGCAACTTAGTAAGACCATTGTAGCGCATGCTTATAATCTCAGGACTTGGGAGGCTAAGACAGGAGGATCCCAGGCCTCAGCTACTTAGTGAGGCCCTCCAAAACTTAGGGAGACCCTGTTTCAAAATAAAGAATAAAATATAGGGCTTGTAGGTGTAGCTTGGAGGTAGAATGCCCCTGGGTTCAATCCCCAGGACCATAATAAATAAGTAAATAGTGAATAAACAAACAAACAAATAAATAAATAATAAAATAGGGGTGGGGATGTAACTCAGAGGTAGAATGTCTCTGTATTCAAGAGAGCCAGGCGTGGTAGCACACGCTTGTAATCCCAGCCCTTGAGAGGCTGAGATAGGAGAATCACAGTTCGCAGATAGCCTTACCTACTTAGTGAGGCCCTTTGCAGAGACCCTGTTTCAAAATAAAGACTAGCCAGGTGTAGTGGTGCATGTTTGTTATTCCCGCGATTATGAGCCTGAGACAGGAGGATTGCACAGGTTTGAAGCCAGCCTCAGCTACTTAGGGAGGCTCTCAGCAACTTATGAGACCCTATTTCCAAATAAAATATAAAATAGGTCTGGGAGTATAGCCCAGAGGTAGAAAGCCTCTGGGTTCCATCCCCAGTACCACCAAAAATAAAAATAAAAAATAAAAATAAAAATAAATAAGGCTGGGGGTGTCACTTAAAGGTAGAATGCCCCTGGCGGCGGGGGGGGGGGGGGTGTTCCATCTTCAGTACCACATTAAAAAGAAGGAATGCACCTGCATTCAATTCTCAGAACCACAACAAGATAAAAAATAAAATAACTTTTATAGTGAATAAGCCAAAAGAGAACTTTGAAAATAGTTCATGACTAGAACATGACTCTGGGAGTGATTTTTTTAAATGCAGGGAAAATGTTATTTTAGTAAGATTTTTACTTAAACCAAATATTAAAATCTAACAAATATTTTATTAGTATGGTCTCTCATTATGAGGAGCTCATGTATACAATAAAGATAAATTTTCTCAATTATAACATTGTCTGTTTTCCCTTTGTTAAAGGCATCTTTTCTTCCAGTCTATCTTTCTTAACAAAAATGTTCTTTTTTTTTTTTTGTTAGCTGTTTTAATTCTACGGTATTCCATGTAACAATGTCCAATGTTTAGAGGATATGACAGACCAAACTTCTCAAAATATGAGCTAAGGTATTTCTAAGGTCAAATCCTTGCTAAACCAGGTGTGGTTGCACATAACTGTAATCCCAGTACTTGGAAGACTGAGACAGGAGGATCCTAAGTTCACAGCCAGCCTCAGCAACTTAGGCCCTCTGCAACTTACTAAGACCCTGTTTCAATATAAAAAGTAAAATAGGGCTCGAGGTATAGCTCAGAGTTCAAATGCCCCTGGGTTCAAGTCCCAGTACCTCCTCACAAAATCCTTGCTAAATTACCTACTGTGTCTTTCAAATAAATAGTTTTTTCCAAAATGAGATCCACTACCAAAATTTAATTTTATGACATCCAGAATATTTTAAAACAGATACTCCAAAGTCATTTAAAATATTAGTCTTAAATAAACCTTGATGATTCTGAATTTTTCTATTTTTAAGTTTAAAAATATAAAATATATTCATAAAATATTCAACGAATAAATCACTTTTTACAGTTTAAAAGATTACTTCTTCCAACTCCTTTTATAATGGTATAGAATTAAAATTAACTACTAAACCAAGGTACCAAATTAATACCAGACATAACCTAAATTTATGATATCCTTTAAATAGTGAAAGAATGACTAATACAAATAAAATATTTGTTTTCATCCAACCTTCTTGGGCCAACATGGTAATACTCCACATCTTGAAGAAACATTCTCCTGAATTTATAAAAATTTGGACATAGCATCCTGGCCCTTCTAATTTCTTTCTCCTCTTCCCAAACAATGGTTTGTTCTCTTATTTTGTGCCCAGTGGTTCTCTAAGTGAGGTTCCCAAAGCCCAGCACAGCATCACTTGTGATCTTGTTATGTGTATTCTTGGGCTGGAGACCAGACATACGGAATCAGAAATCCTCAGGCCAGGACCAGCAATCTGTGTTTCAACAGGCCCTCTACAAGTGACTGGAATATACATAAATTATTCCAACATATATCAAGGTGAGAGGTTGGTATATGCAATTCTAATATACAAATCATATATATTTAACTTAAATAATATATACATATAAGTATGTATGTATGTATGTATGTATGTATGTATGTATAATGTATTTTTTTTCCAGTCCTAGAGATTGAATCCAGGGGCATTCTACCTCTGAGCTCCACTGTAGCGAATGGCTTTGATGCTGATTGATTGGTGAGAAGTTTTCTCTCACGTGAATGACAAAAGTGTCAACATGGCAGCTGGGGAGGCCAGGGAGGAGAGAGCTGTCTCTATTTCTGCCGTCCTTCCACTGGTATCTTGCTTTCATTGAAAGTTATAACCAAAACATTGTAAGAAATTATTAATCACAGGAAATAGCAAAGCAATCATGGGGTGAGTGGGGGAATTATGCCAAGGTAGTCACAGATGAGTCAGGGAAGAAAGGGTAAATAAGGAAATTGTCAGGGTCTTTGTTCATCAGTCAGGGTCCCTGGTTATGGGTCCCATTTGGTTCTTGGAAACTTTTCTGTGTGCAAACAATTCCCACTTGAGTGAGCAGTTTGTGCCCTTCCCAAGCTGGACTGAGGTGGCCTCAAAGTGGATGACTAACAATTCTTACAACACTACACACCTGCCCTTTTCATTTTTTGTTTTTGAAAGAAGGTCTCATTAGGTTGCCAAGAGTTTCACTACTTGGTGAGGCTGTCTTTGAACCTGCAATTCTTCTGTCTCAGCCTTCCAAGTACTGGGATTACAGGACTGTGCCACCACACCCGGCTCCAACATCTTTATGCCCCAAAAGCCTAACTCCCTATACTGGGGTTAGTGAAAGTTTACAAACATCCCCACCAAATCCTACAGGATCATCAAGGAGGACTGGCTACATTTCTTCTAGAAAAGTTTTTCCTGATCCTGTAACTCCTACCTAGGTCAACTGTCTCCAGAAATCTCTCCACATATCTCTATTTCCCATGCCTCATCCACTATTATATCCATAAAGCCCAGCACAGTACCTGGCCCATACTTCCTGGGTTAAACCTGGTGTCCAAGCACCACCTTACCTCTTATCTTTCCTTCTTCACAGGTGTGAGTTAAATCCCTTTCCACCACAACAGAACAATTATTTGCCTGTGAGTGCAATGAGAGCAATGGACTTACTTTCCCAGGCTAGTCAGTTTGGTTTTTCAAGGGATCTCTGACCCCATGCTGTCTTCTAAGCATCTTGCAAAGCTGTGTTTATTATGTGCTGAACAATCCATGTGTAATGCTGCCTAATCCACATGATGGCTCTGTGAGGCAGATCCATTAGCAAGACTGGGAAACGGGCTCAGGAAGGTGAAGGAGTCTATCAGGGTTAGGGGCGGCGGCAGCAATGCTACCTACAGTGCTAAGGCAGATCAGTTTGCTTCTGAGCCCAAGTTCTTATCTGCTAAACCATCCTGTCTCTCGTTCTCATGCTTTATTCATATCTACAATGTTTTAAAGAAGTCTCCACAGTTTAGATGAGGCAAAAGACTGGAGAGGGTAGTTAGATGTTTTCAAAAGACTAGCTGGTGCTCCCCCCGCCCCAGTCACTTGCATAAAGCAAGAGGTCCCTCTTGTCCAACCAGCCTAGGTTTTCCCTTTAATCCTTAAAGTAAAGACATTGGGAAAATTAGGGAGGTAGGTGCTGACAGGATAATCAAAAGTAAATAAAAATGGTTCCTCTCCCCCCAAAAGATAATCACTAACACTGACAAATCAAGATATAGAGAGCTTATGAAAACGCTCACCATCCATCCCTTCCCTTCGCTCCAAGTGCATAATGTTCCTGCACTGAAGAGGTGAAGTCTTACTTCCCTCCTTTTCAATCTGGCTGCCCTTAGCCACTCACTCGGCAAGATGCAGTGGATTTTACTGAGTCTTCAGAAGCGAGGCCAAGAGATGCCTTGCCTTGTCCTACAATGATCACTCTTGAGAGCTGCCTTTCAGAACACAACTTTCTGTGAGAAGCCCAAGCCACACAGTGGTGTTGCATGGATCTCTAGTGTACAGTTCTCCCCGACCTCCAGCAGAGAGCCTGCAGCCACTGTCAGCCACGTCAATCACCTCCTGAAAGATGCCCTCCCCCCGCACTCCCCCACCCGATGTTCTTGCATCTCATCATCAGATTTTTTTTTTTTTCCAGTACTGAGGATTGAAGCCAGGGGCATTCTACTTCCAAACTATACCTTTAGCCTCGTTTTTGAAACAGGGTCTCACTAAGGAAGGCCTAAGTAGCTGAGAGTAGCAGAGAACCTGCGATACTCCTTTCTCAGCCTCCCAGGTAGTGGAATTAAAAGTGTGTGCCACCACGCCCAGCTTCAGATTATCTTTCTAATATGCCAATTCGATCAAGTTATTTTCTGACCTACAGACCCTACAATTGTTCTGTGGAAAGTAAAAATTCAAGGCTGGTGAACTGGAATTTTTCACTTCATCGATCAGGAGGCCCCCCTCTTACTCATCCAAATGTGCCACCGAACTGTGCTCGTGCAAATCCCTTACCCTGACATCCCAATTCCAGAATATCTCCCAGGAAGAGCTGACATCTTCTCCCCCTGTCTTTTCCTCATGTTTTGGGGCCTAAGAAGCTTTCTTTCTTTTTGTCTGCAAATCAAAATAGGCTTTTTTTTTTTTTTTTCAGTACTGGGGATGGAACCAGAACATTCTACCTCTAAGGCACACCCCCCAGTCCTAACTTTTATTCTTTATTTTGAAACAGGGTCTCACTAAGTAGCTGAGGCTAGCCAAGAACTTGTGATCCTCCTGTCTCAGCCTCTCTCAAGTACTGGGATTACAAGCGTGTACCACCACACCTGGCTTAAATATGCATTTTTTTATACAAATCACTTTTTATTCATGAAAATATCAATTTTCCTTTAGTTTGTTTCATCTTCTTTGTGTGTGTGTGTGTGTGTGTGTGTGTGTGTGTGTGTGTGTGTGATACTAGGGATGAAACCCAGGGGCATTCTGTCTCCAAGCTACTCCCCCAGCCCAATTTTTAACACATTTTTAATTGAAAATAAATGGCATACATTTAAACTGTACTTGGTGCCCTTCCCCCACTCCCATTTTCCCTCCCTCCCCCCAACAGTGATTGTCCAGGGTATCCATGCTATACTCATGCTTTTACACATATTTGGATGTAGACCCTCATTAATCAAGTCCAGCCTTCTTTCTCTCCTATCTTTCCATTCAAACTTTGTTGAAGTTTCCCTTCCATTACCTGGAGTCCCTCTGGTATCCCCAATGCTCCCTAGTTTGGGCATATTAGAGGAAAGATATGTCCCTTCTCTTTCTGTGCTTGGCTGATCTCACTTAACATAATAATGCTCTCCAGGACTTTCCATCTTCTTGCAAATGACATGATTTTGTTCTTCTTTATAGCTGAATAGAATTCCATTGTGTGTATTTCCCATAATACAAATGGCCAATAGATACATGAAAAGATGTTCTACATCACTGGCCATCAGGGAGATGCAAATCAAAACTACACTGAGATTCCATTTAACCCCAGTCAGAGTGGCAAGCATAAAGAAATCAAATAGCAACAAATGCTGGCGAGGATGTGAGGAAAGAGGAACACTTTTACACTGTTGGTGGGAATGCAAACTAGCTAAGCCACTATGGAGATCTATGTGGAGATTCCTAAGAAAGCTGGGAATAGATCCACCATATGATCCAGCTCTACCACTCCTGGGTATTTTTCCAAAGGGATTGAAATCAGAGAATTACAGCAACATATGCATACCTATGTTCATAGCAGCACAATTCATAATAGCCAAAATATGGAACCAACCCAGGTCCCCATCAACAGATGAATGGATTGCAAAATTATGGGAAATACACACAATTGAATTAAATATGCATATTTTAAAGGCTGAGATTAAATCCCATCTATCTCAAAAGTTCTCTTGGAAAATTCAAAAAGGCATAAATATATAGAAAAACTAATGTACAACTACAGAAACTGTAAGAACATACATCAGTAGTTATCTCTGGAGAATCAGACCCAGAAAATGTTATATTTACTAAACCTCAAATTTCTACAAAGTCAGAATTTTTTATAAGGAGTATAAAAAAGGAAAGAAATTAATACAATATTTTTTCATTCCCTAAACTAATGTGGTATTACTAATTTATCAATGAATGATAATTTGTTAGTATTTTAAAAGTTCCTTACACTTAAATATAAGTTCCCAAACTGAAATCACAAATTTTCATGATACATATCCTATTCCTACCCTCCACCTCTCTTAGTTCCAAGTCACCCAACTTTACCTTCCCATTAGTCCTAGTTCCAACATCTTAATCAATCCAGAATAAGTCTAACCCTTTTCCACTTATTTGTCCTTTCACATTTTTAGAGACAGTTCAAAGCCGGCATGTCCCCTGACTTCTCATCTTTTCCAGGCTAACATGTCTGGAAATCCTTTAATTGTCTGTCAAAATACAAGACCTATGTAATCTAATCTCCCCTCTACAGTTAACTGGCTGCCTTTCCTAGGCAGTTCTCCTCTAGACATATGCAAGATTAGGGACTCCAGATAATGAGGACACTGGGTGTGGTCTGACCAGGCAAACTATAACATGTTTCAAGTAGATATTATGCATCCCCAATGGTCTTAAGTTGAAATAGCTTCTTCCGGCAGATGTGATGCACTATTGGTACAATGAAGTATATGGTTACCTACCACTCCCGGGTCATTCTTCTTTCCTACATATTACTAAACCTAAATGCAAAAGGTATCACTATTAAGCCCCACCTACTTGTTTCAACCTACTGTTCTGGTAGGAAGTTTTTCTTTTAATTTTTACTGGCACACTCTAGTCATATATTATGATGAGACACACATGCACATAGCACTTGGTGAGCTTCCCTCCCCACCCCATGCACACCCTGCTCCCACCTAGTATGAAGTTTTTAAAAATGTTATACACTGTTCAACATATTATTAGTTCTCCTTCCTAACTTTGTCACTTGATAAATTTGCTTTTCTTACTTTTATTGTGGTAAGATATTCATAAAAAAATTATCCTTTTGACAACTTAAAAGTTATATAATTCAGTGGCAGTAAGTGTATTCATCCTATAGCTACCACCACTATCTCCAGGTAGTGGAGGCTTTCAAATCCCCAAACTGCAACCCTAGCCAGTAGACAATGCCTCCCCATTAATCCTTCTGTGCAGGTCTTGGTAATGTGCTGTCCTATTTTCTGTCTATGAATTTGGTTCTTCTAGGTGCCTCCAGAACCATATGATAAACTTGCTTTTTGAGAAAACCTAATTAAGAACAATATATTGACTAGACTAGATGGCAACTTCTTGGCTGACAGCTGTTTTATCACCACAAACCAACTCCAAACTATCAATTGTTTTTCTATTCTGGCACTAAAAAGAAAATAGGATTAAAAAATCAAGCAAGTTGCTGGGCGTGGTGGCACACACTTATAATCCCCTCACTTGGGAGGCTGAGACAGGAGGATCGCACAGGTTCAAAGCCAACTTCAGCTACTTAGTGAGGCTCTCAGCAACTTAGTAAGACCCTGTTTCCAAATAAAATAGAAAATAGGTCTGGGAGTATAGCCTGGAAGTAGAAGGCCCCTGGGTTCCATCCCCAGTATTGCCAAAACAAAAAAACAAAAACAAAACAAAACAAAAAACCAAGCAAGCTAACTGGGCGTGGTGGTGCATGCTTGTAATCCCAGTACTTGGGAGGCTGACACAGGAGGATCATAGGTTCACAGTTAGCCTCAGCTACTTAGTGAGACTCTGTTTAAAAATAAAGAATAGCCAGGCGTGGTAGTACACACTTGTAATGCCAGCATTCAGGAAGTGGAGAGCAGAGGATCATGATTCGCAGACAGCCTCTGCTACTTAGTGAGGCACTTTGTAACTCAGCAAGACCCTGTTTCAAAAAGTAAGACTAAAAAAATATTAGGCTGGGGGTGTAGCTCAGAGGTACAATGCCCCTGGGTTCCATCATCAGTACTGCAAAACAACAACAACAAAAAGAATAAAAAATAGGGCTGGGGCCGGGCGTGGTGGCGCAAGCTTGTAATCCCCGCGCTTGGGAGGCGGAGACAGGAGGATCGCGCTGGTTCGGAGCCAGCCTTGCTGCCTTAAGAGACTGTTTCCACATAAAAATGTTAAAAAAAATAGGTCTGGGAGTGTAGCCCGTGGGAGTGTATACCGTAGGTAGAAGGGATTCGGGCTTCCAGGAACCCCAGTACCACCAAAAAAAAAAAAAAAAAAAAATAGGGCTGGGGTATAGTTAGGAAGTACAATATGCCCCTGGGTTCCATCCCCAATACCTCAAAAAAAAAAAAAAAAAAAAAAAATCAAGCAAGCTTAGGTAAAGAAAGGAAGACAATTCTGATAAGGTGATTTTACTATACAAATGCAAAGAGGTGTTTTGTGACCAAAGAGGAAGGTGATACAGTTACCAAAGAACAAGAAAGGTAAAGTGGGACTGGAACCCCTAAACCAAAAGAAGAACTTACAGAAACTTTGCTATTTTTAGAAATTATAGAAATGGTTATATCAGATATTCTCTATTAAACAGGAAAGGTAAAAACAAACTCCAAAACAAAATACACATACGTATATGTATATGAATGTAAACTTATAATGCATATATTTTTAAATGACCACGCAACATTATTGCCATTGACTAATCATTCAACTAGTAATAAATGTTATAACTACCTGTATATTTGTGCTTTATATATTTCCCTAATCTATAGAAATACTAAAAAAAACAATTCCCAAACCTTACTTGCCAGTCTATTGCTCATTACTATAAGTTAAAAATCTTTTATTCCCATAGAGGAAAATATATAACAAGTTACTTGAGTTTATAACTATTTTTCATTGATTAAATATTTAATATGGTTTACTGACTATAAATATAGTGAGAAATAGAAATCACAGTTCTTAGCATTGCATCTTAATTTTTTTTCTTTTAGGTGGTACTGAAGTTCCTGGAAGCCCTTCTACCTCTGGGCTACACTCCTCCCAGACCTAATTTATACTTTTTTATTTTTGGAAACAGGGTCTCTTAAGTCAGCCCGACTGGCTTCGAACCTGCGCGATCCACCTGTCTCTGCCTCCCAAGCGCGGGGATTACAAGTGTGCGCCACCACACCCAGCTGCGTCTTACTTTAATAAGCTATATTAAGTGGCTATTTTTAAAACCAACCTAGTTAATTTTTGTAATTTTTTATATTTTGAAATGTTGCTATAATAGTTAATTATAATAGTTACCTAAAGTTTTTTTTAAGCTATCCTAATGGAAGAAAAGTAGTTATGTATAGCTGAGATTGGGCAGTAATATTAAAATCCCTTTAAAACAAGAACTCTTCTTTTCTAATATTGTTAACAATAAATTGTTCACGAGTGGCATTTATTTTATGGCATTGCTCTCGACATTTTTTTAGACTATACATAAGACAAATGTTTTCCTAATGCTTATCTCCTACTATAAATTACAACTTTACTATAAATGACATAACAAATCCTTCATTTTTAATACTACTTAAAACATTTTGTGTGGGGGATACTGGGGATTGAACCCAGGGGCATTCTATTTCTAAGTTACAACCTCAGCCCAATTTCATTTTTTTTCTTTTGAACCAGGGTCTCAATAAGTTGCTAAGAGTCTTGCTGCTTGTTGAGGCTATCCTCAAACCTGATCCTCCTGCCTTAGCCTTATATTATAGGCATGTACCACCATACCTAGCTCAATTCATACATATTTGCTTTACAAAACATTTTTAAAACATAGATGCTGGGGTAAAGCATTAAGCAAAACCCAGAAATTCTCACCTAATTTAAGGCTTCAGTCTGCACCCTAATACCCTTAAATAAATGAACAAAGACCCACTGGAACACAAATTTTCTTCCTAAGTTACAGAAGAATGATTTACTGATCAGATTCCAGAGATCTGGTTAAGGATACATACTCAATGATTTTCAAGTTTACATATTTGCCAAATGTAACATAACTCATTGTCTATAGGCATGATTTGATTGGAGAGAGGAGATGATTCACAAGGTAGGCAAAAAAAGAGTATGCCAAAGAAGTCAGAAAGAGTATAGAAACAAAGGTGTATTATCCTTAAAAATAAGCCATTAAAGCGCAGATCTGTTCATTTCTCTTACAATGAAAGATCAGCTTGCCATGCTTTTCTTGGCATTAATATCCTGACTCAGCTAAAAGCTGGATATCAGGGGGGAAATGCTATGGGAATTTTACTCCTCTGTAGAGGCAGAAGAAAACCCCTTAAGCTCTAAATTACTCTGCAAAACTATTTTAAAACTCCAGTAAATATAGCAGAGAGAAGTGTAAAAATAGTGATTAAACATTATATAACCTCCTCATAACCTAAAACATGCTAAATCCAAAAGAATCTTTCTATTCAACTATTTCATCAGTAGGACATATGTTAAAATCCTACAGGGAACATGCTTCTATTCATCACTCTAAGTTTTACTTAGTTTGAACAACAAAATCATTTAAGAAAACAATTTAAATGGTTGCAAAAGTATCAGATGTTTGCCAAACACCAATTCTCATAAGTGATAAGAATTTCATGGCCATTTATACCACAAAATAATACTGATCACTTTGTTAGCCCTTTAGAATATTAAAATGCAAAGTTGACTGGGAGAGTACTGCATGGAAGAAAGGTTATTATATTCGACAAGTAAATGTAGGATCTGTAACTAACACAGGATCTCTGTATCTATCAACATTTTATTTCACCTATTTCTTTCTATTTTGTTTTGTTAAAAATGAATACCTTAGATCAATTTATTTCACAGTAAAACAGAACAGAGAAAGACATATCAAAACAGTAACCATCTTTTTTTTTGAAGAGCAGGAATATTTTACTATTTATTTTTAATATTCTCATATTTCACATTTTTCTTTCTCTTTTAATTGGTGCACTGTAGTCCTACATCTTATGATAACAAGATGTTAGAGACATATATGCACACATAACTTTAGCCCTTACCCTAATGCAACCACATTTTCTCCCCCTCCCTCCTTTCTCATGTTTGGCTTAGTGATTGAAATTGATATGTTTGTGAATGTACATCATGTACATTACGGACTGTCCCTCTTCCCCCCAGTAATTATATTTAGAAAAAAATTTGCAGTGAATTTCTTTTATCAACTTACTCCATAAAACAACTGTTAATTTCTTTTTAAAAACTCTAGCATGCATTTGATTTTTTAAGACATAAACATCCAAAGAAAAGCTAGCATTTATCTTATATAACTGAACATTCAACTTGCCAATCCAGGCATGACCAGCCATTTTCCAAGCCTGTTATTTCAGCAGCCAAGATAGAACAGCAGTTCCCACTGATCACATTTTTTAAAAGGGATGTAAGTGCTGGGCACAGTGGTACATGCTTGTAATACTAGCAACTTAGGGGGGCTAAGCAAGAGGCTCACAAGTGCCAGGTCAACATCCCAGGAATTTAGAGAGACCATGTTTCAAAATAAAACAAGAAGGGTTGCAGATGTAGCTCAGTGGTAGAGTGTCTCTAGGTTCAATCCCAGGAAGGAAGAAGGAAGGAAGGGAGAAGGAACGTGACCTATCATTTCTCACCAGTTTATGTTCTTTTCATACACACTGATTATTTAGGACTCATTTTCAGAGACTATACTTCTAACTTGCAGCTGATATTAAACTGGTATTGTTTATATTCTTCCCAGAGTTAACTGGTTTTTGTCAGCTCGTATGTCTTTTTAGCAAAAGTGCCTAGGAAACAGTGTCTGTATATCAAATACCTAAGACTTATAAATGACAGTCATCTATATTTCACAACTATTTATGATCTATTAAAATTTTTTTAAAAAAGAAAAAGAAATAAGTAGTAGGAAAAGCCAGCAAAAATAGCTGTTTTTGAAAAATCAAGTGAGTATAGATACCTTTTAATTCATAAGCATTTACATATACATTAAAAGAAGCAAAGTTTTAAAATGCATATTAATCATTTAGATTTGTGAGTTTAATTAGAAAATAGTAGAGGTTTTGATATTTTTCAATATATCCAATTCTTGCAAAAATGATGCCAAATCAACTTATTTTTTGTGTGGGTCAATAAAAACAGAAACAGAAAACTCTTAGTTTACATTTATAAGGAATTTTTAAAAATCTTCCTAAGAGTTATAAATATCTAATGATATAAGTATGTTAGTAATATCAAATAAGATTAAAAATCCAGAGGTTACCTGTAAGTTTTAAAACAGAAATATGACTTTGCATACCATATCTACTACATAAAATTCATAAAATTCTAGTTTATTTCTGTTACTCACAGATACCTATCCCGAGCCTGTTGTATCTAGGCTGAAAAATAATTACTGTAGAGAAACCTAACAAACATACAAGGGATATAAAGTGGCTACTTTATAAATTTAAATGCATTAAACATAATTTTAGAAATAGAATTTAATATGCTTCAAGTGCCCGATATTTGTTTTAAGAATTTTATATTAACCTCAATCTTCAGCCAGGCACTGTGGCGTGCATCTCTAGCCACAGCTCCTTGGAAGGCTAGGGCAAGAGAATCACCTGAGCTCAGGAGTCGGTGCTCACCTGGTCACCATAGCAAGACCCCACCTTGGAACTCTGATAAAATCTCTGAGCAAGAGTCCCTTACAGATCCAGCCTAACTGAATGTAATTATGCATGTACATGGAATTATACATGGATTAAACAGAAAATATATGTTTTAGTTAGATATACAGGAATCTCTATACATATCCCTGGCTATTAAGTCACAAACACATCTTGGCTGTTAAGTCATAAACACATCTAGAAAGACAAATATCTAGGGTTACACAATCCTAAACTTTTTAAGTGGAAAATCAAGGAATTAGGGTCATCTGCCTATCTCAAAGTTTATGAATAAAATAAACACATGAATACAGACACACATGTAAAGTTATTATTTTAGTTAATAAAATAACATAGCACAAACACAATCCCTGAATGCACTTGGAAATGGACTTTAAAAATCAGACTGTACGTGTAGATTTATGTTTACCCTTAAATCCCTATTCCCAATCTGGTCTGCTGGTTAGGCTACTATAAGTCCTGACACTCACCATTACAAATTGGTATGCATACAGTGCCGTGCAATGGTGAATTATATAAGATTTGTCGCCAATCACTTTCCAATACAAAATGAGAATCATCAAATCTGTAAAAAGGAAAAATAAGTAAGACATTACATAGAAAGAAAGCTATATTGTATTGTTTTTCAAATGTATTTAGTTGTTTCTCCTGCCAACTTATCACAGTCCTCTCAGACAGCCCTTGCTCTAGCTCTCAGCTTGCCCAGTTACCCTTTCTCATAAAGTATCTACCCCTATATCTGGATCACCCAGTCCACTGTGGTTCTTCCAGGACAAGGGCCAAGCTATGGGCATCTCTGTACCCTGAGAATCTAAACCAGGACTCAGCATATAATTTGTAACATAATATTTCTTGAAAGTATAAATGGTAACTTGTTTCTGGTGATAAAGTACTATCAAAAATAAATTTAAAATAAGTTCAAATTACTGATTTTTATCACAAATAATGATAGAAAAGGTACAAAATGACCAATTCATTTAAACACAAATTCAACAAAAAATTTTAATTAACAATGGTTGTAACTAAATATTAACTTAAAATAGTAAAAAATCACTCAAAACTATGACTATTAAAAGATATACCAAGAGAGAAATCAAGGCTTCAATTCTTCTTTTAAAAGGTCCTGAGTTTAAATATCATGATTCAGAAAATAGTTCACTTTAACAAAATATAAACTGCTCAAAATGTTAACATAATTACTTTCCTCACCAAGAGTCTAAATATGAAATGTAGACAGAGAAACAAATGGTTATCATGGAGGGAGACCAGGGGAATATTCAAGTTTTGTGGAGCCAGAACTTGTAGAATATAGAGGCTATTCTTAAAAGTAAAAATTACTATTATGAAACTAGATATGAATATTTAGAAAGAGAAATCAAATTATAAATTTTAGAGAGAAACCAATGCCACAACTATGAAAATCAAGCAAAGTAATATTGCATTATTGATAATTGTCTGATATCCTTCTCTAAATACATTTATTTTCCCTACATATTTAGGCTGTGCACCCACTGGTCACCAATTTCTATGATAATGATTTCATAATGTGTTCTAGATAGAGGTAAAAATGAACTCATTTTTCCTTCAGCTTGATTTAGAAAAGTTAATTTCAGTTTATATTTCTTGTTTGTAAGTTTTTTGGATTGCTATCTCATTTGGGAAAAACCTTAATCAAGTTTCTTGCAATCGAGATTTCCTGAGGAGTGACTATTCTCAAACTTAGCACTCATTAAGTAGTACATGTGGCATGTAATGGATTTTGTGTTATCCTCGTAAATGACATAATTTTGTGTCTACTGAACAAATCTTTTCCCAACGTGTTCACATGATTCATTTTTTAATTGGGCTATCAAATAATCCAAATTCCCATTCATTATTTCTTTTCAAAATTTATCTCTTCCGGTTACTAAATTACTTCTTTTAATAAAATGTAATTAATTTTAACAATTCATTTCTTTATCGGCACAAAATTTTCTATTGATTTAAGCCATTTATCTTCCTCATTTTTGTTTCATTCCCATTATTTTTATTGGATTGTCTTTAAGTTATTTAACAAGTTTAAAAATTACTAAATAGGGTTTCTACATAAATGTACAAATCATAGCTCTGCTATTTCTTTTTTTAAGATAATTCAGAATGTCTTTTCAAATTGCAGTTAAAATGGCATATTTTCAACTTAACTTCCTTTGACCTCATTGTAAAAAAAGCCATTCCAGCCCCATGCAACATAAGAGGAAATGTAACAGAAGGGGATATGGAGAAGAAAGAGTCCATTAACTTCACTGATTATGGCTAAAACAACTTAGTTTTGCAAATTTTACCAAAACATGATGGAAGACATTCTAAAGGCCCTAGCAAGTGAGGTACCCTGATGCTTAAACTTTATCAGCTTCCCAATAATTATAATGAAAAGAATCTTTAAGAACCTTTTATTAACCTTTGTTAACAACAACAAAAGGTCTGAGCCTGAGTGGTTTGACGTCCCATTCTGCAACTTGAATCTTCAGTGAGAACCAGAATGTGTTTAATATTCTACAGCCACCACAGGTATTATTTTCTCTTGTACAGATCCTAAAAGGCATTTCTCAAATAAACCAAAAACATAAACTATATAGTCCTTGCATAATTCCATGAGTAATTTAAAAAGAAACAGACAATAAATTAAATATCACATACCAGAAATGAGGTAGCCTGAAGCAATTGTAATATTCATTCTTGAAACTGATGAATCACCCCTGTAAATATTTTTAAAAGAATTCTTTTTAAAGCATGTGGATTATATATGAGAACTGTTTTTCTATTGATATTTAAATATACTTTAAAGGGCTAATTGGGTTATGTGTGCATGTATGTCTCCACCATCTTATATCCCATTAAGATGTATGACTACAATGCACCAATAAAAAATTAAAAAGTAAATAAATATGCTTGAAATGATTTCTATAGATTTTTCAAGTGGTAAGTTGTCATTTTCAATATAAATTGTAAAACAGTCACAGTTTAGCAAAAATGTGGTATTCCCGGTGGTACTGGCACTACCAGACCTATGCTGTCCCCAAGATAACTTGGATCCACATTCCCTTGCAGGTTTCCTGTCCAAGATGAATGAATTTAATCAAGAGATCTTTTGTTGCCTATACTTTTCATGAAGTCTACTCTATCCTCAAGCCAGCCTCCAAAATCTCCTTCCAGATAAATCATCAACTCAGGATAAAAACTAGACTGAGATACCCTAAAACACCTAAAGCTGGTCCAGAAAATGACTAAGAGACCCAGTACATTTTCTGAATCTATGTTTTGAGAGCTGTCTCCACGATCTCCTAATCCAGGGCACAGCATAGGGTCTGCTTTAAATGGGGAAGGCATCATCCACAGCACCTGTGGCATTTATGATAAATTTGGAGGACAATTGAAAAGCCCAATATAACTGATTTTAGTGAATGAACACTGTCTCACTATCAACCCCAGATCCTATCATAAACCTAAGTGCTTAAAGAACTGTTTTAGCCTAGATAATACTTCTAACTATAGAAGTAACTATAACTTTATATATGTGTTTTTATATATACACCCATGCATACATATGCTAAAATTTTACTAACACTTATGAATGTATTCTCTTATAATCTCTTTGCAAAAGGACTCAAGTGAGATTCCAGAGGCTACAATTTTATATTCCTAATTCTGAATTAGAGATTCAAAATACCTTAAAATATCATTTAGTCCACCTCTTATTTTAAGGTACCATAGTATAGTATTATTATTAGCATTCTTCTGAGGACTAGAGAGGGATCTGCCTGTTATCATACAATTAGGAAATAGTTAAGGTATTTTAGCCCTGATGTTTCCATTCTCACATAGGTCAAGAATGTACACTTTTGCCCTACTTGGACCTTTATCTAATTTGTAATATTAATTACTGGCAAAATTAATATAAAATAAAACTGATAATAGCCAAACAGCAAATCAAAATATTTAGTAGAAATCATATTTTCTTTATAAATTTTAAATTACAAGTGTGACTTAGGAAAACTGAACTTAGAATAAATCATGACATTGAAGATAAAAATAAAAAATTATCAAATTTTGTTAGGCTAATGCTTAACAATGTAAAGTGACCAATGAACCAAATCTTTCTTATAAAATTTATTTCCCAAAATAACTGATTCTTCTGACAATCATGTTTGTAAAATAAAAATAAAAAAAAAAACAATTGGGAAAGTCAGAAACTGTCTAGGCAGATATAAAAATATGACCAAGGAAATAAATTTGTATAATTAATTTCACTTTGAAAAATATTTTCCCAATAAAAATTCATCAACTAATATAATCCTGACAATAATAATATAATACTTATGAAAATCCTTATAGTCAAACAGCAGTGGTCAAAAGACCTGGTTAAATTGTCCTACATCTAAGAGAGCCCATAATTACCACACATTCTAATGCAGTGCTTCCACAAAACACGCCTTTTCTCTGAAATTAATCTGAGCTATAGGCCTCCTTATGTAGTTCTAGGAAATATAGTTGGCAAAGTATCTGCCATTTGAATGATGTTTAAGATTTTCAAAAGGAACCATCTTATAAAAGATTCTATTATTGCCAAACATAGTTTTTAGTAATTCTTGTATAGCTAAAATCTTCTCACATGGACATATATAATTCTTATATCATCTCTTTCATATCAAACACAAGTTTAAATATAAAGTCTTAAATAGTTACCCAGCTGACTCAATTATCTCATAATGACCCAGCTTTTCTCAAAACAGTATTTACAGTAACTTAGGTTGACTCATTAGCACAGAATTCTTATTTACCTTATTATCGTATTCTTACTTGTTTTGGATAATAACTGCAATACTAAGGCAAAGTGAACCTCATTATTTGTATTCAAATATAAAATCTCTTTAATACAATATTGAAATAAGCCTGAATATAAAACTTGTAATAAATAATATATCATCAATATGCTCTATTTTGAAATAAAGTGACATTCTTGTTAATAATTTATATCAAAATATAAATCAAATTGACCAACTTGGATAGAAAAGCTTACCAAAGTGGATCAGACTTAGTAGCCTCATCAAAAAAGAAAATGTACAGGCCCAAGATCCCAACCACCAAAGAATGGCATGTAGAAACTACCCTGAAACAAAACAAAACACATTATAAATATTTTAGCTCCCTTATAATAAGCTTTTACTCATTCTGGTAAAATAGTTAACATTCTGAAAAAGTTATACCTCAAAGCATTAAAATACAGAATTGATGTACATCTGAGTGAATAATACAAAATTGCCGTTTAGAAATTTTAGGCCATAACTTTATATTGAAATGAATAACCAGAAGAATGTCAAGGTCTAAGGTTTTGTGCTAAAAAACTGGTGAAAGCCGGGCGTGGTGGTAGACACTTGTAATCCCAGTACTTGGGAGGCTGAGACAGGAGAATATGGGTTTGCGGCCAGCCTCAGATACTTAGTGAGACCATCTGCAACTTTGTGAGACCCTGTTTCAAAATAAAGAATAAAAAATCGGGCTCAGGATGTAGCTTGTAGGTAGAATGTCCCTGAGTTCAATCCCCAGCACCACAAAAAAACAAAACAAACAAACAAAAAAGCTGATACATCTTTTCTTGGTTAAAAGTTCTAATGTAGCACAGTGGAACATGCTTGTAATCCCAGTGATTGGGAGGCAGAGACAGGAGAATCGTAGGTCGGAGGCCAGCTTCAAAGGCTAGCAAGACCCTGTTTCAAAACAAATAAAATAAAATAAAAGGGCTGGAGGTAAAGCTTGGGGGTAGAATGCCCCTGGATTCAATCCTCTGTACCACAAAAAATAAAAAAGTTCTAAAGTAGAATATACATGATGATGTAGTTAAGGCCTCTATCCTGCACCCTTCTCCCTCCACGGAGGGAGAGCTCCATCCCCAACAGCATCACTACAGGGAGTGCCTGCTCCGGTCAGCTGGAAATCCAAATCCATTGGCCTTCACCAGCTTCATATTAAAAAAAAAAAAAATGTCAATGGGCCATGACATGAAGATTATCTTGGAGGTTCCAGTTTTAAATGTCTATTCACAGGCATCATTGCCTTGGTTCCTGTAACAAATCTGTGCAAAGCCAAGGGCAGCTATTATTAGTGCTTCTATATTGTTGTTATGAAAACACTTCCCAATAGAAAAACTGAGGACCATAAAATTATACAAAAATATGTTTCTAAATGAAAGCAAAATGTTTAAAGATCTAGGTCAAGTTTTCTTTTATAGAAAGGTTTAGGTGGAAAATATGTTTTTATGAACATTGCTAATAATTTAATGACTCAACCAGTACTCAAGCTTTATGATATGCTACTTATAGAACTATACAAGATACTATGTAATTAGCCACACAATAAAGTTTTTTTAACCTAACAATTTCATATTTATCACGTCGTTACTTAGAAGTTTATAAATAATGCAGTTTTATTAGAATAAAGGATGAATAAATTTATACAGCATTGACCCCAAGTCTATAAAAATAAGATAAATTGTTAAGTT
The DNA here is from genome assembly GCF_963383645.1 of Muscardinus avellanarius. Taxonomy (NCBI): domain Eukaryota; kingdom Metazoa; phylum Chordata; class Mammalia; order Rodentia; family Gliridae; genus Muscardinus; species Muscardinus avellanarius. The sequence goes on along the minus strand of NC_137788.1, from coordinate 84,779,583 downwards.
TGTTATTAAAAATTTCATTGTAACTGGAAAAAATCAATATACTTGATTTAATAAATGATATAACTAGATATACCATGCTAAACCAAATCTTTTAATAAAGATTTTTATTAATTTAGTGATTGACAAAGAATCTTTTGTAATACTAGAGGATCACTCTGAAATGTGAATAATTAACCCAATTTATGTGGTTTAAAAGCCTGGAATTTTCATGCCAAGAACACCTGCATTCCATTTGAGCACAGCAGGATAAAAATGTAAAGTCTTTGATATCAAGTAAAACACTCCATCTAAATAATAAGACAGGTCTCTGCTGCCACTAGAAAATTCTATGAAAGGAAAAACAAAGTCTCTCTTGCCAACCTGTTTTAGTGTTTAGTAACCTTGAGTCAAAAATTTTGCTTTTGAAAAATTATTTTTATGAGTGACATCCAGGTTTCAGATGCCCTTCTCTGCCAAGATGTCTTATGGTAAGTAGGAAGCATTACTTCCCTCAGATGACAGATATGGCATATTTTTCATCAGAGAAAATTAAATATTACTTGTTGTTGTCAAATAGCTCCTGTTTTCCATACTGAATAGGAAGAACAAACACCTTGTAAGCATACAGTATCTTGTAGAAGTCTACACTTTCAAGCTGGGCATAGTGACATATGTCTGTAATCCCAGTACTTCGGAGGCTGAAATAGGAGAATCACAGATGCAAGGACTTGTCTCAGCAAGTAGTGAGACTCATCAACCTAGAGAAAGACTATTTCAGAAATAAATAATAAAATAGGGCTGAGAGTGTATCTCAAAGGTAGAATGCCTCTGGGTTCAAGCCCAATACTGCCTCCAAAAATCTATATTTTCTGTTATTAAAAATTTCACATTTTATTATTTATAATCAGCTTCCTGGCAAGGCAAAAAGCACATTCCTCTGCATATAAAAAGAAACACCTAAATAGAAAGAGTTGAAAAAGTATTTGTTTAAAAAAATAGCACTTTAAAAAAATAATAACCATTTTTAGAACAGCAATTTTTAGAATAGCAATTTAAAGTTACTAATTTAATCTAAACAAGTAATTTGAGTATTGACAGTAGAAATTATATAGCTTTACAGACAAAAAATTAAAATTTTAAGAAATAGATTTAAAAATTAGTAATATTTCAAGCCGGGTGTGGTGGCGCACACTTGTAATCCCAGCACCTGGGAGGCTGAGACAGGAGGATCGCACACATTTGAAGCCAGCCTCAGCTACTTATTGAGGCTCCCAGCAACTTAGTGAGACCCTGTTTCCAAATTATGTATAAAATAGGTCTGGGAGTATAGCCCAAAGGTAGAAAGACTCTGGGTTCCACCCCCAGTACCACAAAAAAAAAAATTAGTAATATTTGAACACAATAGGACTTTCTATGCCATGGGTAAGCAACTGGATATAAATTCATTTTTTAAAATTATAATATGTAAATCTTATCTATATATATATAGATATGTTTTCAGAAAAAGCAATAACTAAGTACAATTTCTCACTAATAATTAAACTATTTTCTTTTAAGTGTACATTTTTCCCAATATTTTTCCTTTGTCCTTTTCCTATTTGATGGCTTAGACCATCAAATAGGAAAGACTCTTTCCTGGTTACTAGAGAAAATTCTGTATGTTGTATTGATGTGAATGTTTTAGGACTGGAGGCAGAATTTTAAGACATTGATACACATTTTACTATTTTTAAAAGCCCCATTTTCCCCTTCTTTGTACTTCTACCTCACAACTTAAATTCCATGTAAACAGGCTGGAGTAAGCATGAGTAAGTTAGACAGAAAAAGAGGGAGGGAGCGAGGGAGAGAAAGAGAAAGAAAAAAAACACCATCTGAATTATTAAATGAATCTTATATTATCCTAGATTCCTTCTTCAAATTGAAACTCAGTTTACCAAATGGTAATTTCTTGAATCATAGAATGCCAGTGATAAGAACAAAAAGACAATATTTTGCAATTTCATCATTTCATTTTCATCATGGTTTTTCTCTCTCTCCTTACCCTCCCTATTTCTTTGCATTAGATCTACCCAAGATTCAAATGCCTTTACCCATCCTAACCACAGAGAAAAGGAAATAAAAATAGTTCAAAATTTAATAAAAGAATGTTTCCCTCCCCCTGCCTTTCCCATCATTCCATCTTCAAATGTTAGAAAAAGTTTTTTAAATAATGATATCTCTGATATATCACATTTGGACAATGTTTTTGTGCTGGTGTTTAGACAGAAAAATTACACCTCTTATTTAAAAAAAAAGATATAATAAAATAATTCTTGGTTTGGGGGTTAAAAGTACTGCAGTTCTGAAGTATACATATCAGAGTGAAATGCAAAAGAAAACAATTCATTCTGGGTTATAAAAGTAAATGCCTGAAAAATGATTTGGCTGAAAGACAAGGGATTCCAGGTCAAATATGGCCATTCTCAAATAAATCCTTAGACATGGGCAGAAGTTGTTAAATCTTAAAAGAAAATTTCAGTGAAGAATAATGTCACAAGTTTGAGACTTACTAAATAAATTTATAGTTAGCATTAACTTCAATTAAATAACAACAATAAAAAATATCCAAATGGCTGCTGTAATGTTTAGACGCATAAATACTCTAAAGCAAGAAAAGCAGAAGTCAGAGTTTTTCTGCATTTGAACTCTTGCGAGACTTAGTTGTGCAAACACACACAAAACTTGCAAAGGGCCAATGAAAACTCCAGATTTTTTCATCCATAAACTAATTCTTTTTCCTTTTTAAAAAAAAATTTGGTGCTGCTTTTGTTAAATAGTAAAAGGAAGTTTTACTTTAGAATTGCTTAATAAGAGAAATTCTAGAGGGTTCCAAATTATAATGAAAGGTTCATTTAAAAAAATACAAATGTGCAGGTCATATACTATGTCCTCTGGTTGTAGAGCTTAACTGATCTAGGTCTGACTGAGCTAGCTGATACCACATACAAGCTACTCAGAACTCATGTTTGTTTCCTTCCTTCCTTCCTTCCTTTCTTTCTTCCTTCCTTCCTTCCTTCCTTCCTTCCTTCCTTCCTTCCTTCTTCCTTCCTTCCTTCCTTCCTTCCTTCCTTCCTTCCTTTCTGGTACTAGAGATTGAACCTAGGGGCATTCTACCTCCAAGCTATACCCCAGCCCTATTTTTTAGGGTCTCACTGAGTTGCAAAGGGCCTCTCTAAGTAGCTGAGGCTGTCCACAAACTGCAATCCTCCAGTCTCAGCCTCACAAATGCTGGGATTACAAGCGTGCGCTACCACGCCTGGCTCCATGTTTTCTTCTGTTATCATTGCCAAAGAGTATGTGTTTTCTACTTCAAAGATTAGATTTCTGGGAAATATGCAAAACCACAAACTTCCAGTTAACTGGAGTCTACTAAATCTTTCCATACTTCCCTAGAAAGTTAAATTTTTCCTAACATCTTTCAATATTAGAATTCTTAAAATTTTTCTTGTATGAGATCTATTTGTCTTTCATTTTTCAGGTCAAATAAAGAATGACCTTGAATTTTGTTATATTTTAATTGAAAAACTTTGGGGGAGGAGTTCTATCTCTAAACTACACCCCAAGTCCTATTTTTTTTTTTTGAAACAGGGTCTCAAAGGATGTGCTTTACCTTGAGTTCCATTCGATCTCTTTTCAAGGTTGAGATTATTAAAACCTGGAGAAACTTTTGCTGAAAACCAGTAACTTACAAAGTGAAAAAGAAGCTGAAAGGCAAGAAAGCTCATACAAATCATGCTGGTGACTGCTTTGGTGTTGGTGGTATCCATGCTGATGGAAAGTCTCACTACTTGCTGAGGTTGGCTTCAAACCTCCCATCCTGTCTCAGCCTCTCAATTACTGGGATTACAAGAGTACACCACCATACTGGCTTGAAAAACTTCTAAAAATGTTTTTATTTATTTCATAAAACTAGTTTTTCTTTAAGTTGATTAGATTTTTGTTTGTTTTACCTTGAGTTCCATTCAATCTTCTTTTCAAGGCTGAGATTATTATAACCTGGAGAAACTTTTGCTGAAAACCAGTAACTTACAAAGTGAAAAAGAAGCTGAAAGGCAAGAAAGCTCGTACAAAGCGTGCTGGTGACCACTTTGGTGTTGGTGTCCATATTTCTTCAATCTGTTAAGAAAAAGGATCGCTATAAATTGCTATCTCATGATAAACCTATATTAACTCTTTAATTTTAAAGAGCATGTGCTTCTATTTCTAGTAATTTTTAAAATATAGCACAAATATAAGAATATAAAGAACTTATAAATGAAAAATTTATTATGTTAAATATCTCAATATTTTAAATTTCAGAAGACATTTGAATGTCATGATATTCAAAATTGTGTAAGTTTTATTCGAATTTAACAGTAAAAAGGAATTTCAAGTACTGTAACAAAGTATTTTAATAATATTAGATTAAATCAACCACTTTCTCTATGACTCAATTTTTTTTTTCATCTATAAAGTGGAAGTTAGGTAATTTCTAAGAAACAAGCCCAAAATCACAGAACTAACATTGCCTACAATAACAAAACAAAGAATAAATAGAAATTTACTCTATGGAGGGACAAACAACATTTAAAACTAAATTAAATCTTAAGAATAACACAGTCTTAGGGAAAAAACTGTACTCCTAAAGCTACTTAAATCAGTATTTAATATTTTTTCCATAGACCAAAAAGACTCCCTGGGCTTTTTATTTTTAAAAAATATTTTTAAAAGACCTTCAGGTTTTAGGATAGAGATAGCACAAATAGCAATATGCATAACACACACACACACACACACACACACACACACAGACTTAAGGTATGCTTTCTATCTCACTGAATAGACTTGGCTCCTGGGTGGTGGGGCACTAAAGCATTTGCTCATACCAGCAAATACAGTATTTCTATGGCTCTATCTTTGATAGCACTGATCCTAAAATGAAAAGGAAATGAATCAATACACATTTTCAGCTGCCTATTGTGAAGAAATAAAGTCACCTACTGAAGCCAATTCACTAGAGAAAAATCAAGTCATTGACTATACTAGCAATAACCCCACTTCATTCCCTTCCAACCAGGGTCTCATAGTGAGAATCAGCCTCCCACAGGGCCCCTTCCCACAGAAGTCATATGTGGGCAATGAATTGTTTTTGTTTTTCTTTTTTTTGGTGTGTGTGTGTGCTTGGTAAAATTATTGATATTGCAATTCTTCCCTGTGAGACTCCATTAACTTTATTGCTCATTTAGCTGTTTTAGTTCAACATGTGTTTATTGGGCATTTAAAATTTTACTTTGCGGCCTTTTAGTCTAGGTTTACTATTAACCAAATAATACATAAAAGTAAGTTTTTCACATAAATTAAATATGATTCTAGTTTGCTAAGTGAGATTTAAAGGGGAAATGGTTTCCAATGACTAGCACAATCAGGGATCTGAGGCCAGGTGATCAGGTAATTTAAAAATATGGAACCAGCAATCAGAAGAGAGAGCCTAACTGAAATGTAAGGATGGTTTTTCCTGAAGGATTTTGATGCTGCCGCTGGCCCTAGGGCAGTACATGGGCATAGGATGCTCATTTACTTTTGTTAACATTTAATATATACAATAATCATTTCATGAATATTTGTTAAAAGTTGTCATAAAACTTATTTATATCACTGTGACATGATCCAGTTAATGAATTGCTATTTTAACAAGTGCATTGAAAAACACATAATTCATCAGTAAGAAATTTATCATCCCTACCAGAACATAGTTTCATTAAGTTTTTGTTATACTGGATAAATATTTTAAATTTTCAACAAACTTATTTTTAGTTAAGTCTTTGGGGTACATGTTGAGTCTTCCTTTGCAAAAATATTTCATTTAAAACTAAATAAGGCCGGGCATGGTGGTGCACGCTTGTAATCCCTACGCTTGGGAGGCAGAGACAGGAGGATCACGCAGGTTTGAAGCCAGCCTCACTGGCTTAAGAGACCGTTTCCAAAAAAAAAAAAAAAAAAAAGGCCTGGGAGTGTGTAGCCCGGAGGAAGAAGGACTTCCAGGAACCCCAGTACTAATTAAATTGTCCTACTTCTAGCTTTGCTTCTTAATAAGCAGTTGCTTGCTTAATCAGTCATGTCAAATCAAACACAAATACAGAGGTTTTTATAAATTTCCTCAGAAAACCAAGGCTTCTAGTAGGAAGCAGCTGTCCTGCTCATTCACTTTACATGAATCAGGCAAGAAAATGATACAATGAATAAGATCAAATGATGCTCATTACTAACATAAATAAAAGGCCTCTGACACTATGGTGGTTATTCAGCATTGGAACACACAGGAAAAGCACTAGGCCTAATCCATACACCTCTCTATGTGGCTAGCAGCTGGAAGAGGCCAGGACTTACGGTGTCCTACAGATATGGGAAATATTTCTGGAACCACTTACAAGAGTGTCTAGACATGGACTCAAACACATAATTAGCCCATCTTGATTCATGGAAATTGTGGACAACACAGAAACTCTTCCAGAGACCTACTATATATCATAATGTTTATATTTGTCCTCCGAGAGAGTATAAACTTTCATTGAAGCTGGTTTCTTCAATGAAATGAAGAAAAGAATATCAAAGCTCTCCACTAGCAGCTCTGAAAGCCCTCTTCTTCCAGCAGGACACTCCCAGAAGCGGGGCCCCCCAGACAAAACAGCCAGAGCTGATTCAGTCTTCCCTTGGTCCAACAGTCCACCCAACACCATCACCTATTTACCACAGACTGGGCATTGTGCTGGTGTTTAGAACACTGAATGGGAGACATGATTACAAGTCTGTAGGGAAGCAAAGAAATCAATTCCCACCACAGAAAGTAGTAAGTTCAGGGGGTTACAGGGACACTGCCAGCACAGATGACACCTAAACAGTGAGGCATATCCAAAGGTATTCAAGGTGAACTAAAAGGATATCTTCTCTTCTACTAAAATCCCAATAAGGTGCTTTGAGAGTGAAGCCCAAAAGACTCACTTCCACTATGGTGAGATTTAAACAACTTCCCCTCCTGCAACCACAACTACTACTCTTCTGCCCTTCTGCTCATCTTTCCTCTGTAAATACAGGGATTCCTTGGGCAATATGTCTGAGACACCATACCATTTACACACACACACCCCTCTTCTCCAGGTGAGGGCCACTGCTGCATTTTTTTATCAGTAAAAAACCCTTAAAGAGAGGGATATTTATTCATAGTTTTTTGGGTTTGTTTGTTTGTTTGTTTTTTGTGTGTGTGTGTGTGTGTGTGTGTGTGTGTGTGTGTGTGTGTGTGTGTGTGTGTTGCTGATTGAACCCACGGGCATTCTACCTCCAAGCTACACCCCAAGACCAATTTCTTATTCTTTATTTTGAAACAGGGTCTCACTAAGCTGCGGAGGGCCTACATACCTGAGGCTAGCTGCAAACCCAGATCCTCCTTTCTCAGCCTCCCAAGTACTGGGATTACAAGCATGCACCACCACACCAGGCTTTATTCCTAGGTATTTTATTATTTGTGAGATTATTGTGAATGAAATTGTTTTCTGAATTTATTTCTCAGTGGATTCATAGTTGGCATATAGAAAAGCTACTGGTTTTATTTTAGATTGATTTTGTATACTTTGTTGAATTTGTTAATCAGCTCTAGAAGTCTTTTTTTGGGGTGAGGAGGCCTTCTAAATATAGGATCATGTCATCTGCAAATAGAGATCATTTTAGTTCTTGTTTTCCTATTTGAATTCCTTCTCTTGCTTTACCTCTTTGGCAAAAGTCTCAAGGATTACATTGAAAAGGAGTGGTGATAATAGGCATCCTTGTCTTGTTCCTGATTTTAAAGGGAATTCCTAAAGTTTTTCCTTATTCAATATGATGTTGGCTTGGGGTTTTTTGCATATTACCTTAATGATGTTGAGTTAACTTCCTTCTATTCTAATCTTTTGCAGTGTTGTTAACATAAATGGGTGTTGGATTTTGTCAAACGCTTTTCAGCCTCTATTGAAATATATCATGTGATTTTTGTCCTTAGTTTTATTTCTGTGGTGGGTAATATGTATTAATTGGCATATGTTGAACCAGCCTTGCATCCCTGCGATGAAATCAACTTGGTCATGGTGTATAATTTTCTTGATATGGTTTTAAATGAGTATCACTAGTATTTTGTTTAGAATTTTTACATCTATGTTCAATTATGTTGGTCTATAATTTTCTTGAGGGAATCTTTATTTGGCTTTGGTATTAAGGTAATACTGGCCTCATAGGAGTTAGAAAGGATTCTTCTCTTTCAATTTCATGAAGTAACTTGTGAAGTATTAGATTGAATTCTTCTGTAATGGTTTTGTAGAATTCAACTGGCAATCTGTCTGGACCCATCCTTTTGTTTGATAGAAGGGTATTTTTTATCACTGCTTCCATCTTATTGCTTGCTATTGGTCAGTTTAGGTTTTCTATATCTTCCTGGCTCATTTTAGGTGGGCTGTACGTGTCTAGAAATCTGTCAATTTTTTCTATGCTTTCCAATTTATTAGAATATAATTATTTTGCAATACTGGGGATGAAACCCAGGGGCATTCTAACTTCAAGCTACACCCCCAATCCTATTTTTTATTCTTTATTTTGAAACAGAGTCTCACTGAGTTGCAGAGGGCCTCATTAAGTAGCTGAGGCTGTCTGTGATCCTACTGTCTCAGCCTCCCAAATGCTGGGATTATAAGTGTGTACCACCACACCCGGCAGAATATAAATTTTCAAAATAGTTTCTGATGACCCTCTGGATTTCCCCACTGTCTGTGGTGATATCTCCTTTTTCATTTCTGATTTTAATATAGAGTTGATTCTCTATTTTTTTGTTATGATGGCTAAGGGTTATCAATGTTGTTAATCTTTTCAAATAACCAGCTTTTTGTTTTGTTGATCTTTTAAATTTTTTTTTCATTGTCACTGTTGTTGTTATTCACTATTTCATTGTTTTCTGCTCTGATTTTAACTATCTCCTTCTTTCTACTGGCTTTGAAATTAGACTGTTCCTGTTCCTCCAGGTCTTTGAGATGTGTCATTAGGTTGTTTGTTTGGTGAGTTTCTGTTTTTCTTATATGAGTGATTAGTGCTATAAATTTTCCTCATAAACCCACCTTCAAACTGTCCCTCATATTTTGGTATTTTGTGTCTCTATTTTCAATTGATTCTAGTTTGCTTTATCAGATATGAGCGTTGCTACCCCTGCTTATTTTTGGTCTCCATTTGCATAGTATATCATTTTCTACCCTTTCATTTTTAGCCTATGGATAGCAATAAACAGTAAAGAAAGAAATTAAAGATCTTAGAAGATGGAAAGCTCTCCATTGCTCTTAGATAGGCAGAATAAATATCAAAACAGCCATTTTACCAAGAGTTATCTAGAGAGTCAATTCAATCCCTATCAATATATTAATTTCACTCTTCACAGAGACCTAGAAAAATCAGTCATAAAATTCATATGGGAAAAAAATCCAATATAAGCAAAGCAATTTTCAGCAATAAGAACCGTGAAGGAGGCCTCACAATTCCTGACTTCAATTTATACTACAGAGCTATAGGAATGAAAACAGCAAGGAAATGGCACAAAAACAGACACACAGACCAATGGAACAGAAATAAGATACAGAAACAAATCCACACACATATAGCCAATTGATTTTCGACAAAGGTACCAAAAACATATGTTCAAGACAGCCTTTTCAACAAGTAGTTTTGGGAAACCTGGTTATCCACTTGTAGAAAAGAGTTTAACCCTTACCCCTCACCTTGCACAGGATTCATCTCTCAATGGATCAAAGACCTGAAAATTAAATCAAAGACTTTGAAGTTACTAGAGGCAGGGCTAGATCCAATACTCCAACATATAGGCACAGGTAGAAACTTCCTCAATAAGACCCCCCAAATCTCAGGAATTTAAAATAAGAACCAATAAATGGGATAGCATTAAATTTAAAAGTTTCTGCTCATCAAAGGAAACCATCAAGAGTCTAAAGAGAGAGCCTATAGAATGGGAGAAGATCTTTGACAGGATAGTTATCCCCCTTATAGAGGACTAATATCTAGAATATACCAATTACTTAAAAGACTAGACACTAAAGAAACCCAATCAAGAAATAAGCAACTGAACTACATAAAATTCACAAAAGGGATACAAATGGCCAATAAATACATGAAAAAAGGTTCAACATCATTAGCAATCAAGGAAATGCGAAATAAAACTATGCTGACATTCCATCTAACCCTATTCAGAATGGCAATCATCAAGAAGGCCAAAAAATAATAATAATAAATGCTGGTGAAGATGTAGAGAAAATGGAATTCTTCTACACTGTTGATGGGAGCATAAATTAGTATAGCTGCTATAGAGATCAGTGTGGAGATTCTTCAAAAAACTGGGAATGGATTCGCCATACAATTCAACTATACCACTGCTGGGTATTTTTTCAAAGAGATTGAAATCAGAAAATCATTAATATATGCATATCCATATTTACAGCAGCACAATTCAAAATATCCAAATTATGGAACCAACTTAGGAGTCCATCAACAGATGAATGGATTACAAAGTATGGATACACACACAATGGAATCCTACTCAGCAATCAAGAGGAACAAAATTATGCTATCTGCAGAAAATAATGGACTGAAGAACATTAATGTAAGTGGGATTAGTCAGTAACAGAAAGTGAAGGCTCATATGTTTTCTTTCATATGTGAAAGCTAAGGAGTAATTGAGGTACCAGAGGGACTTCAGATAATGGAAGAGAACATTCAGCAGACCCAGGGGGTTTTCTGGGTGAAGTGGGGAGGGAAATTGAGGATCAATGAAGGAATCACTTCCAATGACTTTATGTATATATGTCAATGCCAATCTCAATACCTTGCATGGGAAAGGGAAAGAATGGAGGGGAGCCAGGGAAAAACCCCACCAAATTTTATTCCATGTATGTCACCATCACTATGAACTACATTATGATGTGAGACTAAAATGAAAGTATTTAAAAAGTATAAGAAAAGGGAGAAAGAGGGAGGGAGAAAGGTCTGCCTGTGTATCTTCAGCCAGTAAGCAAGAGGAAAGCTGAGGAAAACACATCTTAGCATTCTTTTTCCCATCCAAAAGGGTAAGCTCCCTTTCCGTTTTCCCACGTTGAGCTCAAATATGTATTCATTGTTCTCAAATCTCCAGTTCTCCCCCTCTTCTAACAGAGGAGGTTTCTTCCAATTTCACCAAGAAAATTAAAGATATTGGACATGAACCCCCTTAGTTTGCCAATGTTTCCTACCTTCACCCACCCTGAACCTCTTCTCTTCATGTTAAAGGCTCCACCTGGCTACGCACCCTATACTCAAAACACTGCTTATGTTGTATGCAACTACAGCCCACCACCAGCAGCACCAGAGTTGGATGCTCAGTTAGCCTCCAGATGGCTCCATGTAAGCATCCTGGAATGCCTCACAGCTCCATGTGGTCCGAGATGAACTTAACCCCAAACCAGCCTTTCCTCCCAGTCTCCATATCTCAATGAATGGCAATGCCATTCACAACACTTCCCTATCTTCCAAACTAGAACTGCTCAGTTATCCTTAATCCCTTCCTATTCCTCACTCCCTCAAATGATTGACTAACAAATCCTGATACCAGAGAACACCAAATGAAGGATAACTGGATTCTAGCAACATTCTGAAAGTTTATCATGATAGTCTTACAAAGAATGTGGCTGGGGGAAAAAATTAGGTAAATCTAGAACTAGCTGAAACACTAAGCCGTATGTAGGTCAATGATCCAAAGTAGACTTTAAAAGTAATTCTTGATAGCTTGACAGGTTTCTCTTTTTGGTCCTGTTTCAGTATTTTTAGTAAATATTTGTAAACAATCTACATATTTGTACTTAACCTACATGTAATACAGAGCTAGGAAGATAACTAATATACTGGTTTCACAGAATCACATTTTGTGTGTATGTTTGTGTGGTACTGGGGATTGAATCCAGGAGTCTTTTACCTCTGAGCTACACCTACAGGGCTATCTTATTTTATTTTTTATTTTGAAACAGGGCCTCATAAAGTTGCTGAGGGCCTAAATTGCTAAGGCTTTCCTCAAACCTACAATCTTTCTGTCTTAGTTGCCAAGTACTACACCTGTATTTGTAGTACACCACCACACCTGGCGATAAAATCAGTGCTACCCTGCACTTTAACCACATTGCCTTGCCCAACCAATTCTCTCATATTTCCATGGTTAAATTTCCAAATCTTACCTATTCTTTTCAGACATTGAATCATCCACTCCCATTCTCAACAGATAACCCCACCCTACTTAACAAAAACATGGAAGCTGACACATAAAAACTTCAATATTCCACTAGCAGTTTATTTGCAACTAGCCTAACATGTGTACTTGGGATCAGTCCTTTCTGGACATCTTAGAAATCTGTTCCCTTATCATCCCTTATTCTTTCCTGCTAAACTGGCTCCTCCATTCACTTTTAAACAGGTTCACGTCCCCAGCAAAAATAAAAGTCAACAGATATACATTTTTTTACTTTTTCAATCTTCTTTTCCCATATAATTTTCTCATGCACGCCCTCTCCGATCCCTTACCAAAAAAAAGCTGTGTCCATACTCCACCATCATTCCTCACCGCACTCTTCAGCCCACTCCCTTCTCATCCCCAGGCTCATCAATCCCCCGAAATGGCCACTGCCAAAGTCAATGGTGACACCTATGTGTAAGGGCTTTCATGTCATCTGACCTCTCAGCAACCTCAGCATGACCATTTTCTCCTTGAAATACCTTCTTCCTGTGCCTCCCTAACACCCCACACTTCTTCTTCCCAGCCACTAAGGTACTTCTCTAAGTCTCCAGACCTTCTCCGATTTGTTTCCTATATGATTTCATCGTTACACACAGCTTCAGTTACCATTTATATGGAAAAAATATCAAGCTCAACTACCAACTCCAGAGAATCCCCTGGAACTTTTATCACATACAGCCAACTGCTAGCTGTCATCACTACATAGTGCCTCAAAGGCACATCTAACCAAGACCATGACCTAACCCCTAAACTGGGTCTAGTTTATCTCAGTGCATAGTATTGCCATACATCCAGATCTGACAACCAGAAACCCAGAAGTTAGCTTCTTCAATACACTTTCAGCGCCTCCCAACTCTGACACCACATCCAATCTACCACCAAATCCTATGGATTTTGCTTCTTAAATAGCTTTCAAAAAGATTCATTTTTCTCAAGCTACTACATCACTTTTCTGGATTGTCTCCAAACTAGTCTCCGTGTGAAGAAAAGACTGGAGGGCTTCAGGGAAATCTTTCCTAAAAGCTGTCTCCAGTCATGTCACCTCCTTTCTTATCCCCAACATAAAAAAACCTCTTTGGTCTCCCAAAGCTCTCACAAGGAGGACTCACTTTTTCCAGCTGCAACTGCCACTTACCCTCACCTGCTGCACTCCAGATAATGTGGCCTTCTCTTCCTTAACAGTGTAGCGTTCCCTCATCCACAAAGCTTTTGCACATCCTCTTCTCCCCTCCCCCATGCCCTCCTCTCCACTCCCAAGCTCACTCCTTGCCTCTTCAGCCCATGAGTCAATCCTCACTTCCTCAGGGAAGCCTTTCCTGAGTCCTGTCAATACATCAGCTCACCTGATATCTGCCCTCAGTACCACATCCCTCTACTTTACAGCTGCAACCTAAACAAATGTCTCCTTCCCCACGAGGGTGGAAAACATGGCCACGTATCCTCTCACCATTGCACCCTCATGCCTAACACTGTGCATGCCGTGCAGCATGCACTCAAGAAGTGTCTGTTAATGGGGCTGGGATGAAGCTCAGGGGCCTGCTTTTCAGGTGTGGTGCTCTGGGTTCAATCCCTGGTTCTAAAAAGACAAACAGAAATGTCTTTTAAATAAAATGATAACAGCCATTCTTACATATGCCTTCTATTTTTCTAGAACCTCATCAATTACAGGGCCCTCATTTTATCAATATAATCAGAACACTGGAAATACATTTTTCTAAATTATAAGCCCCCAGTACTATAGCATGAAATACACTGATCAAAAAGATTCTCACCTCCAAATATGTCCAAAAGCAAAAGGTACAATGTTATCAATGAATACTGAGTATATTATTTATCTACTCCAAAATCCCTCTAACACATGATATGTATTCAAGACTTTCATGTGTATATATAATACTGTGTACTGTGTGTATATGTACTGTGTTTTCAAATTCTAACCAACTGCAGAAGTACTTACTCAATGAGTTGTTTACCATTGTTGGTAGCCCTAACATTCTTGGATATAAAAGACTTCTGCAAATTAAATTTGTAAATGAACACATGACTACAGCAGATGAGCTATTTGGTCAAGAAAACAAATACCCTATCACACAAAATATGTGCCTATCCCTCATTCATTCTGATTTTTGTTTAAATTTCCATATAGATGACACATTGCAATGATAGAAATGCTGATAAAATGTCAATAATTGAAAAGAGGCATTAAAATTCCTTAGTACAGAACAACTATCACACTACTCACTTTCACCTGTTCTTTATTGTAAAGACTGGTAAACATCTAAGGAAATATATATAAATGTCTCAGCTAACTGCTGCTAGTTTTTGTTATCTTTTAAAGTCATGCATTGACAGTTACCTAAAAAAGGTGAATTATGTGCACAAAGCATTGAATCTCTTTTTCTTTTCTGGTCATCAAGTTCAAGAACCATTTAGTATTAGTGTGAAAGTCTATAAAAAGTCAGCTACATAAAACAGTCAACCCAACTTCTATCAATGCTCTAATATTCATGGTGATACTGTGTGTGTGTGTGTGTGTGTGTGTGTGTGTGTGTGTACCCTACCACTGAGCTACATTCCCAGTCCTGATGGCACCACTTTTTAAACTAAAGCAAATAAGAAAAAAATGAAGACAATCATGAAATGCTAAGGAACCTTATATTAATATGACTAAATTACACTTTCTTTCTGAATATGTTATTACTTAAGGTTTAACAAGGAAATGCTCATGACTACAGAAAAATTTTTCTCTATGGCTGCTCCTTTCCAATTTTGATACTAAACTTTGAATAACAGGATTTTTTATATTTTTATTCTTTATTTCCTCATCCTTCAGCCTTTTGTCCTCCAACAGCATGTAACAGAATTCAAGTTTAAAAGAAATTGTTTAGTTCTGCCCGCTATAGACCATGGCAATTGACACTTTTCTGAAACAACCTTTTTTAGATTATAGGTTGTTTTGTTTATAACAAAGAATAAAATATTTAAGGCAAAATATTCATACATTTCTCATGGGCTTTTATTTTTCCATAATTCCATCTAATAATTACAAGCACAGGATGTTAGAGTAGAAAGGAGCTAAACGCTTTTGCCTAAACTGCGCTCTATTAGGCCCACCAACCCCAGTAAGACAGCACCCACACTAAAACGCCAGGGGGTGACCCACTACAGCTGAGAGAACTGTTATGACAGTTAATTCCTATCTCTACTACAAATCTTGAAGTTAAAATTTCCTTTTATCTGTCATAATCTTATCAGTCTTCTTATACCCTATATTAAATACTTCTGGAATTCTTTCTCTGATCCCCTAATTCAGTGTTTCAAATTCCAGTATCTGAGATTTCTACCGCACAAGTATACATAACACTTTCTCAGTGTATATTCTTTTTTTTTTTTTTTTTTTGGTGGTACTGGGGTTCCTGGAAGCCCTTCTACCTCCGGGCTACACTCCCAGACCTCTTTTTACATTTTATATTTGGAAACAGGGTCTCCTAAGCCAGCGCGCGTGGCTGGCTTCGAACCTGCGCGATCCTCCTGTCTCTGCCTCCCAAGCGCGGGGATTACAAGCGTGCGCCACCACGCCCGGCGTGTATATTCTTTTTTATCAGTATATATTCTTATTCCAACCAATCAAGAAGATTTTGTGGTCTTCCTTTCTAACTTTGTTTTGTTGGAGAGAAATAGATTTCTTGACATAGACTTTTCTCAAAGTTCATATAGTCCCTACCAAAAGATTTTGACACAACAAGGGTGGAGGCTATCTCATCTCCTTTGCCCGTCCCTGAGAATCTCTACTCTTTCAAGAAAAACTTCTCCTCCTGGTATTCCAAAACACCAATTAAATTCTCCCTTCCATTACAGGTGTTTTTAGTTGAAATTTTAACAAAACTTTTTATTCTTATCTTCCTCTCTTACATTTAAACTCTTTACATGTTTTAGTTTTTAACTTAAAAATAAAATCATGTGTAATTAATCTATTGCATGTCAACATTTTCTCTTGTCATATTTAAATTTTTGATTTGGCTTTGCACTTACTTCCTCTCCTTGGGCTTTGTTTGCAACAATGACTAACAAGCAATGAGGCTCTGGGAAGCCTGCAAAAGAAAAGTGCCCCCTTTCCCAGCTCTCCCCTAGAGCTCTCTGACTCTCAGGTCCCAAACATGGGAGAATTCTACCTGTAGGAAGTTTAGGAGTTCATGTTCTAGGGCCTGAACATGCAGATAGATGGCACATGTGATTCACAGGATAAATGTTGCTTCCTCACATCTCACCCCACTTAAAACTTTCATAAAGAAGGCTTTGTTTTTTAAACCCGAGTTCTAAGTACAATCACTGGATTTTGGATAAACCAGAACATCTTGGGCCAGGAGACCTCAGTAATTGGAAGGTCACACTAATACAGTAGCTGGCACGAATAAAAAGTAAGGGTTTGGAAGCCGATACAATTTGAGGGGTAACATTTCAAATGCCACAGCAGCTTGGAGCCTTAGAAAGAGCCTGTGCTATGAGGGCTCTGATGCGGGGGGAGGGACCAGGTGGCACTGCAATGCTGGGGGTGACTCTCTGGAGGGAGAAAGGGGGTCTGCAGCCAGCTTTTTCTGCCAGGCTTCTAATGAACTTATTTCCATATCAGTGCTCTTCCCTTCGTGGAGGGATCACAGAAGGAGCCTCTTGGCTAGAACATCTCTTGGCTTTCTGCCAATACTGTGGAATCAAGGAAAAGCTGGACAAAGCATGCACTTTCCCAAATACAGTTTTTTCTTTCTTTTTTTTTTTTTTTTTTTTAGGATAGGATACCTGCCAAGGTACCTAGGAAACCAGAACCTAAGGATATAGGAAAGTTCTTCACACCTCCCAATCAACAAGCTGATTCCCCCTGAGAAAGTCCTTCCGATGCAGGACAGTGGTGATGGTGGGGCTCTATCTCCTACCTTCTCTTTTCCTTTATGCCTGTTCCCCACAGCAAATGGGAAAGAGTAGTCAATGGGTTAGAGGGGCTAAAGAAAAATTCAGCACATTTCTCCCACTTGTTGGGTTCTCAAGAACCATTCAGTTAGAGAAAGACCTAGAATGAAATCCTAATCTCAATACTTGCGAGTGGTCTTGGGTAGGCAGAACATGACCTCTCCGGTCTGCATTTACTATACTATGAAGATAACAATGCCTATGCTGCAAGGTGGCTGTGTGGCTTAGTGACACAATGCCTTAAATGAACCTACAGGCACATGTAGCCACGTGTGGTAAATCATTTAAAAGATATCAATTCCTTCTCCTGCCTAGGTTCCAAACCTTCAGAACCCCTCCTTCTACTGTATTCTGTGTGCCAGCAGGTGGCAAGGCCAAGCCAGCTTCCTGGAAGTGAAGTGGCAGTGTCACATTGCAAAGGGACCCTAAGACCTTCCAGTCTTGGAATGCTTCCTTCTACTACCATGCAAGAAAGCCTGTACAGTCTGCTGGAGGAGAAGAGGCCACACAGAAGAAACTAAGGCCACCCTGCTGATAGCCAACACTCAACACCACTCACATGCAGGCTGGCAAGCCACCTCAGATTTGCCTGCCCAGTTGCCCCTGCATCTGAACACAACCACTTGGTGAGCCTGTAGCCAGGAGAGTAACCACCTAGCCACCACCCCTCAGGATCACAAGAAACAAGAAAGCATTGTTTTGAACCACTAGGGTTTAGGGGTTTTTGTTGTTGTTGTTCTTGTTGTTATTTGACAAAAGATCAAAAGACCACTCTGTAAATAACAGTACCTGATCCTACTGGCCCCTTCCTAACCAAGAAATGCCATACCTATTTCTCTGGTTGCTTACTACAAACCTCACATTTAAATTAAACCATGGGAAATGATCCAAGGTCTGTGCATAGACTTAGTTAATAAAGACCTGTTCTGGGACAATGTTCCTGAGATAAGAATTTAGTGTGTGTGGTCATGGAAGCTCAGATCCAGGTGGGCTCATGAAATGTGAACTTATGTAACTTCACAAATCAGGGTCAAGCTACCTCCACATGTAGATCTCTAAACCCTGGTGACACTCTCACTCAACAACCTATCATCAATTTCAAGCTTCAAGACACTCTCAAGACTTCTTAGCACCTTTCTAACCATTATAATAGTTCTCATAAGTTAAGGCCATCTCAAATATCCTCTTTTCCAGCTTCATAAGTTATGACTGGACAAATAGATTTTGATCAAAGATGTGTCATGTAAATTGTATATCCATACTGCCTTGTGGAAAAATTACCTAGGAACAAGATCACATGACTGTCTGTATAGGTCATGTTTCCCTTTAGGTCCTTTTAAAGCTCTTTCTGGATTAAAACCATGAACTTATACCTCATCCTATATCAGTTCATCTTAACCCATGAACTTACACATTATCAGTCCCCTTTTACTGAGTAGTGACAGGATGTGACCGTGCTGGTCAGCCAATGGCACCATAAAGCCAGATCGCTAAGTTTTATTGTACAATATTGGGAATGTTGTGAAGAAGGCTGGCCACTGCAAATGCAGTGTTTTCTTAATGAAAACCCAAAAGAGCAATTTTCCTCACCTCCTGAAAGCAGGAATAGGTGAGATTTTCAATTTGGTTTCCCTTCTATATATCTTGAAGCTGCTATGGATTCTTTGGCTGTTTTCTTTGGCTGCTAGAAAACTTATATGCTAGAACTTCTAGCAAGAATTGGACCGTGAAGTATAGAAACCAGCCTCGCTCATGTTTCCATCTTTTCTTTTTTATATACTACATTTGCTTTATCTTGTCATAGTGTTATGCATCTTTGTAAGCCATTCCAAGTCCCTCTCAGAACAAGTGTGGAGAATAAAGAAAAATAAAACATAACAGTCAAGGTGTACATCATTATCACTACTAGAAGGTGAGCTCTCATAAGCAAAGGTTGTGTATGGCCCCATTTTAAAAACATCTAAGTGAACAAAGTGATACAGGAAACAGGCTGCAAAGTGATCAATTTTTCATAAATAAATGAGCACATTTTGAAAGGGAAAAGAGATCTGTAGGGCTGTAACTAAAACTGGTAACTGCTGGTACTTGAGAGTAAAACCAGAGGGAGGGGAATTGGAGAAGGGCAGAACAAATTTTCACTTCACCTTCCTGCATACTGATTGTTTGTTAATGTTTTTATAATAAACTAGTTTTACTTTTATAATTAAAAATTAGAGAAAATTTTATGATCTTGGGCTATAAGGAATTCTCAAACCCTCAAAATGCACAGTCTTAAGGGTTTGGTTCAAGGAGATAATGCTGGGAGTTCTCCATTATGCTGCCTTTGCTCGGGTGACCAGGCCTTCCGTTTTTGGCTTCTTCCCTCTAGCCTTTATCCTGCCCCAGATTCCCCCATTTTCCCACAAAACATATAAGAAATCTATTTAGTGGCACTCACACAAGTTTTAAAAATATGAAAAGACAAGGAATCTTTCTCAAACTGAACAAAGGTATAGTCTTTATAGAGCCTTAAAATAGCATGTAACAAATTATAGAGCATTTAATTAAATTCCTAATTGTCTCAATATTTTACATGTAGTAGAGCAAACATGTCAACTAAGACTAGTCTTAAAAATCATGTCCCCAAAATGTATGCTCTGTAAGAGTTTAAATTTGTTCAAACTTTTTTAATCAAATAAAAATTCCCTTTTCCTCTTATCCCACATATCAAGTAGAAATAAATTTTTCATGCATTATACATATATATGAATAAAATCGTGTGTGTGTGTGTGTGTGTGTGTGTGTGTGTGTGTGTGTGTGTGTGTTTACTGGGGAATAAACACAGGGCACAGCACATGCTGAGGCAAGTATACTAACTATTCTACTACCACTGAGCTATACACCCAGCCCCAAAATGGTAATTGGTGTTTAAGCCTATTTGGAGAAAACTAAAATTAATTTGACTAAGATATTTTCTCCATGTCCAAAATTTTAAAGTTAAATTAAAATCAACACACAAACTTATCAATGTGCAGTTGTTTCTAGAGTCCAGAATCCAAACTTGGGTCCACAGGAGTAGTCAGGTAGACACCAAAGTCAGGGATAACATTAGAGAAGCCTGAAATGAAAGTATTAGATAAAAGTCAGATGGCATTTAGGAAGAGTGAAGGAGAAAGTGGAGAAGGGGGGGGGGCGTTTAGGAGGAAGAGAGAAGTCAAACACTGAAAAAGTCAACTAAGGTAAGAAAAGCCCATAGGACAGCAAGGTGGGTCAAAGGAAAATCCAGAGAGATTGCAAAGTCAATGATAAAAGCAAATAGTAACTAAGCAACCCTGGAGTGAACTCTGATACCTGTGTACTTTTCCTGCAGGCTTTGTTTTACTCAAGTATGAGGTGTTGGAATAAGATGTTAATTGTTATGAAAAAGAAAATCAAAAGCCTGAAGAAAGGCCGTGACCTTGATTAACTGCAAGGCAGACACTACAATCAGCTCCCTGATGCTGGCTGAAGCAGAAACCCAAGTTTGATTGTATATCATGAAACAGACTTCTAAGTCTTGATATCCTAACCCTTTAATAAAATGGAATGAGAATGGTTTTTGATTCCCTGTGAGGCAAGCAGCCAACTTCCTAACAAGTTTGATCAGTAAGTGGGGTTTAGAAACAACACATTCCATCAACTTCTGCTCAAACTTCTTGAAGCTGGAAGGAGAGGTGTGAGCCTCCCACTCAGTCACTCTGCAGTACAAACCCCTGTGCTTCCCATCGGGCCTCTGAAAGTGGACATGACCTAAAGCCATCAGTCAATTTGTTCTGGGTCCATTTGTCTTCTCAACTGGCCTACAGAGAAAAATCTAACGATCTTAAGAAATCTGCTAACAAATTCGTTTTCTTTGACACTTCTTTTTTTTCCCTCAAAACCACTGTGTTGCCTTCAAGTGGATAGAATTTATGGAAGTCTCCTTTTTGCATCTACCCCATCCGGGCGCCTTTCATGTGTGAGTCCTATAACCCTCAGGCACCAGGTAAGTTCCCACACTCCCTGGCCCCATGGAAAAGGAGTGGACAGTTCTCAATCAGCTGTATACCAATCCCACCTCCTCCAGTATCTCCAACCCCTGCCCAGCCTGCTCCACTGCAACCTGTTTTTTTTTTTTTCACCTATTAAACAAGTAGTGGACTGTGATCCACACACAGGCTAGAAATTTTTAAGAACACAGAATAGAAACAGTAATCGAATAGAAAGTTGTTTCAGATGTACATAATTAAGTCATGGGTTTCAAAATAAAAATGCATTTTGCACTGTTGTCATCCAAAATGCTGGAGAAACTGCTTTAGACAAGCCTTTGTCATCTAGCAACCTCCCCCATGACACACTCGTCCCATTGTTCAGCATCTTTCCTCTGGTTGGGCTCAAGCTGTGAACAGACTTCCAGCTATCTTGTTCATCAGCTATTTTCAAAAACCTTGGCCTTTTACATGGATTTCACAAGTTCCTTCTCATGTATCCACAGGATGGCCTTCTCCTTCAACAAACTAATGCTAAGTAGAGAGACACCTTTTGCTAGTTCTGCCTCATCCTGCTTTCTCTGTCTGGGATCTGCTTGCAGCACATCCAACTGTCTCACCAGGAAGAGCAGGCCTCACAGCAGTAGGACTCCATTTGTGTGCGACCTTTCATCCCCAAAGAGAAAAATACTGCTGAAGTCACTCTTTAAATACTTGAGGCTTTCTTACAAAAATAATCCTCCCTTTCCTGATGCATGTTGTCTGGTATGAACACATCCAGTGCCTAATACCATTGTCAGGTGAACATAGCTGACTGTACTGTTCAATTAGAGACTGTTTCCACCCTGAGAACAGCTGTTACTCCACCTCCATACTGCTAACTTTCTTCCTCTAAGGCAAAAATGGAAGGAGGCAGAGCACAAAGCAACTACACATGACTGGGATCCTTCCCTCCCTCACGTATGAGAGCACAAGCAGTCCAGCACACTCTACCCCCACGCCTACCTCCCCAGTCCAAGTGCCCACAGTTCAGAGACAATTCATTCATTATCTTCCTCGAGAAAAACTCAGCACTGACTGTTCCGCTTACTCGTCTCAGCCAAACTGGGTATTATACGTCTTCAGCCTTCCAAGAGATGCTGAGGGCTACATGAATCGTTCATCTGTAAGATATGGGATGCTGACTTGGAAGGAAGAGTGGAGGGGCGCCGAAGTCTGACGGGTTCCTTCCAAATTAAACTGCTTATTTTGTCTACTAACAGTATAGACATCTTTGAGAGATGAAGATAGGCTGGGCCTTCTTTAGAGCACCAAGGGAGGGGAAGGAACATGTCTGATAACTGTAAGGCACTTGATGCTGAAGGACAATAAATACTCTTAAAGAAAAAAGGAAAGAGAGGCCAATCAAAAAGCAGGTATACTCAAGCATTTACCTCAAAAACTGTACTGTTCCCTTTTTGCAACCCAACTTTTCCCCATGTCCCAATCAGGAAACCAGGGCTCCTATACCACCACATTTGCCATCTGGCTGTAGGGTGGGCCTTCCATCCCCTGTCCAGCCAACACTTCCCTAGGCCTGCTCCTTTACAAGGGCTGCTCCTCACTAGTCAGGCTTTTGATACTTCCTGATACCAAGGCTTCTCGTGGTAATCAAATGAATTTCACCAACAGAAATTTCTCTGTTGTCTATTCAGAAGACCCCCAAAATACCCAGCTTCTCTAGTTAGCAATAAAGTTTCAGCCCCTTGACAAGTACCATTCCCAGTCACCTCCAACTAAGTGTAGGGCTTTAGTAGCCAAGAGCCAGAGTTCTTTCTACAAGGTAAAGAAGGCTGAGAGTGAAAAGAACAGAACAGAAAGCTAATAATAATGACTAAGCAGCTGGATCTAAGACATCCAGCCTGGACACTTCTCTGCAAGATGCAAGATGATGGTAAAGATTCAAACTCTGGAGAGAGGCAAAGTAACAAACGCAATTGCAGGGCTGGAGGGAAGAAAGCATCCTCAAACTAAGTTATTCTTTGGATCATCATATGGTGGAGAGGGAAGGCAAACTAAAATCCATGGTTTCTCAAGCCATTCTTTGAACGTTCCTCAACCTGGCAGGAGCACGCATTTCTAATACAGTTTCACCAATAGAATTTAGGAAAAGAAAAAAAGGGGGGGGGATTCTCTACTTCATATATAGCATACTTAAAAGGGAACTTGGATTCTCAAACTTATTACCTTCAATAGCTGAGGGTCTCTTCTACTCTGTGTCACATGCTCCCCCCGGAGTAGCTTATCTAAAAACAACCTCGTCCAGTGTTCATTTTTCTTAACCCCCTTTTATAACCACCTAAAAGACTTTACTAAAATGAAGCTTTCTGTGTATTTCACACATCAATTCCCACCATCCCCACATCCCATCTTGCCCCCAACCGGCTTCTGAATTAATTTTAAACATCATCAAAGATCACTTTCTTTTCTTTCTTTCTTTCTTTTTTGTTTTTCTTTTTTACGATACTGGGGCCTGAACCCAGGGGCATTCTACCTCCGTGCTACACCCCTAGCCCTATTTTTTGTTTTCACTGAGTTGCAGAGGGCCTCACTAAGTAGCTGAGGCTGGCCGCGAACCTGCGATCCTCCTATCTCAGCCTCCCAAGTACTGGGATGACAAGCATGTGCCACTACTCCCGACAAAGATCACTCATTAAATTTCACTGTTTCATGTGAAAATTCCCACATTAACACTCAAACACGTGCAATTAATACTGACCAGCAACAGTTAACCTTAAGTAAACTGAGAAAACTCAAAGCTCTATGACAGAGGTTTGCCTACAATTTGGGGGCTGTAAAAAAAAATGCTGGCATTATAAACCCCGTTTCAAGGCTGGGTAAACCGAGGCACTTAGTTTAATAAACTTGGCAGGGGTTACAGTGGCAGAGCTGGAAATAGAAACCAATTTCTCCTGACTCTGCGCTGGGTCCCTTTCCCTCTAGACTCTTGAGCCCTCGGTGACTAAAAACGGGACCCACTTGCGAGCTGCACACGGGTAAATAAAGGCGACTGAGCTGGAGGCGGGGGAGGGGGGGCTTACCACTTGATGCGTCTGACTGTGTGCGGGTCTCTGCCCGGCGCGCCTCCCGGGAGCCCGGGCGGGCCGGCGAGGATGCTGCGCGCTCACCTGCGGGCGCCGGCCCGGGGTAGGCCGGCGGGAGGCCGGCGGGAGGACCGCCGGGAGGACCGCCGGGAGGACCGCGGGGAGGACGGCGATCCCGCCCCGCGGCCCCGGAGCGGCGTCACCTGTGCGGCGCCGGGCGCGGGCCCGGGGCTGCGGCGGTTACCGGCGCCCGGTCCTCCGGCCGGAGCCGCCCCGCGATGCCCGCGGACGCCGGGCCGCTCGGAGCCGGAGCCGGAGCCCGAGCCCGAGCCGCAGTCGCCGAGGCTCCGCCACCGCCGCGGCCGCCCGACTGCGGGCTCGGGTTACCGCAGAGGGCTCCTTAAAGGGGCCGCAGCGCGGCTCCGGGCCGGCGGCCGCGGTGGGCGGGGCGCGGGGACTCGCGGCCCGAGCGCCTGGGCCCGGCTCCCCGCGAGGAGACACTCCCAGGGGCACCACCGCGCGGGCCGCCTCCGCCGCGCTCCGCACCGGGATTCGCCACGTAACCAAAGCGCTTTTTAGAGATTGTGACACTTTCTGCCTTAAATATCCAGATGCCGCGTTAATGAACAGCATGACTCGGTCATCAGACAGCAGAGGAAAGGGCAACTGCTGCCCCTTCCTGCCACGTCGCGGGTGCCAAAGTCGAGGCCGGCCCCGCCCCATCCCCTGGGGCTGCAGGTGCGTTCCCAGCCGGGTAGGAGGCGGCGGCAGAGGCGAGCTCTCTCCAAGCAGCCTCCCCGAAATCGCTGGGAAACACCCTCAAGGGGTGCACCAGCACTCCACCCACAGCTGGAACCCCTCTGCTGCTGGGAGGTAGAAGTCAGGTTTGAGATTTTGATGTTGGCTGAGAATCCCAGGTTGCCCAATGCATAAAGTTTGCCATTAAATAGATCTTATGACCTGTTACAGCTTCAAAAACTTCCAAGTGTTCTAGAATCAGTAGATTAGGTAGATTAGGTAGAATTTTTTGGAATAAAACAAAAGAATAGAGATATATTTGGGCTGTTTTAAAAAAAGGAATCATTAAGTCCTCTTTTTTTCGGAAAGACGTAAATTGTAAAATTTGTTATTTGTCAGAAATAATAAAATTCACAGATTTGACCTAATATATATATATATATATATATATATATATATGAACACAAATACATCTCTGCCACAGAATTAGGCCAAAATATACACACACAAAAAAACTTCACATACCTTGTTCATATTTGCTTTCTAGGGAAAAACAATAGAACTGAAATCAGAACTCTGTCCATCTATTTATTAGAGCTGTGTGACATTAGCTGAACCCCACTGGAGATTAATTTATTCATGTATAAAGAGGAACAACAGCTCGGTTACTTCTGATCACTCAGATCTTGGCAAAAGAACTTTCAAAAGTTCCCAAAACTTTTGACTTGGAAAAGTAAAAACTTATACCAACCCACAGGGACAAAAACCCATCCAGCAGGGAGGGAGAGCTCCCACAGGCCCCAAATGCAGGCGTCCCTTTTCTCCCCGAGACTGTCAGGACATACCCAGCAGCAGTGCACTTTGAGGCACCTGTTTCATCCAAGTTGCTTCACAATGTGTGTAGAGCCCAACAACTTCTGTTTAAGGCATAGCTGCCTAATGTGCTCACCCAGCTGTTTCACAACTCTCTACCAGTAGGATGGCTGGATGAGGACATCTGTGGGGGCAGCCCAGAAAGGACAGATTTCAGAGTCATCTCAGGAGTGTGTATCAGGGCTCCCTCTGACAAGACACTCACCTATGATAGTCGCCGTTGGCTGTTACTTGCGCTGTTCTCTTCTGATAAATGCACATCGTTATCTTCGACGTGCAGAAGAATAACATCAGCGGCAGTAACGCACCGCCAGTAAACCCACAGAAACACGGTGCCCACTGTTTCCTCCTGTCAGGCCTCTATGACTGCACGGCCAAAAACGCAAGATTGTTTTGAGGTTATGCAGAACGTGTAAGTAAATATAACAAGGACAAAGCCTGAGATATGAGAGCGATTTGATAAATATTAGTTGAATGTTAAAACGTTTAGACTAATCGGGATTTGGTGACCTTAAACAAGTTATACAACTGTATATGTTTCCTGAAATTTCGAATGCAATTTAATTTCCTTAAAAATATCCATTTCAGCTGGGCATGGTGATGCAAGCTTGTAATCCCCGCGCTTGGGAGGCAGAGACAGGAGGATCGCGCAGGTTCAAAGCCAGCCCCACGCGCTGGCTTAGGAGACCCTGTTTCCAAAATGAAAATGTAAAAATAGGTCTGGGAGTGTAGCCCGGAGGTAGAAGGGCTTCCAGGAACCCCAGTACCACCATCAAAAAAAAAAAATATATATCCATTTCAGCTGGGCATGGTGATGCAAGCTTGTAATCTTAGTACTTGAGAGGGTGAGACAGGAGGCTTAAAGGCCCATGGCCAGCCTCAGCTTAGTGAGGCCCTCTACAACTTAGTGAGACCCTGTTTCAAAATAAAGAATAAAAAATAAGGCTGGGGTATATCTCAGAGGGAGAATGTGCTGGATTCAATCCCTAGTACCACAATAAATAAATAAATAAATAAATAAATAAATAAATAACCATTTCATTATTCACATTTAAATCTTTATTTCTAGCCAGACATGGTAACCCATGTCTATAACCCCAATATTTGGAAAGCTGAGATAGGAAGATCGTAGGTTGAGGCCAGCCTCAGCAACTTAGTGATACCTTAGGATCTCGGTTCACAGCCAGCCTCAGCTACTTAGTGAGGCACTCCGCAACTTAGTGAGACCCTGTTTTAAAATAAAGAATAAAAAACAGGGTGGGGGGTAGCTCAGAGGTGGAATGCCCCTGGGTTCCATCCCCAGACCTGCAAAAAAATAAAATATAAAATAAGATAAAATAAAATAGGACTTGGGTAATCTTGGAGAGAGAATACCTCTGAGTTTAATTCCCAGTGCTAAATAAAATAAGGTAAATCTTTATTCTTAACTTTGTTTTACCAATATTCCCTTTCCAAAGATAATTCCTAAAATTCTGTATTTGTTTAATGAAGTTTTTGCCATTTGAAGTATAAAGTATACAGGCTGACTTACACTTTTTATTTCCTTTTTTTTTTTTTTTTTTTTTTTGGTGGTACTGGGGTTCCTGGAAGCCCTTCTACCTCCGGGCTACACTCCCAGACCTATTTTTATATTTTTATTTGGAAACAGGGTCTCTTAAGCCAGCACCCATGGCTGGCTTTGAACCTGCGCGATCCTCCTGCCTCCGCCTCCCAAGCGCAGGGATTACAAGCGTGCGCCACCACACCCGGCTACACTTTTTATTTCTTGCTCATAGAAACAGTTCAAGAAAACAGTTCAGAGAAATCATCTACACTTAAATAGAAAAAAATTACAGAAAAATCTTGTAAATGAAGCAAATTTTCCTGATGAACTTATTTTCCAAAATTGGTCAACTTCTAAATTGAGCCAAGTACTGGGAAAATTGAGATAAAAATCTACTTCTTTCTAAAAAAAAAATAAGAAATAAAAGTGCTTTGGAAATCTGTCTACTTCGATTATTCACTTGGCTGTTAATGATGATATAACCTAAATGACACCAGACCTTTTAATTAGAAAGGTCATATGAGTAAAAAGTGAATAATTTCAAGCACTACTTTTTCCCATATTGGAAGTTCTAGTGTATCAAGAAATTTTTGTAAGCTATTGAGTAAAAGTACTTTCGACAGGGTGTGGCGGCGCACGCTTGTGATCCTCGCGCTTGGGAAGAGAAGACAGGAGGATCGATCGTGCGGGTTTGAAGGCCCTGGCTGGCTTAAGAGACCCTGTTTCCAAATAAAAATATAAAATAGGTCTGGAAGTATAGCCCGGAGGTAGAAGGTTTCCATCCCCAGTACCACCAAAAAAATAAAATAAAATAAAATAAAAATAAAAGTACTTTCATCTGTTTTTCAGAAATTTTAAGGAAGAAATTATTTCAAATATTAACAATTTTTTTTGTTGTGGTATCCTTTTGATTTTTGATATTTTTTGTACTGGGGATTGAAGATAGGTCCCAGCCTTTTTATTAAATTTTTTAAATTTTGAAATAGGATATCACTAAGCTGTTGAGGGTCCTACTGAGTTGCTGAGGCTGGCCTCAAACCTGCAGTACTCCTGTCTAAGCCTCCCAAGTACTGGGATTATAGCTGAGTGACACAATGTCTGGCAACAAATATCTGTGTCCTTTTGGCCTATTTTTGTTCTGTAATATATATGTATTGCTTTCATTTTAATTAAATACATATATAAGTGAAAATTCAAACGGTTCTTTTTCTTACTTTTATTATAACTATTAGCCCATTACAAAATGATGGATTTTTTTTTGTGATACTTTCACATATCCTCAAGTGCTTCTTTCTTTCTTTTTTTCTTTTTTTTTTTTTTTTTTTTTGGTAGGGGTTTGAACCCGGGGCCATCTGACATACACCCCAGCCCTATTTTATTTTTTATTGAAACAGAATCTTCCTCAATTGCAGAAAGCTTCACAAAGTTGCTGAGACTGGCCTCAAACCTGTGATCCTCCTGTCTCTGCATCCCAAGTACTGGAATTACAAGGTGTGAGCCACAATGCCTGGCTCTCAAATGGTACTTAAAGGCTTGTAACAAAAATCAGCCATGAGTCCTATCAGTCTCTGCCCTACTTTTTTCTACCCATCTTTACCCCACATTATAACTCTGCAGTGTGTTCATTTCCTATTGGTATCCTTATATCAATATTGCTTGATTTTCTATTTTAGACATTATTTATTGACACCTTGTCATGGTACTTGAGGATCTAGAGCTTTCGTATACCACCATCACCACCACTTTGTCCCGACCCTTGCTTCCAAAATAGACACCCCAGTTGATAAACAGTAATTAGTTTACATCATCCTGACAGTGTAAATATAATGCATTGCTTGATCGAGTGATGTGACATGATAACGCTTTTCTTGGCAATCTCCTGTTCTTCCTGGAGTTAACAATCACCGCTTTTTCACCTTTAAAAATGAATCACTTTGAATCTCAAATAAAAATATTTATATATATGTATATTTATTTATATGTATGTATGTATTTATATGTATGTATATATTTATATATATGTATAGTTACAATTCACCAAAAAAGTATAAAAGAGAAAAAAGTACCTAATCTAGATTTTTTCCAATTTCCTCAGCATATGTTTTAAATGTCCATCCATAATATCTTTCAGTACCTAATACCTCAACACGTGACTTAGTTTACTCCTATTTTGCTGGAGCAGACTCTACTAGCTTGCTGGGGTGAGGGAACATAAAGAACAATAATTAGAGTACTTCCATGTCTGAAAATGTATCAATTCTTATTCCTGATTGATAACTTAAATAGGTTGAAATTCAGTTTCTCACAAATTGTAAAAATATTATTCCACTGTCTTTTATATCTAACACCTTTCTACTTTCTATTTCTTTTAAACTGATCTGTTTTGTTGTTGT
Organism: Muscardinus avellanarius; assembly: GCF_963383645.1. Taxonomy (NCBI): domain Eukaryota; kingdom Metazoa; phylum Chordata; class Mammalia; order Rodentia; family Gliridae; genus Muscardinus; species Muscardinus avellanarius. The sequence continues at coordinate 84,749,677 of NC_137788.1, read as the reverse complement.
TGTTGTTGGTGGTGGTGGTGGTGGTGGTGGTGTGTGTGTATGTGTGTGTGTGTGTGTGTGTGTGTGTGTGTGTGTGTGTGTGTGTGTGGTGTGTGTGTGTGGTACTGAGCGTGGAACCCAGAGGCTTTTCTACCTCCGGGCTGTACTCCCAGACCTATTTTATACTTTATTTGGAAACAGGGTCTCACTAAGTTGCTGAGAGCCTCACTAAGTACCTGAGGCTGGCTTTGAAGCTGAGTGATCCTCCTGTCTCAGCCTCCCAAGCATGGGGATTACAAGTGTGTGCCACCACGCCTGGCTTTTTATTCTTTATTTGGAAACAGGGTCTCACTGAGTTGCAAAGGGCCTCACTAAGTAGCTGAGATTGTCCACGGACCACGAATCTCCTGCCTCAGCCTCCCAAGCACTGGGATTACAAGCATGCACCATCATGCCCAGCTGATCTGTTTTTCTTTTGAGAAACTTCCTCGGTAGTTTGAAACTTCACAATGATGTATCTTAGAATGAGTCTTTTTTTACTGGTTGTGTTGAACACTAAGGGGGTCTTTTCAATCTTTTCTGCAATTTTTATTTTATTTCTTTGCTAAGTTCCTCTGTTCTCTCCTTGTGAATTCTTATTGGTAGAGTACTAGAATGTCTACAATTATATACTCTAAGTTTTGTATACATTTTTAGCCTATTGACCATCTCTGCATCTTTCTTTTCCACTATCTGAGACAGAAGTTCTCAAAGGGCGGAATCCAGTCAGCAGGTTGATTCCTCTGTCCAGGGCCACATGTGGTAGCTATGTGCCACATATCTGGAGATATTTTTGGTTGTCACCATAGGGAAGCGGGGATGCCCTGGCATCCAGTGAGTAGAGGCCAAGGTTGCTTCTTATCATCTTAAAATGCACCGAACAGCCTCCCACAACAAAGAGTTCCCCACCCCAAATGTCAATCATGCCAAGACTGTGAAATCCTAGACTAGGAGAATTCCTTCACTTTATCTTCTAAGCTCCTACTTATTTCAAATATATATTTTCCTTTCCAAGGGCTCCTTTGCATTTTCTGGTTAATGCTTATGTTATGAGAACTCTCCATCAATGGGTAAACTTATTTTTCCAGAGGAGAAACATTTAACTTCACAGAGGGATTACCTTGATGGCACCTTTAGGATGGAGTGCTGGCTGTGAGGTAGGTGTGGAAAGAGCCCAGAGGTTCAGAAGCTTAGCGAAGAGTTCCCTGTAGGGCGATCCTCCTTCAACCCGATGCCCTATCCCTGCCCCTGACTTTCTAATTACTAGGTCTCCTCTAAACACATAGGTTAATCCCTCTTCCGCTTTGCCAAGTCAATTACCAATTTCTAGCTTCTGAAATTTATTGGATTTTTTTGTAGACTTTTCTCAAGAAAAGAGAAAAGAAATAATTTTTTTTTTTTTTTTGCAGTACTTAGATTGGAACCCAGGGTCATTCTACCTCTGAGCTACAGCCCCAGCCCTATTTTTTATTATTTATGTTGAAACAGGGTCTCACTGAGTTGCAAAGGGCCTCACTAAGTAGCTGAGGATGTCCACAAACCGCTATCCTCCTGTCTCAGCCTCCCGAATGCTGAGATTACAGTGTGCCACCACACCTGGCTAAGAAAAAATATTCAATGAAGCAAAGTTTTTTTTTTATAAATTTGTCTCTTCTAAACAGAGTCAACTGATATATCAACTGTTATATCTTGTAAACCCTATCTACACTACCACTTTAGGGCTATTTTGCAAACAATAACGATAAATGCCTGTGGTCACTCAATATTTAGACAGGAAAGTCTTATTTTTGTATTATAAAACAAGCACTAACCAAAAGAGATCTAAAACAAAGATATAGGAAGAAAAATAGGTTTATTTTTAAGTTTCCTAACATTTTTAAATCGCACTAAAATGTTATCACAAATTTTTCTTAATTTTACAAATTAGTTTTATCTGTATATGTGTGTATATATATTTTATCATATATCAATATACTAAAAATAAGTACAAACATGCTTCCTGCCTTATTTCTATGAACTAATATTTTTAAATTAAGTTTAATAGTTGAATTATTCATGAGTAATTTTACAAACTTTATAGCTAAATACAATTTTAGAATTTAGAAAATATTCCTTTGTGATTAGGAATGGAACCACCATATGACCTAGCTATACCACTCCTCTGTTTTACCTAACAGAATTAAAGTCAACATATTATATCTGTACATGCATATCTATGTTTATAGCAGTGTAATTCACAATAGCCAAGTTATAGAGCCAGACTAGGTGTTCATCCATAGAGAAATGGATAAAATGTGGTACATATAAACAATGGAGTTTTATTCTGCCATAAAGAACAAAATTATGGCTGGGCGTGGTGGCGCACGCTTGTAATCCCTGCGCTTGGGAGGCTGAGACAGGAGGATCACATGGGTTCGAAGCCAGCCTCGGCTACTTGGTGAGGCTTTCGGCAACTTAGCGAGACCCTGTTCCCAAATGAAAATATAAAAAAAAAAGGTCTGGGAGTATAGCCTGGAGGTAGAAAGCCTCTAGGTTCTACCCCTAGTACCACCAAAAAAAAAAAAAAAAAAAAGAACAAAATTATGTCTTTTTCAGGAAAACAGATGAAACTTAAGAACATTGTGTTAAGTAAAATTGTTTTCACTCATTTGTGAAACTAGATTTAAAAAAAAAGGTGGGGAGGTCTTGTGTGGTATAACCTGTAAGAAACTATAGTATCAGTAATGAAAATGACATCAGGATAAGAAAAATTTAACTTGATATATTAATACTTCTGCCAATCAAGTAAAAATAAAGAACTTCACAGACAAAAAATGGAAGCTAATGTCAGAATATATTAAGAAGATATTACTTCATATATAAATAAGAAACTCACTTTATCTTTTGATTTACAATCTATAAATATATGCATAGTATATCCTAACATTTATAGACAGACATTGAGGTCTTCAGAATTCAGATGATCTTTGGCAACAACCATTTTTCAAATGGAATATTATCTGTAGTGGTCTCCATCTCTCTCTTTGCCTGGCTACATGATCCAACAAGCCACCACTGACACCTGGGAGTCACCCTTAGCTCCTGTCCTGATCCCACAGAATTCCGTGTCTGCATTAGAACAACTGCTTCCAAATTAGTTTCCTTTGCCATACATATCCCTTCATATTTGCCTCTACTGCTACCACTAATAAGAAAACAAATATTTTCTAAATTTAGAAATAAAATCATATATCCATTCAGAGCTCAGCTTTTTTGGACAGTGACTATCAAAATCCACCACTCATAGGAGAGGCAACAGTATGGACACAGGAATTCAAAGCATTGTTTTAAATCTCAGATTTGTATTCTGGGAGTAAATAATCATACACATCTGAATTCTAAGTTACTTAAAGACTGAGTTTCTATCTTTGGTTGCGTGTGTGTGTGTGTGTGTGTGTGTGTGTGTGTGCACGCGCGCGCACACACACATGCACACGTGCACGCTCATGTGTTTGTCTGTTTTGGTACTGGGGATTGAACCCGAGGGTATTCTACCTCCGAGCTATACCCCAGCCCTATTTATTTTACATTTTGAAATAGGGTTTTGCTAGGTTGCTAAGAGTCTGCCTACATTGCTGGGGCTGATTTTAAATGATTCTTATGTCTCAGCCTCCCAAGTACTGGGATTACAGCTGTGCACCATTATGCCTACCTCCAAGTTTCTAACTTACACACTTCTGCACCTTACAATGCACCCTACAAGGTGGGTAATCTCCATAAATTCTCCCACTTCTCAGTTTGTCAGGAAAGTCAGGAAGTTCAATATTGCATGGCTAAGGGAGAGTCTTAACTGATAATTGACATCCTAGGATAGAAAAGAGTGAAAGAATGACATTACCCTCTTTTTTATTCTGAGCAAAAGGGTATCACATGATTTAAGGTGCTAAGTAATCTAAAGAGCTCCCCCAAAGGAACTGCCCTCCAGTTTGGCCTGTACTAGATGACATTTTTTAAAACTGTCAGAATCTGATTTTTAACATCATTTTTGCACATAGTATTTCACTAGCATAGAAAGGGAAAGTTGTTCGCCTAGTGTATTAACATAGAAGTGTAAGGAATTCAGTCTCAATTCATTTCATCCTAAGTCAAATTATTAATTCTTCCAACAAAGAATGTCTATTGTAAGAGCACCGTAGGATACTTTGAAAACAGTTGTGAAAATGGTTACTAGCCATACAATAAGTGCTTTGAAAATAAGTCACTATAACCAACAGCTAAAAAAACAAATATCTAGATTCAATATTTGTCATATTGATTCAGGCAGAAGGGGATGAAGAAATAAAGCTGAAGTTCAAAACCACGTATCTCCTAAATAATTTAGATATGTTTTTTTTATCAATTTTATCTTCTTCAGATTGTAATGACCATTACAACAATAAAGACATTCTTTGACCATAAGGAAATAAATAAAAATACAGAATTATCTTACTGATATTCCTACATTGCTTCATTACCTTAACCTAAATTCAGTCCTTCCTCTGGTGTCTAGATGAAATGTTCTCCAAGTATGTCATGATTCTCCCCAACTTGACACAAGATTAAGAGCTTCTAAGGAGCTGACTTTTCCCTCCAGTTCTATGCTCTAGTCTCTTCTTCCCTATGTAGGAGTTGATCATCTTCTGTTGCTTAAATTCCTTGAAATTTCACTGCCTACTTAAAGAAGTTCTTCCAAACAAACACAGCATGCTCCCTCAAAGAAGGTGTACAAAAATTTTTTTCATTGCAAGCCATCACCTTTGCTCTCAACACACTTGCTTTATTCTCCTGGCCCTTGAGTAGTTTATGTCCGCGTTTGGGTAATTCCTTGAGCCTGAAAATGTATAGGCTTTCGTGCTTGATTCTTAGCTCTGTATTTTGCAACTGACCTTTTGTTCAGTCACTTCTGCCTAACTCCCGGTAATGGCCTTCACCCAATTTCAACCCTATCTCAGATCCTGCTTAGTCTGTCCTCCCTGTTCACACATTCCACCATGGTATATAACAACTCCACTTATACAAAAGCTGTCCAAAATACTCTTTCTTGAGCTATATTCCCAGAATCCTCCCAAGTTTTTCCAGGTCCTTCAATTGCAACAAAATATGTAACTGGCCACCGCCCATATGCCTCATTGTCATTTTTTTTCCCATTTATGAAGTCATTATGCCCTAACCACCCAACTCAGAAACCTCAATTTTCCTACACTCGGAATTCCCTCTTGCTTAGACCTCTATATCCAAACACAACCAAACTGTCAATTTTGCTCACCAAATATTTTTCATTTTATTTACCTCCTCTGTTCTTCCTTTTTTAGTCACTTACAGCCCACAATACCATCTTTCACCTTTGTTGTCTCCCTGGCATCCTATCAGAATAATTTCCTTTGTATCTTCTCCCAGTGCTTGGTATCACATTTCACATAAAAGAGACCTTCAATAAATATTAACTGTAGAAAAGACTTCAACTCCTTATAGTCTTACATCGTTCCTTGTCATCTGTAAATGGCCTTTTTTTAAACTTCATGTTTCTTTAGAATCCTTCTGATCTGCTATTGGTTATCTCCTTATCTTTCACCTCAAATCAAGTTTTCTATTACTCTTTATTGCCTATCAAATAAATATCAGCATGAAAGTCCTCCAGTCTAGCTCAAACCTGCCTTTCTTTCTCCATATTTTTTATTCAGTCTTTACTCCGTCTAGCCAAATCCAATTGCTAGTCATTAAAAAAAAATCCTTTCCTGCCTCCATGCCTTGTGCATGCTGCCCCCAAACACAGAATTCTTTTCCTCATATCTTTTCTTGTCACATCTTTCCTAGTTATTATTAAGGCCTCCATTGAATACTATACCGTTTTCTTCAAGAAACTTAGATTCCCACAAATGGAATTTCTCTCTTGCTTTTCTGCCCTTTGAGAGTTTGAGTGAGTTTATAAGTTGGTTTGTACAACTATTTCATTTATCCTACTAGTGGTGTTTTCAGACCACCTGCAGTAGAAAACTGGAGTTTAATTAGAAACAAACAAACAAACAAAAATCCTACAAAATCTGAGTCTTCTGCAGTAAAAATAAGAGCTCTTACCCTTTAGGAGAAAGCTTCAGAGTAAAGTTAAGTGTAGATAGAGACCTCTGAGTTGAAGACCTGGGCTTTAAATTACTCAGAATGGAAACTTCATTACAGTTATATCTCTGTTAAAAGATAATTTCCAGAAAATTGTGACTGTATTACAGATGGAAGAGAATGTAAAAGATATTATTTAATTCATTCAATGAGAGACTGCAGCAGATGTGATACCTGTTTTAAAGAGATTCTTAAAAGGGAGAGAATGGGGTGGGGATCGGGTGGGGGCTGACTGGGCGATGTGTGCATTTATGTCTACAAAAGTTTGTATCCCACTATGATGTATGAATACAATGCACCAATTAAAAAAAAAGACACACTTATAGGAGAGTTATAAAATGGCTCAAAGACAGTGAAAGGCAGAAATCAGATGACCTGGGAGGTGATCCCTAAGAAAGGCAGTTTTTTGTTGAAAAACAAAATTTTTCTTACACTCCTTAGTAGCTATGAAACTTACATATGCTACTTCATTTCTCTGAGTCTGTTACCATAATAACATACCTATAATAATATATCTAGAATATAGTGATAAGATTTCATAATTTTAAGAAAGATTTCACAGGAGTAATACTTAAACTAATAGAGTTATTGGAGAATTAAATGAGTTAGTGAGTTCTAGGAGTTTTAGAAAGTATAAAGCAAATTTTACTCAATAAACTTTACCTAGTAGTATTTGTACTAGTAGTAGCAATACTATTCATTGTTAGTCCTTGAAGACACATTCTTATTTACTAATGCATGGATCCATTCAATCAATCAACTGATGCACACATTGAATACCATTTTGTGCTAAGTTTGGGTGGACAATGAAATAGTTCCTGTCCTCAAGCAGTCCAGGCTAGTAGAGAAGATGAAAATTAAAACAAATAGTTGCATGAGATATAATTAGTGAAATATAAGGTGTTTGAGCATAGTGGTCAAATGGCTAAACATGTACAGAATGTACGAAATGTTTACAGAAAAGGATTACAAAGATGAATGTGTGTTGAATCTTAAGGGATGAGCAGGAAATCACTGAGAAAGCACAGGGTAGTAACAATTATTGTGGTGGATCATTACATATGTTACTCTAATCTGCATATAATAGTTTATTAGATAGCCATTTAAAAGTTTATTCTGAGTACTTACTCTGTGTCGGGCACTGTTCTAAAAGCACCATAGTACCTTATTTTATGAAGGAAGAAAAAGTAAAACAAAAACCAAAAACCAAGGCTTAGAGAAACTAACTTTCCCAAGATGACCAATTAGTGAGTAGAAAGCCACAGTTCATCTCAGATAACCTATTTCCAAAGTGAGGAAATATAATCTCAATTTCCTAATAGGAGAATCAAAACCCAGAGAGATTAGGAGATTTCACAGGAGAAACTGACTAGAACTTGAGTCTATAGTTTTAAAGCCTGGGCAGATGAGAAAGAAGACTATTACAGAAAGGGGAGAACTTGTGAAACCAGGGAAGCATGGAGGAGCTCGGCATGTCTCCAGGAACCACAAGTGCCGGGAACTCAATGTGCACTTAATGAAACAGCAGCAGAAGCTGAGGCCACTAAGGTAGTCGGGGATGGTGGGAAATATATTATGCCCCACTGAATTATGTAGACTCTGCTCAGGAGGCGATGAGAAAACAATGAAAGATTTTAAGCAAGGAGAAGATCAAAGGTTTAGAAACTGGAAGCAGGGCAACCAATTACGAGGTGAAAGGGCAGTATTATTGAGATCAAGAGTTTTGAAACCAGACAAACTGATACTTATCATCTTATCATAACCTTAGGAAAGAGAACCTCTGAGCCAGATTCTTCTCATCAGTAAAATGAATATAATAACAGGACCGTGAGGAGTAATTGAGAGAACATAGGTCACCATCTGATAATGTATTTCAGATGTAGGAGGCATTCAGTAAATAATGGTGGTTATATATAAGCTGTGTATTGTTATTGTGATACAAATACACTGAGATCTAGTTTGGGTCTTCTTGAAGGAGGAACATATTAAATATACTTAATATGCTTGTTGCTCTTTTGCTTAGGTTGTTCAGAAATGAACCCTGTGCTGCTTGTTCAGGCATATAGATTGTTCTGTATCAAAACAGGAAAATCCTAGAAACACAAAGATAACTAGATTTGTGTGTGTGTGTGTGTGTGTGTGTGTGTGTGTGTGTGTGTGTGGTACTGGGGTTCCTGGAAGTCCTTCTACCTCCAGGCTACGCTCCCAGACCTATTTTTTATATTTTTATTTGGAAACAGGGTCTCTTAAGCCAGCGCGGCTGGCTTCGAACCTGCAGGATCCTCCTGTCTCCACCTCCCAAGCACGGGGATTCAAGCCTGTGCCACCACGCCCGGTGAGAACTAGATTTTAGGAATCATATTAGATTAACTTTTTATCAAATATTTCTTGTTTCAAACTATAAAACACTATAAATAGTTGAAATAACCTTCTTTCTCAAGGAGTCAAGAGTCTACAGTAAGAAAAAAAAGAGTCTACAATATAGTTCTTTGGTTAGTTCTTTCATTTCCTGGCCCTCTCTCTTCTTACGCTCATCCCTTAGATATTTACATTAGTGCAGAGAAGTAACCTTGGTTTCCCTTCTTGATTATTCCTTCTTAGACTACCTTCTTTCCTGGCTACTTGAGCTGGGTGAGTCAGATTACACCTTCTCTGACCTTACCCTACTCTCAGTATCCTACTTTGGTTCCAAGATACTTTGCTACTAAAGTGAAGTTAAACCAATTCTCTCAACAGCTGGTACTAAAATTCTTGTTAGAAGAAAACACACTGATATAGATGGTATGCCTACAGAACTTGTATTAGTAAGAAACTGATAACAAAAGAGAGACTGTTCTACATTAGAAATTAACTTGGGAGTATGGAAAGAGTTGGGAGACAGGAGACTAGTATAGAAAAAGAGAAAAGAGACGGAAGCCAAAATAACTTCAGGATATGCCTAAAATACTTCTTGAGATATAAATATTCTAAGTTACTTGCATTCTTTAACTTCCCTCATTGCTTCCAAGTCTTTAGGAAGCTTTTCACTACCTTTTAACTTCCACATCTTTCCAGGTTACATGTACAGTGTAAATGGAGGTGGCAGTGGGGTAAGGGAAGAAATCACAGAATAGGGCCAAGTTATACTACTATATCAGAACAATGAGGCAGCTCTTAAATGGAACCCATGAGTAGGAGTGGAGGCCCAAGGTAATGCTAAAATCACAGGTCCTTTGAAAGTTGACAGAAAGTGCTGTACTCTTTGCATAGAGTTGCATAACAAGGGTTTGAGCCAATTTTACCTAGTACAAAAACAAAGCAGATGATTCCAACTGATATCTAGGTCATGATTTCCTCAGTCATTGACTATTTGGCACACCATTAGCTCTGTCTTTCCAAGATCCCTACTGTCCCTTACCCAACACTAGCCACCACTATCTTTGACTAGGCTGCTTCAAAAGTTTCCCTGGGAATAGCAAACATTTTCTTAAAAGGGCCAGATAGTATATACCTCAGGCTTTATGGACTAGATGGTTATAGTTACTCATCTCAACACTTAAGGCCTGGCAGTGGCTAGAGAATATACACAAATGAATGGGTATGCTTGGGTTCCAATACAACTTTATTTATAACAACAGGTGGTAGGCCTTCTCTCCTACCCCTTCTGTTTGCCACGTTATAGTAAGAAAGCTATTTCTAAACGTGACACTTCTGTGTAAACACCTGAGTGGCTACCATTGCCCATAGGATAAAATTCAAATTCCTTAGCTGGGTCAAAAGCTTCCATCCATTAGCCTCCTCTCTAGCCGTTTATGACTTCTAATTACATTTCTGAATGATATCAAACTCCTTTGAATTCCCCAAGTTCCTGGCTTTTTCTTCCTTCCACACATTCGCATATGCTGGTTTTGGGGCCCTTCTCTCTGCCATCAGCCACACTGGCCACTGCCCCCACCCTTAGCTTAGTTGACACCTCTTCTTCTATAGTCCAAGTCTCACATTAAACACAATTTCCTGCAGGAAGCCCCCCTGACCCTTAAGCTCCCAGTGTTGAGATCACTCGTTTAATGGGTTGAATCTCCTATTAATCAGAAGCTCCATGAGAACAGAAACTGCGCTGTCACCGACAGTTGTATTCCAAAGTTCTCAACAAATAACTGGTAAATAAATGGATTCTTGATCTATAAGTAAGGGGGGAAACAAGAGGATCAACCTGAAGATAGAGAGCACTCTTGAAAACTAAGTGGTGGAAAATAAACTGGGATTACTGAAACTGTTCCCTCTAACCAAAGTCCACTGCTAAAATGTTCTCAGCTTGATGCTGTAGCTTGCACAGGGGGTTTGGAAACATACATCTCCAAGATTAACTGAAGCACTGACCAACATCAAATATAATTTGTAATTTTTCTTTCAAATTAACTGTGCCCTTTCCTTCTGACCAATATTCACATTTTAAATACCTTGTGGCAGGCATATTCTATGTGCCGGGCCTTAGGAGTTAATCTTTTGGTTCATACTCAATCTTCACAATAACACTCTGAGAGACTTCCTTTATTTACTCTTATTTACAGTTGATAAAATTAAGATTTAAACCCTAAAAAAAAGTTAAGCAATGTGCCAAAGATACAGAAAAGGTTGTAGAGCTGGTACTGAAGAAAAAAACAGTTTTTGACTGCAGAGCTCAAGTTTGTAACCTTACACTACCTTGTAGTTTCCTTATGACCGTATCTGTCTTATACCTCTCTGAATACCATTCCTGTAGACCTCAAAGACTTCTACGGTGCTTCAGCAAGTTTCATCCTGAATCTCATGCAGAGCATGGTTGAATCCAAGATAATCATAACACTTACTCAGCACAGTCATTGCACTAACTGTTGTTCAGGTGCTACTGCATCCAAATTTCACAGACCATCATAAAGAAGATAAGGTTGTCTCCATTTTAGAGATGAGGAAAGAGAACCACAAAAAAGCAAAATATCAGGTCACACAGTTAGTATGGAAGGGTCTAGAATTTAAACCCATGTAGCCTGATGCTCCACTCATACTCCTTTGTAAAGAGAAAATACATATGGAAGAAGAATACCTAAGAATTCTTCAGCCCTTCACAGGATGAGATAAAAAGTAGGCTGAAGTTGAATGATTCAGTTTTTAATTATCCTGGGTAGTAAATAGGAAGTATATCCTTTGCTGCCTTACAAACTGCCACAGAACTGTGTGACCTGAACCAATATTCATTTATTAGGTAGCAATTCTGTGGGGCAGTACAAGCCTGGACTTAGTTTGGAGGGTCCTCTGCTTCCATCTGTACTCACTCATGTGTTGACAGTCACCTGGAGGCTTGGTGGGAGCTTGATGGTCCAAGATTGATCTCTGGCAGTTACAGGGGCCTAATCTGTCCAGCTGCACAGGGTCCACCCTCAGAAGGTACTATGCTTAGTTTGTTTTCCTATTGCCATATGAAATTCTTAATATCTAAAGAACAAGAGGCTCCGCTGGACCTGCTGGCAGTTGCTGCTGGATATCAGCTGGGAATCTATTTTCCACATGGCCTCTCATCCACAATAATACAAGCCCAGATTTCTTCACATGATGACAGGAGCTTTGAAAGAGACTGAGAATAAGGACTCTCAAGGTCTAGGCCCAGAATTTCCCTATCTTCAATTTTTATATATATTTTATATTTTACTCACTAAGGAAATCCTAGGCAAGCCCAGATATAAAGACATAGAGCATCTGGAGTCCACCCCTTGATAGGAAGAAAAAACATCACATTGCAAAGGGGCCTACGTAGAGGAATGGGACAAGTTTGTGATCATTTATTACAATGTGCTGCAGAAAACGTATCTATATATGGAAAAAGAAAATCATTTTAGTTTTGGACATATGGTAAAAGTCTTTCCTGGTAAATCCATGCAAAGGCATACAGTACTTGGAAAATATAAAAGAACATAAAAGAGAATCCTGGTGAAGTGTACAAATTTAGGAGTTGTCAACATAAAGAAGATAGCTTTCCAAACAGATCAGAACTACCACAAAGACTGCACAGATCAAGTGAAGTTTAAAGAGATATAATCAGCCCCTTAGGATACCCAAATATTTGAATGGACTATTTGTCCTATACATCTCAACCCTCTTTTCCAAGGAGAACATCTGTTATCCTATTAACTTTCTGTAACTAGCAGTATCTCTGGGAGAAGTGTAACCTTCTCTGTGGTGTCCAGATATGGCTACTCACAGTCCAAAGACCTATAAACTAAGAGAAAATTACACTCTTCTCTTTCAACCCAATATACAGGATTGTAAAATAGAATTAACTATAAGCTTCCATTTGAAAAAGAAAAAAATAGGAAATGTGTAGCAATTAGCAATCTTTAAAGTTTTGTTTTGTTCCATTTTGTTTCCAGGCAGAAATCCCTCCCCTGGCCATGGGAGAAGTTCTTGAATAATCCCTCTAGATGCCTTCTGTTATGCTTTCAGGGCCCCTGGACTTATCCTATAGCCTTGTTCATTATCTTCCAGTTTCAAAATTGAAGTGGATGTTGAAGACTATGTTTTCCTAGAAACCTCTTTAGAATATGAACTATGACTAGCTTGTTGGACTTGTGGTTCCTTGAGCAATACAATTTCCTCAAAAGCTTAACCTTCTGTTATTTGTCTCCAGTGCATTACAAAGGATCCCCAACTTAATAATGGTCCAACTTACAATTTTTTGACTTTATAATAATGTGAAAGCAATGTACACTTAGTAGAAAATATACTTCAAATGTTCAATGTTGACTGTTCCCTAAGATACCAACAAGTGGTACAGCATCCTCTTGTGATGGTGGATTACTGCAGCCAGCCACAGCTCCCATTCAGCCACAAGGGAATTCAGTCCACCAGAGGAACCAATCCACAGAGATTCTACAGTGTTCTGTCATACTAAATTATGTTGAGTGATGTCAGTCTGGATCTGAAATATCCCCTAAAGCCTCATGTGTTGAAAACTTAGTCCCTAGCTGGTGGAGTTATGGGAAGTGGTAGAAACCTTAGGTGGTAGGATCTAGTTGAAGCAATTTGGTCACAAGGGGCATGTCCTTGAAGGGTATATTTTCCTCACCCCACCTTTGCTTTTCCTGGAAAGAAAATGAAGTGAGTAGCACTGTTCTGCTACATGCTCCTCACCATGGTGCTCTGCCTCTCCAAAGGCCCAAATCAATAGGACAAAGTGACCCCATGGACTGAAGTCACTGAAACTATGGGCCAAAATAAGTCTTTCCTTCTTTAAGCTAGTTTTTCTCAGGTATTTAGTCACAGTAATGAAAAGCTGACAAGTTAAGTGTATTAAATGTATTTTTCAACTTACAATAGTTTTATCTGGACACGAACCCTTCATAAGTCTCATATCATCTACACATGCGCCCAAATCCATACCTCAAATTCTTTTCTGGACCTACCTATTGTGTGTGTGTGCGTGTGTGTGTGTGTGTGTGTGTGTGTGTGTGTGTGTATGTGTGTTACTAGGGATTAAAGCCAGGGGTGTTCTACCTTTGAGCTACACCCTCAGCTCTATTTTATTTTTTTATTTTGAAACAGGGTCTCACTAAGTTGCTGAAGCTCTGCAAATCTTCAATTCTCTTGTCTCAGCCTCCCAGATACTATGATTATAGGCGTGTGCTACAATGCCTAACTCAGGCCTACCTCAAAAGCATGCCTTTCTCTAGCTTCTATGCTATAAGTCTTTCCTCTTCCCATTGTTTTAATGCTGGCTAATTTTAGATAATTGTATGTGTGTGTGTGTGATTGAGGATTGAACACAGGAACCCAAGGCCTCATTTGCACCAGATAAGAGTTCTATCACAGAACTATGCCCCAAGCCTCTACTTTAGGATAATCTTTAAAAATAAGTGAAGCAATACTATTATTTACTACTATTATTATTATTATTATTATTAGATCCCAGGGGCATTCCACCTTTGAGTTACATCTCCAGCCCTATTTTTTATTATTTTAATTTTTCTGAAACAGGGTCTCACTGAATTATGAAGGACCTTGCTAAGTACCTGAGGCTGTCCACAAACCATGATCCTCTGGTCTCCGCCTCCCGAATGCTGGGATTACAAGTGTGTGCCACCACTCCCAGCTCACTAATTTGATCTTTGTTCTGCTTGGCTCAGAAAATTGTTCCAATAACTGGAGCTTTGATCTGTGAGAGGCCTCAGAATCTAGGTCCCTCTGACCTTCCCTTGCTTTTCCTTCTCCAAGAACAAAGAGAAGCTTTTGACAAAATGTGTCTACCTGACTAGATACAGCAGAAGAGGATCAACTATTGCCCTCAGTCTTATTATTAAAATTTCAATAACTGGTGAAGATTAAATTCATATAACAGAAAGGACTACTGAAAAGTCAAACATCACATCTAAAGGCCAGACCTTTGTCCCAGGACATTGTTCTTCTGACCCCATTCATCTGTCCTAAAAATATTTTATTATCCCTTTAAAATTGCCTGTGGCACCACTGTCCTGTTTCACATAAAGAGGGTATTTAAACTTTGAACAGCTAACATTTTCTTTGAGTCTCTACTTTAAGTATGGTTCCTGTGCTTCTGCATGTTAATAAATTTTGTGTGACTTTCCCTATTAATCTATTGCCAGTCATTTCATAAACTGCAAATACCAAACCTTCAGAATGGAAGTTTAAATTTTCCTGTACCTACAAGGCTACATCTCTTTCTTTAGATTTTATTAAGATTAAGAATTTTAATGGGAGAGCTTTCATAAAGTCTTTGCACAAGAGTCTTATCTTCTATTGGATTTTCCAACCCTATGAAGACAAATTTTCTGTAAATCCTTCATTTCCTTCTATTTCTGCTGGCAAACATTCTTGTGTGAACTCATTTATTTCTTTAAAAACGTTGCTAAATACAACAAGGAAAAGAAATTATACATTTATATTCTGGTTCTTTTCAAATGCTTTCCCTAGATTGCAGCCATAGAAGAAACATGGTCAGCCTTCCAAGTTCAGTAGCTGGCAAAATTTTTACCAAATATTTTGCCATGACATAACAATGCTTACCAGTTTTCCTACCTGATAGATCTGTTTCCTCACTGCCAATTGTCTGGCTACTTAGCTAATGCTATATGTTTTCAGGTTTTGTTAAAAGCCCTCCATTTCTAGGCATCAATTTCTGTATTAGTTAGAGCAAAGGCTAAATTACTATAATAAAACACCCCAGAATTCAGTGGCATTAAAAAAAAACACAGAAGTTTCTTTCCCACAACAGCAGGGCCTAGCATATGAGAGCATCCCTGTCCTGTGAGGCTATTCAGGACCCAGGTTCCATCCATCTTGTTTTCTGGATACTTTATCTTCATTGTTGCAGCTAGTCATAGACATGCCCATGATGGAAAAAGAAAGCAGTTTAAGGCAAGTCGTCTTCCTTTAAAAAGGCAAGGAAAAGATTGCGCTTATTGCCTAGTTATATCCTATTGACAAGAACACACCCCAGAAACCCACACCTCGCTGCTAACAAAGATAAGAAATGGAGTCTCCAGATGAGTGAACATGTGATCAGCAAGATGAGGTGACAACTATTAGTCTGCCACAAAAAGGAAGGGGGAAAGACACCCAAGGTATAAAATTCTTAGAAATACAAAGATCAGGCCGGGCGTGGTGGCGCACGCTTGTAATCCCCGCGCTTGGGAGGCAGAGACAGGAGGATCGCGCAGGTTCGAAGCCAGCCGCGCGCACTGGCTTAGGAGACCCTGTTTCCAAATATAAAATGTAAAAATAGGTCTGGGAGTGTAGCCCGAAGGTAGAAGGGCTTCCAGGAACCCCAGTACCACCAAAAAAAAAAAAAAAAAAAAAAGAAATACAAAGATCAGGGTGGGGTAGAAGGAGAATAATTTTGTTTCTTATAAGAAAAAGGAATGAAAATCTGAAATAAATGTATATAAAAGAGTACGGAGTATGGCTGATGGATACTCAAGTTTCCATTTTATTCTTATCAGTACTTTGGAGAATATAATTTATAAATAAAACATTTTTAAGGGAGGTAGATAGAAAAAGAAAGATCCAAGAATAATAAACAAGACAATAATAGTAATGAGGAGAATCAGAAGAAAATAGAGTAATAAAAGTCATTTGGAGACAACATTTTTAAAGTAAGTTTTTTCATTGCCTAAGACAAAAGAGATAAGAAAAGGAATTTCTCTTTGAACTTGAAATCCCAGGGTTATTAGAGAATAAATGTGGCAGAAATTATACATCAGTAAATTGAGAAGTGAAAATACAAGAAGAAAACGGAAACAGCAAGCATGTGGACTAACCTGAGGACTGAGTTGGGGTAGCCAGTCCTGAAAAGTAAGTGGTCCACAGTTCTCACTGGCTGTGCCTCTTGGGCTGGTGAGCTTTTCCCAAATTTCAGAACTTCTCTTGGATGTGGTAATTGAATGAGATCCCAAAGCCTGCAAAGACTAGACCTTCACCTTTACTCTAATAGTCAGTAACTACTAATTCTGTACCGGATAGATGGCTTGTTCTTGAAGATTCAGGGATCCAAGCCAGATGTGGGAATGAAGAAGGACCTGAAACACATCAGACACAGCTGCAGTCTGGAAAAAAAAGCTCTATTAGACTTTCCGTGGAGGGTACAATAAATGAATAAGTCTACATAGAGAGATGGGATATGGATCAGCAATAGTAAAACTTATAAACTTCAAGCATCTTTGTCTGGCAGACTAAACTGGCTATGTGACCACCTTCCATTCAAAACTCCCATCAGAAGAGACGTAGAGTCAAATTATAATTAAAGTTAGTGCAATTTCTTCAAGTGGTAGAGAAAGCAGGGATCTCTTGTTTATATGATAAGCCCAAAATTCCCTTAAGAAAAGAACTATCATTTCATAGAGAAAGGATTAGATTGTGTCATCTCTGAGGAAATCAAGTGCTTCTTACCACAATTATGCATACAGTCTAGGTGCCTCCACTTGTATTAAGAGGAGGATTGAACCACCTTTGGGAGACTTGCCCTTAGAGCCCATTATTCTCTGGAATCCCCAATGACCAACAGCGTATTCAGATGAAGTCTGAATGCTCATTCGGGTGACATATGGGGCATTATAATATGAAATTATATGCTAAGGGATGAAACCTCTATTGGTGGGAAAGTGGTTCAATGTTTCCGAAGGAGAAAGACAAGGCCACTAGACTAAGAGGTACAGAAGAAAGAAATGCAAAGCAGCGGAGCTGGTATCAAGGGAGTAAAGGAAATGTTCTCCTTCTGAGAGGCCTTAGTCTGGAAGGTCTCTCTCTTGGGTGATCTGTCAGCCCTATTAGAAAGATTGTTGGAGAATTATGGTTTAGGATGACTGTCTCTCAGTATCTGAAATAAAGCTTTACTCTGTGCTCAGCAGAAGGTCCAACTGCATAAAAATAGACTTGCGAGTGGAAAAGCACTCTGGCAAAGGGAGAAAGGTGTGGTTAAAGACTGCAGCGCCATTTTAATGCAGTTTGGCTGCATAATTTAAAGGAGTTATGCTGAGCCACACTGATTGAGGGATGGTTTTATTGATTTTGCTTTCATTTTTTAATGGGGAAAACTTAAGCTTGTTTTATAGACTAAGTGTAAAGACACAGAGAGATGACATCGGTGGTTCAAGACTGAGGAGAGGGAATAATTGGTGGAAAAAAAAGGAAATTTAGAGATTCTTCCCAGTTTTAAGTCAAGATATAGTTATTCCACAGTTCCATCAGAAATTGTTTAAAATGTCTCCTAAGTCTGTTTACATTATCTTTTAACAGGTCCAAAACAAAATCAGCAAATAGTCCAACATGAATACTGAAATAAAGAAGAGAATTTTAACTTTGGGAAATAGCTGAGTCGTTAAACATATATATTTAAATGTCAATAAATTAACAAGCCTATTTTGTAACAAATTGAGAAAGGATTCATTCATAATGAATAGTGTACTTAATGTGGATGAACAATGAACAGGATATTAAATACATCATGGAGATGCTGAGAATAATTTAGATACTGCAAGTTACCTATCCATGTAGCAAAGTACATTCATTATTTACACAAATCTTTTAAGAGAAAAATAACACTAACCTTTAAGTAGTACATCTATAAGTTCCGTTCTTCTTATCCTTTTTTATGTAAAATGTTTTCTTTGCTTAGTACCTTCCCCAAATACCACTATATTCTGAAGTCACTAGATGGCCACAATATATCCACAGGAAGTTAAATCAAAGCACAAGCAGTGTTGATTTAGCATGGTAAAAATCTCCATTTCCTCACCTACAAAATGAGAATAATAACAGCACTTAAGTTTATGAGGTGGTTTTGAGAGGTGGGTCTACTAAATGTCAGACAGTGTACTACTGTGTATATGAATTTCACAGGAGGTTTGCCATGGTTTTTCTTTATAAAGTTAAGGAATAACAAATACTTGAATAAGAGTAAAGATATTTTGTGTGTGTTTCTTCAAAGACAAAAAGGCTTTGAGGGTGAAAGGAAGATTGGGAAGATGAAAAAGTCAATTCAATGGATGGACAGGACCAGCAGTACTTTACACAGAAATAATTGCATTTACTTTATAGGTCAAAAACTGAAAAGCTGATAACACTGAAAATTAAAGCTACAACTGTGACTGTCATTAATAAACATTATAATGATGTAGTATAATACTTCCCATGATCATTTTGAAATATAGTTGTAAATAAGATTTTAATCTCTTGTTAAATTTTGAACTGATAAAGTACTTTTAATATTCAGGGGTAGAAGAAGGAATTTATGAATGCCTGGGAAAATGTATTTGAGATAAATGGATTTAATGTAAGAAACAGAATAAAAGTATGTCTTAATAATCTCACTATAAATTCACCTGAAATAAGGATTAGGTCAAGATTTTTATAAATATAGGATAGATATATAAGTATATAGTATTCTTTTGAAATATGAGGGAAAAAGCTAGAAAAGGCAAAAGTAACCCTTTATTGTAATATTAAAAATCCACTTTAAAAAAAGAGTTTTCCAGCCAGGCGTGGTGGCGCACACTTGTAATCCCCATGCTTGGAAGGCTGAGACAGGAGGATCGCTCAGGTTCGAAGCCAGCCTCAGCTACTGAGTGAGGCTTTCAGCAAATTAGTGAGACCCTGTTTCCAAATAAAATATAAAACAGGTCTTGGAGTACAGCCCGGAGGTAGAAAGCCCCTGGGTTCCACCCCCAGTACCACCACCAAAAAAAAAAAAAGTTTTCCTCCTCATTTCATAAGTTAGAAGTCATAGTTAATACCATATTTCTTTCTTTTTTTCTTTCTTTCTTTCTTCCTTTCTTTTCTTTTTTTTTTTTTTTTTTTTTTTTTTTTGGTGGTACTGGAGGTGGAACCTAGGGCCTTTTCTACCTCCGGGCTATACTCCCAGACCTATTTTATATTTTTATTTGGAAAAAGGGTCTCACTAAGTTGCTGAGAGCCTCACTAAGTAGCTGAGGCTGGCTTCGAACCTGTGCAGTTCTCCTGTCTCAGCCTCCCAACCCTGGGGATTACAAGCAGGCACCATCACGCCCGGCTTAATACTGTATTTCTCTGTCTCTCTCTCTCTCTCTCTCTCTGTGTGTGTGTATTGAGATGAAACCCAGGAATCTTCTACCACTGAACTATATACCCAGATCTATTTTATGTTTTAAATTTGAAACAGGGTCTAAGTTTCTGAGGGCCTTGCTAAGTTGCTGAGGCTGTCCTCAAACCTGCAATCCTCCTGACTCAGCCTCTGAGTACTGGGATTATAGGGATATGCCATCATGCTTAGCTGCTTTGTTTAACATATAGCACAGAGGCTATTGTAAATATGCAACAGTTTTAACAGTAAATGATAAAAGTGTGTGTGGACTATAGAGTCAAGACTGACTAGTATTGAATCCTGATTCTATCAATTCCTGGCTATTTGGCCCAGAGCAAATAGCATGATCTTTCTGTACCTCAATGCCCTCATTTGTGAAATGAGGATCATAATAATGTCTATCTCATAGCACTGTTGTAAGAACACAGTTACTTCATGTTCTAAGTGCTTGGCATATAGTACGCACAGAATAAATGCCAATTTTTTTTGTGGTACTGGGGTTCCTGGCTACACTACCAGACCTATTTTTACATTTTTATTTGGAAACAGGGTCTCCTAAGCCAGCGTGGGGCTGGCTTCGAACCTGCGCGATCCTCCTGTCTCTGCCTCCCAAGTGCGGGGATTACAAGCGTGCGCCACCACGCCCAGCTTAATGCCAACTTTTTTTTTTTTTTTTTTTTTGGTGGTACTGGGGTTCCTGGAAGCCCTTCTACCTCCGGGCTACACTCCCAGACCTATTTTTACATTTTTATATTTGGAAACAGGGTCTCCTAAGCCAACGCGCGCGGCTGGCTTCGAACCTACGCGATCCTCCTGTCTCTGCCTCCCAAGCGCGGGGATTACAAGCGTGCGCCACCACGCCCGGCCTTAATGCCAACTATTTTAAGTATTCAATATTTGCCTTCATCTTCAAAGGTCAGCGTCCAGACTCCTAAGGTAGTGGTTTTATCCAGAAAAAGGTTGTGACTCAAACAGATACTACTGCATTTTACAAGAAATTCTTAGATATGGCTAAAATTATATTGAATATGGGTTGTACTGGAATAATAATCCATCCTGCCCAACCTTCCAGAAATCTTTAGTGCTAAGGCATACAACCATCAGTCCTGGTGGTCATATGGCCCTTGTACTGTCTGTGACCCAGACTAAGGACTCCCAGATTTGTCCTACCTTGTCATAAGCAGACATAATGCTGACCAAGTGATTTCCCTGGCTCTTGCAGAAAAGCTTCAGTCTTCTTTGTCCATTCTTTTCTGCCTTTATTAGGATTTATGGTTGAAGTCTGGTGGGAAGGGACCCAGCTTCTAGGATCCCTGGTGGCTCATACTCCCTGACAGCCCATGGGTTGGGTGGCTTTTCTCTAGGTGGTTCTGTCAAAAGGCCTGTGCTTTGCATGCTGAGGTACATTGTTAAGTCACTGCTTGGGTATTAACTGGTATTATCTTACCTGTACCTCAGTGCCTGGTCTAGTGTACAGCACGTGATAGGTACTAATAGATCTGAACTAGAACAATTTGAGAGTCTGCTCACATCCCTATTTGCCTCAATTTCTAGATACTTCCCATATCATCCATTATTATTCTGATTCTCATCTCCACAGTCCCTTTAAAATCCCCCAGTCCGACCCAACCCTCATTCCTAATCACCCCCAAGCTCTTTCACAGCACCTTTGGACCTCCTCTATGTAGCCTACAAACTTTCCCTCTATCTTAAACCTCTCTTTGAATAGCTTCTCTCTGTTCCTGCTTAAGCTGAAGCCTTGCTCTCCCACTTCCCCAGTACATCTCACAAACGAAAGCCATTTGTTTTTCATACCCCCACAGAAGATGGGAAAGTCATGTCTCTTTTTCCCTCTTACTGCTTCCAAACCATTTCTCCTTATTTCAAAAACCTTCATTTCTTTTGAAGTTCTTGTCAGGTAATTGTATGTCCTGTATCATTCAGTGTCCCCAATGAGATACAGACAAAACACTCATATTAGGTTATTTACAGGTAATTCAATGAAAGGATTATTCACCAAGGTATGAAGGAGGTGGAGAAAGCACAAAAAAATAGCGAGTGCAGTAGCCCAGGAATAAAAACAATGGAGCCTGAGCTACCTTGGGACAGAAGGAACAAAGGAATGCTGGGACCCAGAAGGGAGCCATGTAGAGAGAAAGCCATGAAGAGTGCAGAGAACTTAGGCTCAAGGGCACAGCCTTCCCCCCATCAGATCTGCTGAAGACCCCACTGGCCAAACCTGAGCAGAACCAGAGGGCAGAGACACCTGCTTTAGTCCCCATGGCACTGAAGTGGAGAAGCATGGAGAAGATACCTTGTTTTAGTCAGCATTCTCACCATTGTGACCACAACACCCAACAAACACCACAGCTTAGAGGGAGAAGGATTTATTTGCTCATAATTCTGGAGATTTCAGTTCATGTTAGGCTAGGTCTGGCTACAGACCTCAAGGCATGGTGAAGAAGGGGGAAGTTGCCCCCCAGCTCATGGCAATGGGGAGCAGAGAGAGACACTGCTGCAGCTAGGCCCAGGAGAGGCACTATCTCTGGCCACGGCCCCAGGAATTCACCTCTCTAGCCTTGTTCCACCTCCGAACATGGCTGCATTGTTTAACACATGGCAGTATGGGGGACATTTTAAATACCAACCATAGCTGATCTGGTGAGACATATGGAAGCTATCTGGTTCATACCCAGTTCTCTGATTGGTTGCTATCATCTTTTAATTTCTTAGTCTTTGACTACTTGGGCTACTACCTTATTAGCTTCCTCTTCAACCCTCAGATGCTGATACTGATCCTTTTCATTCCTTTTTATTCCTTCTCATATCATACCCTAAACACTACACAAGTAATGGGACAATATTGGCTTCAAGCATTCCAGTTCCTGGCCTCGAAGTGTGTGTGTGTGTGTGTTTAGTTACTGGGGATTGAACCCAGGGGTGTTCTACCTCTGAGCTACCTCCCAAGCCCTATTACATTTTTTATTTTGAAACAGAGTCTCACTAAGTTGGTGAGGGCCTCGCTAAGTTTCTGAGGCTGCCCTGTGGTCCTCCCAGTTCAGCCTCCCAGGTGCTGGGATTACAGGTATAAGCCACCATGCCATGACCACCACCTCTTATCTGTACAGTTCATGTCATGGTAGCTTTTCAACCTTCTCTAGTGTCACTTATCTAACCCACTGATTTTATCATATTTCCACTATTCATCCCACCTCCTATCTCCTGTCTTTACTTTCCACTGTGTCCACAAAAAATGGACCCTACCCCATTCCCTTGAAAATAAAAGCATCTATCTCTCTGTTGTACTCACCTGTCAAAATTCTAACTCTGGTTCAAGTCAACTATCAGTCTTTTCCAGTGGGGAGAAAATACATAAAATTGGTTTCTCACTACATTTGTTGTTAAATGTTTCAACTGAGCATTTTAACTTTTCCAGAAATACTACCCTGGATCCAGTGAGTCAATAACTCAAGATTATTAAATACCTTCTCTCTTCAATCCTCATCACTCAATACCCCCCCCCAGTCTCTATACTGTCATGTCCTCACCACCAATTCTACAAACTTCCCCATAGCTGCATCCATATCCCTGTCCTCTACCCTATTACCAGACAGCAAGGATCACTCCTTCCATCCAAGTCCCCCCTCTTAATTTGTGCTCTAGATGCCCAGCCATTTCATGTTCTGAAATTAGTTCCTTTCTTCATTCTCTTCCCCTCCTCTGTCAGTATGCAGGATCTCTTTAACTTCAACAAATATGTAAATAACAACAAAAACAACAACTTTCATTTAAAAAATAAGTTTCAGTGGAGCGTGGTGGTGAAGTTTGTAATCCCAGTACTTGGGAGGCTGAGACAGGAGGATCCAGGTTCATGGCCAGCCTCAGCTACTTTGTAAGGCCCTTTGCAACTGAGTGAGACCCTGTTTCAAAATAAAGAATAAAAAAATAGGGCTGGGGGTGTAGCTCGAAGGTAGAATGCCCCCTGGGTTCAATCCCCAGTAATGCAAAAGAAAACAAAAGAAAGTCTCCTCAATTTTGAATTCTCCATCTTCTAGCCAATTTACCAACTGCCCATCAAAGAAAACTTGAAGCAACTGTCTGGAGAGAGCTCTGCTTTTCTCTATCTCCCTTTCTCTCTTCTGTTCACTCTACCTACTTCCATCACCACCACTCCACAGAGGCTGCTCCTTAGAACCCAGCCACCAACCTGCCCGTGATCTGCACTCACTTATCAGCAACGCAGGCCATAGCCCCCCCACCCCCGCACTCTCAGTCTTAAATCATGTTCCTCTCTTAGTTTTTCTGGATACATTCTCTTCTGCCTTTCCTCTTAACTCCCTGGTTTTTCCTTCTCCATCTTTGCTGGGTCAATTTCCTCTACTAGACTTCTACATGGTAGTAACCTCATACTCTTCATTATTTTGTACCGCCCAGTACAGTAGCCACCACTCATAGATGTCTATTCAAAATAATTTAAATGAAGTAAAGTTAAAAATTCAGTTCCTCAGTTTTACTAGCCCTATTTCAAATGCACAAGAGGCACATGTAGACAGTGTACAACATGGTATAAAACATTTTCATCATCACTGAAAGTTCTATTGAACAGGACTGATCTATAATGCCCTCCTTGGGTGATCTTACCCTGTCCCATACTTTTATTTTATTTTACTTTGATTTGGGGTACTGGGGATTGAACCCAATGGCATTCTACCTCTGAACTACACCCCGGTCCTTAAAAAAAAAAGGGTCTAAGTTGCTGCAGGCCTCGCTGTATTACTGAAGCTTGTGATCCTCCTGTCTCAGCTTCCCAAGTACTGGAATTACAGGCATGTGTCACTGTGCCTGCCGTAGGCTTTAAATACCACCAACCTAATAAACTCTAAATTTATACATTTATATCTGCCCCAAGCTTCATATCTGTCATTAAACTACCTATTTGCTATAACCACTTTGATGTCTAACAGGCTATTCAAACTTAGTCCAAACCAGAACACTTCATTTCCATCCTCTCCTCCTTCTCCCCACCCACAAAATCTTGTTTTTCCTCCAATCCATCTATTCTTAGCAAATGACATCATCTATCCAGTTTTGAAGCAAAAAAAAAAAAAAAGGGTAGGAGTCATCTTGATTCCTCATTTAAAAAAAAAATTCCCAATAGTTAATCCATTAACAAGTTTTATGGACTCCAACCATAAAACCTGTTTGAAGTGCTCCCTCTTCACCCTCCACTTTCATCTCACCTGTCCATGGCTCTTGCCTGGGCTGCTGTCCTACTTAGAAGCCATCCCTTGCACCTAAATCAGTGTCTAGCACATAGCAGATGCTCACTAAATATGTTGAATAAATTAACACATACAATCCTACAAAATAGTGAGGAATCTGAACTTTTAGAAAACTTAAAAATATGCACGGATAATAGATATTTGACATAGAAACCGTAGGAAATAGCCTTAAGAAGATATTACCTTCTAGACAGACTTTACATGATTGGTTATGAACCATATGTCATTATGCATTTTGTCAACTATTGATATGTTTTCCATGTTTTTCACAACACTATAATTTTCCTCCATGAAATTATTACCTCTGTGGTCAGTGCAACTCACCTTCTCAGGAGAAATTTTAGTTTGTTGCTTCTTCTGACTCAGTCCTGACTCTCTTTATTAGCTCACTACAGTTCCTGACCCTCTTGGATGCCCACACATTCTGTCACAGCCCAGAACTCGGCCCACCAGGAGCAACTTTTGTTCAGGAATTCTCGACTTTGATCCTGACCCTGCCTGCCACATAACTTCATGCTATAGTCCTCAACTTCCTTGACAGGAAAACTGAATGGTCTGACCTCATTAATTCAGGATAACTCAATCAATAACTCCAAACAATGTCTGCTAGTTTACTATCTTTGATTCTCTGCATTTAACTGGCAGCCCCCAAATGCTTGATTGCCCCATTCATTCCAGTTGCATATCAAGTGTAGTTCAACTAATATTTGCTATAAATAGTGAGGTGGTGAGAGGATGGGGTAATAGGAAGTGCAAGGATATTTTCTCAGCACTAAGTACTCCTTATATGGAGCTTGGGACTTGAGCCAAATAATTATACTATGCACAACATCAGACTTGCATGTGTTAGTTTACAAAGACACATTATCTTCATAGCAATCCAGACATTATTGCTTGCCTACCCACAACCCTCCCTCCTCTCCAAAAGAATGCTCATTTTGTTCAGTAACCACTCTTCATAATGGCCATATACTATAGCAGAACTGTATGTCATTCTTCATTCTTATCCCTGCAAGCTTTGGGGTCATTTTCATTTTATAATATGGGGTAGTATAATAAAAAAAATCCCCAAAGAAATGAGGGGTTCTGGAAAAATTTCCTTGTGCTAACTCTCATACACATACACACACACACACACACACACACACACACACACAACCAATAACAAGATAACCTATTTTGGGCTCTGTACATTGTTCTCTATTTCTAGATTGTAATGTAATTTCTGGGACCACTAATGTTGTCTTTTAAGTATGAGGGGAGAGAGTCTTAGGCTGAAGCCATTTCTGAGAATGGCAGAGGCAGCAGATGAAAGAAAATGACATCGTAACATTCTTTAGCTGTTTTTCTACACCAGTGGCCCTACCTCTGGACTTAAAACTATGCATTCCTGAGTCCAGAGAATTTTACATTTCCACCATCATGTGAGTAACAATGACCTCAAAGTCCACAACTATCACCTTTCTCCACTTTTATGGAATTTATTTCTCTATTTATAAAGAGGGGAATGATATCACCTTTTTAAGGACTTATTGTAATTATGTAGAGTTAAGATTTTTAGATGGAAAGTGCTGTGAGGTCCATAAGTCAGAAAAGGATGTACCCACAAAGTATCCCAAACTTGCCTGCTGATTCAGAAACCGACACCCAGTTTATAAACTGATCCCAGGCACTTTCCCTGAAGATTCTGACTCAGTAACTCTGTAGTTCACATGGTGGACTTTGGAAGTCTGCACTTTCAAATATACATTCTAGTCTCCAAGTAAATGTAATCATCAGGAAAGCCTAAATCCATTAAAGGAACACACTACATAGTATTTCTATGTTGCAGGAGTTAGGACTTATGGATGTTCTTTTGTTCTGTTGTTTTTGTTTTGTTTTGGTACTGGGGATTGAACCCAGGATCTTGATCTACACCCACATACCTCTTTTTTTAAAAGAAATTTAAAGCAGTGTTTCTCTAGGTTGCTGAGAATCTTGTTAAATTGCTAAGGCTGTACTCGAACCTGTGATACTCCTGTCTCAGCCTCTTAAGTACTGGGATTACAAGTGTGTGTCACCGCACCCAGCTAGACTTTCTGGTTTCTAATTCTAGGTCTGACACTACTCCATTTGATAAGCTGTTGCTCCTTTCTGGCCTGTCTATGCACCTGTCTGCATAGAGTAGTCCAAAGGCAAATTACATTTGGGATGAAGGGACTTCTCTAATATGAACATTTTATATTGTTGTAATATAGATTAAGTATATTGGAGGAGGTGTTGGAAGATCTTTTTTTTTTTTGGCTGAAGACATGAGAAACAAATTTGAAATACTTTGTGGTAAAATTAACTGAATATTAATTGTAGGACCGTGCCTTCTCTCTTTTGTTACCTTGAGTACTGACTGAACTTCCAGTCCTCTCAGGAACATGGCCTATCTTAATGTTATCAACCTCAACTACTCTGGTCATACTGTTTGGGATCTATGAAAACGCCTGGAAATTTTTAAAACCTAAGTGTTGGAAAAGAGCGAGTTTACAAAAGAGCCCTAAATTCATTTTAGTTTTTTCTTCCCCCCTTAGGGTACCTTTCATTGGAAAACATTTTCAGTAATGTCTGTTATGTGTAACAGAAAAATATTTTTGAAAGGGAAAGAAAGAAGGTATAGAGACAAAGAAAAGAGAAAGGGAAGATGGAAAGAAGAAAAAAAAGAAGGGGGCTAAGAGATGTGTGCTGTTAGTCTCAGGCCAAAGCTGGCAGACGGAGCTGGAACATCTCCTAACTGGGAGCCTCTGGGCCTTTCGGGCGTACAGGTGGCCTGACCTCGTCACTGATGAAAATCAAACTGCTCCAGCGTCTAACGCCCCGATTTCCAGCCTACGCCCCCGACGGCATCCGCGGAAAATGGACCCGGCAGCCACAGAGGTGCGCCGAGCCCCGGTATTTCCCTCTGGCCCTTGACTCCACCCAGGTCGGGATATCTCCGCCCACCTAGAGGGCGGTGCTCCGGGTTTGAGTCCCGTCATCGCCCCAGTGTGACTTTGACCCCTTTCGCCTAGGCTAGCACGCATGCGCGTCCCCTTCGCATGGTGTGGCTTCTCATTCTAGCTGCAGCTGCAGGAGCTGTGGCGGTCGTCCTAGTCCTGCGATTATGGCTGGTGCTTCGGGCCCAGGACGTTACGCCCCGGGAGTCTCTCAGCGTCTTGGTCGTGGCTGGGTCCGGTAAGCAGCTAGGCAGGGACTGTCGGGCTGGGTCGATCACTACAAACTCCAGAAGACACCGCGACTCTCTTCTCAGGTCTCCTTGGCGCTCTTTGGCGCGTTGCATGCTGGGATTTGTAGTTTCTCCTGAGTTACCCGGAACCGGTCAACCCAACCAGGAAAAAAATGCTGGTTTGCTGACGCGACCTAGTTCCTTTTAATGGCAAGTTAAGCAATTTACGCTTGTCTCTAATTAAGCCTCCCTGGAGCTTATAGCTTTCTAACAAGTAATTAGTGAGCAGAAAGAACGCTGAAGCTTTTTGATGCTAACGTGCAGTTTCCCTGTTTGGCTGTTGAGTATTATTAATGTTGACATTTTTGCATTTAGTTTAAGAAACACTATTAGTACCTGGTAAATGAAACAAAGTGAATTGTCACACTTATAAGTATACAGAATTCACGAGGATAAAAACATTGGCTACATACTGTAGAGCGGTATGTGCCGGGTGACAGGGTCTGAACAACAAAATGTCCTATCAGGTAAACAATCCTGTAAGTAAACAATCTAAGTCTACCAGCTCTCAAAGCAGTTAGGATTTTAAACAGACAGTTTGACAAGAATATATATAGTCATGCATATATATACATATATATATATATATAATCATGCATATCTTACCTCTGAGAATGTTTCCTTATGCAAACATCATAGAGTGTGATTACACAAACCTAAATGATATAGTATAATGCACACCGAGACTCTCTGGTATGCATATATGTGGTGTAATTTCTTTCTCCTTGGGCCATGTAAACAAAATAACACAACATTAAATCAAGCACAACAGAAATTTTACAATTAAGAGGCAAGTAAACGAGGTATGTGAGTCTGCTGCCACTGTAATAAGACATACTGTTTTAAGAGTAAATATTAAATAACAGTAAAGGTATAATCTATAACAAATAAACCAGTAACACAGGCATTTATTATTAAAAGGTATTATGCACTACTATATGTAATTATATGTGTTAAACTTTTATATGATGGCCAGCACAGTAAGTTTGTTTGTACCAATATCACCACAAACATATGTATCACCTTGTAGCAACTATGTTGTAACAACTGATGTCACTAGGTGATAGGGATTTTTCCACTTCTTTATAATTTCAGGCTACCACTGTTTTATATGCTGTCCATCATTGACCAAAACATCACCATCCAGTGAATGACTTTGCATACATGTGGGTACACACACACAGAGTGTACATTTGGAAATGCCAGGAGATTGCTTGTAGGTATTTATACTATGAGCAACTATACCAAATGTATGTTCAAGTATAGTTCATTAGTTTATTCATTCCATGTGTTTATTTTGAGCTGTAGGAAAGGCGAGGCCCTAAGCTAAGCTCTAGAAATAACAAAACTCACTACTAGTACTTGCCTTTGAGTACTGACTGTGCCAAACACTATGAAATGTACAAAGATATAGCAGTGAATGGAGTAGAGAATATAGAAAAAACTAACAGGAGACAAAACAAAATATGTTATGCCATAGTGGGGTAAGTGTTAAAATCTTATAATAATTATATAGGAAGAAAAACTATGTGTTTGAAACTGTGTTATGGAACTGTATAAGAACTTGAGATGGAAAGGATAAAGCTGCTCACTTTACAATCTTAGACTTGGTGGACCAGAGAAAAAAAATGAAGATAAAAAATTTATCTGAGCCAGGCGTGGTGGTGCACACTTGTAATCCCAGCATTTGGGAGGCTGAGACGGGAGGATGTGGTTTGCAGACAGCCTCAGCTACTTAGTGAAGCCCTTTGCAACTCAGTGAGAGCTGTTTTCAAAGTAAAGAATTAAAAAAAAAAAAAATAGGGCTGGGGGTGTAGCTCAGAATGCCCCTGGGTTCCATCCTCAGTACCGCAAAAAAAAAAAAAAAAAAAAAAAAAAAAAAAAAATCTGGCAAGTGGTGCCCTGCCTTATTCAAAACATTCAGGGTAGGGAGTAGGCGAAATCCTTAACAATAAAAGTAAAAAAAAAAAACAAAAAAACGGACTTGGAACCAAGTAAACATTGTAATAGTTTGTGCCAAAAACTTTGGAGGTGGGAGAAAATATTTTCAATGTTTATCTTGAAGACCAAGTAACATTTAACTTTAGGTGCCATAAGATGTTGTTCATTGAAAACATAGCAGAATTACTAATTTTCCTTGGTACACAGTATATTCTTCTTAGATAAATTCTAAATTTGGCATCAAACTCATTGAGTAGGAAGGCCTAGTGTTTTTTAGATACTGAAAGTGCAACAGTGACAAAATGAACAAAAATATATGTCTTGGTGGAGTTAGAGATGAGGGGGATATAAAGGCAAAAGAAATATGTAAGGCCGCATAATAAAATATATAGTAGGACTCTGGGCCCCGAGCCGGAACACGTGTAGCACGCCAGACCCCTGGAGAAACCAGGCCCAGTAAGACGCTGGGTTCCGGGAGGGGGTCGCGCGGGGCACGCCAGCTGGGGCCCGGGTCGCGGGACTCTGGGCCCCGGGCCGAACTGCGCATAGCACGCCAGACCCCTGGAGAAACCGGGCTCAGTACCCTGGGTTCCGGACGGGGGTCGCATGGGGCACGCCAGCCGGGGCCCGGGTCGTGGGACCCTGGACCCCAGGCGGAGTAGTGCGGAGCACTCTGGACCCATGGGGAAACTGACCGGGTTATAGTGCTACTGAGTGAGTGCCTGATCCCACTACCTCCTCAAACCACATATACTGTCTTCTCTTATTTAAAAAAAAAAAAAAAAGGAAAAGAAAAGAAAAAGAAAAATATCGGAGAAGAGTTAAGAAAGCCGTTGCAGATGCCAGGACACTGGAGATGCAGACAAAACTTATCTAAATGCACTGGAACTTATGGAGAAATTCCCCGTGAAGGAGGACAGCTGTTTCTCTATATTGTTAAGAATCATGGACATCACCTGTAAGGAGAGAGTTTAGCGGAGACCAAGGAGAAAGGCGGTGTTGAAAGAGGTCTCCGCGATGGCGGTGGAGACTTGTATTCAGAAGAAGCAGAAACTGGATCCTAGCAACCTTATTTTTTTTGGAGAAATTACACCAAATGTCGAATGCTACCGTCACTCATGCTTAGGAACACTGGACAACATTCAGAGTGGAAAAAGAGCCTGGGAAGGATTTGAAATGGTGGAGGCAGTGGCAATGGCAGTGGCCAGTACTCAGGGGAGGCAGAGATCTGATACATTACACCTGGAACCTTTGAAATAATAACCCCAGAGACAGTGATCCGAGCCTGCTGAGGGGTTAGGCGGGTGCCGGGGCCAGTGGCCTGCCACAGACTTTGCTCAGTCCAAATGGGGCTCGATTCCACTCGCGATCGAATCAAATCTCAGAAAAGATGGGGGAGGATAGGGTGCCCGTACTGCAGCCACTTATCTGCAGCAATTCTTTCCCTTCTAGGAAATAAATTTCTTTAAGTTCCTATTTGCGGCACTTCTGGAAAGAACCTGACATGGATCAATGCTTCTTGTGCAATCGAACGCTTTATTCTAAACACAAGATTTTTTATATTTTCCCATTTCCCCATGATTCTCTAGTAAAAAAGTGTAAACACCCAAAATACAATAGAGAGATACACAGGCACATTACCAACCCTGAACAAGACAAAAGTAAGGCCTGTGACATCACAGGTCCTTGTGATTGAAATCAATCCCATGACCCCAGGTGGGTCTTGTGCTCCGGGTCAGCCCCTTTGGCCTTGCAGCTGCAGAGGCTTTTAATAGGCTAATTCCAGAAGAACAAAAAGTTACACCCAAAATCACTTGAAAAATCCAGTTTTTAAGAGTTCTCTTTAATCCTTTTGGAACTTTTATTCCTAGGGCTTGGTCCAATGTCCTTCTCTATCTAACAACCTCCTTTGAGCTGAATGGGGGACGAAGTCCGAGATTCCAGCTTTCATACATGTATTTGGCGTAGGGAAATCTGTGTACCTTTATGATGATTTAGAGGATTTCGATGAATGTCTGCTGGATTTTGTCTGTGATACCATCTGCTGTCTGAAAGCTTAAGCAAGCTCATAACACAGTTTAG
This sequence comes from Muscardinus avellanarius, assembly GCF_963383645.1. Taxonomy (NCBI): domain Eukaryota; kingdom Metazoa; phylum Chordata; class Mammalia; order Rodentia; family Gliridae; genus Muscardinus; species Muscardinus avellanarius. The sequence goes on along the minus strand of NC_137788.1, from coordinate 84,717,387 downwards.
CAGGTAAATACCAAGAAATAACATGAAGTTTTTAGATTTAGTTGTCAGATGTACTTCTCTAGCAGCTGAGCACTTTTCTTCAAACGATAGGCTTATTAGAAGCCTATTCCTCTTTTAATAATCCATTTCCTCACCATACTCTTTTTGTAACCTGCTTTTTATCTTTCTAATTCCTTTCTTTCCCATTTGGGATAATCTTAGGATAAGCTCCTCTTCATACAAAAATGCTTTCTTATTCTCACCATATTTTCTTTCTTTCACATTTACACATCTATTTTATCTGTCCTTTGTTTTGACATAGTTATTTTAACCAGGTGGTGTCGCCCTGCCTCCAGGCAGTGCTATCACTAGGTGCAAAGGTCAAGATTCCTTTCAGCCCTTGGCTCTATTAGAATGAAGGTCAAAGATAGGGAGGAGTTCTGCATTTGTAATTACTGCCTGGAATGCTGCCACTGCATCTAAATTCTAACTAGTTTTTATTACCATTTGAACAAAGCCGAGGACGTTTACCAGAAAGTTTATTTTCCATGGACTCAGTTTCTCTCACAGTCCTGATCTTACACCACCGGAGCAATTTATGTGGAGAGTTAAAAGAATCATTACCAAAAGAATAATAGTTATGAAAGAATATCTAAAAATGGGAAGAACTTTAGCCAGAGACCACACCTTCTCTCGGGGCTATATGCCGATTTGACTACGTGGGGGCCCACGCAGATGCCGAGAGGAAGTAGATCCCGGCAGTGGCCGGGATTGGAGCCTGCCGAGGGGTTAGACCGATGCTGGGGCCAGCGAGGCCGGGATTGGAGCCTGCTGAGGGGTTAGGCCGGTGCTGGGGCCAGCGAGGCCGGCATCGGAGCCTGCCATAAGGCAAGACCGGTGCTGGGGCCTCCGAGGCCGGGATCAGAGCCTGCCGAGGGTTTAGGCCGGTGCTGGGGCCAGAGGGGCCGGCATCGGAGCCTGCCGTGAGGCATGACTGGTGCTGGGGCCTCCAAGGCTGGGATCAGAGCCTGCTGAGGGGTTAGGCCGGCTGTGGCCAGCGAGGCTGGCATTGGAGCCTACCGTGAGGCAAGGCCGGTACTGGGGCCTCCAAGGCCAGGATAAGAGCCTGCCAAGGGGTTAGGCCGGTGCTGGAGCCAGCGAGGCTGGCATCAGAGACTGCTGTGAGGCATGGCTGGTGCTGGGGCCTCCAAGGCCGGGATCGGAGCCTGCTGAAGGGTTAGGCCGGTGCTGGGGCCAGCAAGGCTGGCATCGGAGCCTACCGTGATGCAAGGCCAGTACTGGGGCCTCCGAGGCCAGGATAAGAGCCTGCCGAGGGATTAGGCCGGTGCTGGGGCCAGAGAGGCCGGCATTGGAGCCTGCTGTGAGGCAAGGCCAGTGCTGGGGCCTCTGAGGCTGGGATCGGAGCCTGCCAAAGTGTTAGGCCGGTTCTGGGGCCAGTGATGCCGGCATCGGAGCCTGCCGAGGGGTTAGGCTGGTGCTGGGGTCAGCGAGGCCAGCATCGGAGCCTGCCTTGAGGCAAGGCCGGTACTGGGGCCTCCAAGGCCAGGATAAGAGCCTGCCGAGGGGTTAGGCCAGTGCTGGGGCCAGCAAGGCTGGCATCAGAGCCTGCCATGAGGCAAGGCCGGTACTGGGGCCTCCGAGGCCAGGATAAGAGCCTGCCGAGGGGTTAGGCCGGTGCTGGGGCCAGCGAGGCCGGCATCGGAGCCTGCCATGAGGCATGGCCGGTGCTGGGGCCTCCAAGGCCGGGATCGGAGCCTGCTGAAGGGTTAGGCCGGTGCTGGGGCCAGCGAGGCCGGCATCGGAGTCTGCTGTGAGGCAAGGCCGGTACTGGGGCCTCCGAGGCCAGAATAAGAGCCTGCCGAGGGGTTAGGCCGGTGCTGGGGCCAGCAAGGCTGGCATCGGAGCCTCCCGTGAGGCAAGGCCGGTGCTGGGGCCTCCGAAGCTGGGATCGGAGCCTGCCATGAGGCTAGGCCGGTGCTGGGGCCTCTGAGGGCGGGATCGGAATCCTGCCAGGGGTTTAGGCCGGTGCAGGGGCCAATGGCCAGCATTGGAGCCTGCCGTGAGGCAAGGCCACTCCTGCAGCCTCCAAGGCCAGGATCAAAGCCAGCTGAGGGATTATGCTGGTGTGGGGGCCAGCGAGACCAGAACAGGGGCCTCCCATGAGGCAAGGCCACTGCTTGAGCCAGCGAGGTCTGGATCAGTCCACTGAGTAGCCAGGCCACTACTGGGGCCGTCAAGAGTGGGATCGGTACTTGCAACGCAGCATGCACAGAGAAATATCGCAGAAAATATAAATCAGACACTTCTCCTAATCAGCAATAACTAGGAGGAAAGGGGCAACAGGAAGAGGTTGAGCTATAGAAAGGGCCCTATAGTGAAGCAACTAATGTGACCAATCAGAGGGTATGTAATACTGGAGGACGGAGCCTCTTTAAAATGCAGGAGGTACATAAACAAATGTATCAAAGTAAATCACCAAAGAAGTGTGGGATGGAGGGAGGGGGAGGGAATGGGATGGGGGCTGGATGAGGGCTAATTGAATGATGTGTGCTTGTATATCCTCTCAAGTCTTGTACTCCAATGCGATTGATATATGACTACAATGCACCAATTTAAAAAATAAATAAATTAATTAAAAAATAAATAAAATATATAGTAGTGAACTATGGGAGGAGGGAATACATTTTTTAAAAAATTGTCATAGCCAGGCGTGGTGGCGCATGCTTGTAATCCCCGCACTTGGGAGGCAGAGACAGGAGGATCGCGCAGGTTCGAAGCCAGCCGCGCACGCTGGCTTAGGAGACCCTGTTTCCAAATTTAAAAAAATGTAAAAATAGGTCTGGGAGTGTAGCCCGGAGGTAAAAGGGCTTCCAAGGACCCCAGTACCACCAAAAAAATAAATAAAAAATATAAATAAATAAAAATAAAAATTGTCATAAAAATGGCAGATATATAACAGCAGGGAGGTTGGAAGTGACCAGAATCTCCCATCATCATGGCACATACGTGTAATCCCAGTACTTGGGAGGCTGAGGCAGGAGAATCTAAGGTTTAAGGACAGCTTCAGCAATTTAGTGAGGCCCTCAGCAATTTAATGAGACCCTGTTTCAAAATTTAAAAGTAAAATAAAATAGGGCAGGGGGTAGAGCTCAGAGGTAGAATTCCCCTGGGTTCAATCCCAAGATAACACATATACAAGGGACCAGAGTGGTCTGAATAAGGAGGAATGGAGGAGATGACGTCCTACAGTTAAGAGGCACAGGGGTCAGATTATAAGAAACTTTTTATTCCACCTGAGACGCAAAGCCATTGGAGATTTTTGAACAGAGGTAATTAATTTGATCAGCTCTTTTTAATAGAATCACACTAGATGCTGTGTTGAGAGTTCCCTGAAGGAGAATTGGGTGGCAAGAGTAGATCAGGAAGCTATGCGCATAATCCATATAAGAGGTAATAGTAGCTTAGAGCAGGATGGTAGCAAAGAGGTGATAAGTGATTGGATGCTGGTTGTATTTAGGGTAGAACTGTGAGTATTTTATTCCTCAAAATATATCTTAATAAAATAGTAAAATGAACTCAGTAAAAGAGTCCATCATTTTAATGACTTTATTCAATAACAAGATTAAAATTTCAATGGATGTATTAAGTAAATTTTCAAAGAAGAAGAAGGAAGAGGAGGAGGAGGGTGTTAAAGCAGATATGATGAAGTTTCTATTGCAGTGGAAGGTGTTGTGAATATTAGGTTTTATCTTTAATTGTTCCAGCTGTGAAAACAAGTACCTACTTTGCAAAGCACAACACTTTTCAAAGCTAAAAATATAAATACTAAAATGAGTATAAGCTAGATGTGTAAATTGCTTACCCTAGTCATCTCCTGCTTTCTTAAAATTCTATAAAGTTAATGTGTTATTCTAGTTCTTAAAGTTCACGCTAAGTCTATGTTAAATTTCTTTTTATATATAATTCCTTCTCGAACCTGGAAAGAAATTATTTCTTTTGTACTATTTTGTGTGTGTGTGTGGGGGGGGGTACTGGGGTTCCTGGAAACCCTTCTACCTCTGGGCTACACTCCCAGACCTATTTTTACATTTTTATTTGAAACAGGGTCTCCTAAGCCAGCGCACGCGGCTGGCTTCTAACCTGCGCGATCCTCCTGTCTCTTGCCTCCCAAGCGCGGGGATTACAAGTGTGCGCCACCACGCCGGGCTCTTTTGTACTATTAAAAAAAAAAACTGTGTTGAGAGGAAACCCATACTTAATTTGTTAGATTGTATTTCTGTGTTTTCATATATTGTTATTATTAAAAGCTCATTCTCAGAACCATGATGGAGGTGCAGTGGAGGAAGCTTTCTAGGTAGGGGGACAGCATAACCAAAGACAAGCAGGAGGAGACAAAGAAGATGAACTCAGAGAATGTCAAAGACATCTACCTGTCTGTAGCAGGTTGGAACTACCTGTCTGAAGCAGGTGCAATAAAATTCGTTAATACAGACTTCATTATATTGCTTAAATAGTTTAAGCAAACCACTTTTGGCTGTGTTGTTCTTTTGCTGTTGTCAAGGAAGGAAACCACAGTGAACATACAGTCGACCCTCAATCCAGTGGGTTCTGCATTCTTGGAGTCAAACCAACTGCACATCCAAAATATTTGGTGAAAAATGTGTTTATATTCAATATGTACAGACCTTTTTTAGTCATTATTTCCTAAATAATACAGCATAACAACTTTTTCTGTAGCTTGTACCTTGTGCTAGATATTATAAGTAATCTACAGGTGAGTTAAAATAGCAGGCGGGGCCAGGCGTAGTGGCGCATGCTTGTAATCCCAGCATTTGGGAGGCTGAGACAGAAGGATGACGGTTCATGGCCAGCCTCAGCTACTTAGTGAGACCCCTTGCAACTCAGTGAGATCCTGTTTCAAAATAAAGAATAAAAAATAAGGCTGGGGTGTAGCTCAGAGGTAGAATGCCCCTGGGTTCCATCCCCAGTACCACACACACACACACACACCAAAAAAATATATATATATGTGTGTGTGTGTGTGTGTGTGTATGTGTGTGATATGTGTATCATATACATTTTATACACAAACACACATACACACACACACAGAGGTGTATTTGTATATATCCTATACCTTTCCTTCTGTGTGTGTGTGTGTGTGTGTGTGTGTGTGGTACTGGGGATGGAACCAAGGGGCATTCTACCTCTGAGCTATACCCCCAGCCACTATTTTTTCTCTTTTTTTTTTTTTTTTGAAACAGGTTCTCACTGAGTTGCAAAGGACTCACTAAGTAGCTGAGCCTGCAAACCCAGATCCTCCTGTTTCAGCCTCCCAAATGCTGGGATTACAAGCATGCACCACCACGCCCGGCTCTACACCATTTTTTATAAAGGACTTTAATATCTATAGAGTTTGGTTTCTGTGGGGTGTCCTGGAACCAATATCCCACAGATCCTGAGGGAATGACTATAGTTAATTTTTAAACTCATGCCTTTGAGCTAGACAAGGTGGCTCACACCTATAATCCCAGTATATAAGAGGATCACAGGTTTAATACCACCCTCAGCAACTTAGTGAGACCTTGTTTCAAAATTTTAAAAATGAAAAGTGCTAGGAGTATAGCTTGGAGTTAGAATGTCCTGGATTCAATTCCCAGTATGAAACAAACAGAAATCTCCTGCTTTTGAACTAAGGTTTTAAGATTTTAGAGATTGTATGATTTCAAAACTTGTATGTTGGAGCTGAGCCTGTAGTTCAGTGGTAGAGTACTTGCCTAATAAGCCTGAGGCCCTGGATTTTATCTCCAGCACCAAACAAACAGCAACAAAAACCCTGAATGCATATGTTTTTGATGTAACTGATAAGTATTTGTGGACCTGCAGTGTGCTGAGATCTCTTTTAGGAAATGAGATTAAGGTGTTGACCAAAAAGTCTTCCTTAGGAAGACCCAAGCCCCACTGGTCAGTGTTCTTGTCCACTTTACTTCTCTACACAGAAGCCATCAGTGACTCTTCATTCTGCTTTCCTCAACATATTTTACCTTTACCCTTTTCCCAGTATTCCCATCATCCCATGAGCACATCTCAGAGCTTGCCATCTCATGCTTTTAACAATCTCTGCCCCTACCCAGTTGCCTCCCTGCTCCTATCTGTCCATTATCTTCACCTATTAAGACATAGGTGAAGATATTGCTATCAAGTCATAGGTGAAAATATTGAAAGCTTTTACCAGGGATCCTCCCTACACTGAGAGCACTGGTAACTACTCACTTACTTTTCCCCATTTTAGTTTTTCTTGCTGTCTTGCACCCTCTTTATAAATGTGTGTGTCTTGCCCTTTTCCCACCCGCCTTCTCGATTACAGAATTATGTCTGATACTTTTTTGTACCTTTCTCAGTACCTACCACTAGTGAAAAATTTATTTTTATACATCTGTTATCTTCTCCTTATATAAAAATACATTTATATAAGGGCATAGGTTATTGTTTTCAAATGCTTGTGAGTCTTTTAAGAGATACATATTTAAAGTGGTTTTCCCGACCCTGAAAACATGACATTGGGATAACATGGTAAAATGAATATGTCCATTGTAGGTGTCTTAAACTTAGGCTTTCCAATATTTTTTCCAGGTGGACACACCACCGAGATCCTGAGGCTGCTTGGGAGCTTGTCCAGTGCTTATTCACCTAGACATTACATCATTGCTGATACTGATAAAATGAGTGCTGATAAAATTAATTTTTTTGAACAAAATCGAGCTGATAGTGACCTTAATACCATGGTAAGTTATTTCTATTTCAAAAAAAGTTACAAGTTGCACATTGAGTCTGGTTATCTCTGAGAATAATCTCTTGACACTTTAGTGCCCTACCCAGGATGGGCAGTCGAATCTTTACTTATATGTTGAAATTTATTTCCTTTACTTTACACAAGCCGGGCATGGTGGCACATGCTTGTAATCCCAGCATTCTGGAGGCTGAGAGAGGAGGATCACAATTTACTACCAAAATATAAGATTTTCTTTAAAATAAATCTCTAAATTATAAAATAGTTGCTTTATTTTTTTATTCTTTTAGAGAAAGCAGTTTTTCATTGAATTCCAACTGTGAAAATGTTTTTATAGTTATACACATAAAGCATTCAGTCTATATGCTTTTTGCCTCTATATTGAAGTTCTTTATAAATGTATTTACTGATAATTCGATTTATTAATGAGTGTTTCTTATTCTCTAAATCATATCTGCCTTTAGAATTACTTCTGTAGCCCAAGTCACTAACTTCATTTTGGCATTTTAGTTAAACTTGTGAGTTTAAAGAAAAGATAATTCTTTATTAAGGAGGGAAAGTAGAGCTGTTCCTTATTTAGAGTGTCTCCATCCACCTATTTCTCTGGGAATGGAGCCAATTCAGGTAGTACTGGCTTAGACAGCTGACTCACCTCAGGCCCAGCAGTGTCTTCTGCTATGTTTTTTGAACTTTGAGACCCAGAGAAAGAAGTCCATCTCTCCTCAGTGGCAAGCTCTGTAACTTGGGTGCTGCTGGCAGACATATTTTTACCTGGTAGATAAAGGTAGTCTGTAGATAGAAGAATACAGATAATACCTGAGAAGAATACGATTAGAAATCAGGTGGAGAGTCCAGAGTTCAAGGAACCCATCCGCCCTGTTGCCTCTGTTGGTTCTGGCTTGATGGTTGTTCTCTTTCTTGAGAATCAGGATCTCTTCATTTTAAACACACACGCACACGCACACACACACACACACACACATACACATACACCAGTCATCTAAATACACACTTTTTTTTTTTTTTTTGGTGGTGGTACTAGGGTTCCTGGAAGCCCTTCTACCTCCGGGCTACACTCCCAGACCTATTTTTTTTTATATTTTTGAAACAGGGTCACAGGGTCTCTTACGCCAGCGCGGCTGGCTTCGAACCTGCGTGATCCTCCTGTCTCCGCCTCCCAAGCGCGGGGATTACAAGCGTGCGCCACCACGCCCGGCTACACACATTTTTTTAAAAACCCTATTGAATTGAGTTTTGGTCACTTGTAAACATGATCTCAAACACACTCATAAAATGTATTCTTGGAAAATCCACATTAAACAAGATCAAAATGTGAGCCTCCTACATGCCATCATTCAGCCAGTAGAAAAATATATGGTACCTTTTTTTTTTTTTTTGGTGAAAGATGAGCCAAAATGCTTCTGTTTCTGTTTTAGGGGTTGATGTTACATTAATTACTCAGGGCTATAGCTTAAAACAGCAAAAATGAAGCTGGGCGTGGTGGTGCACGCTTTTAATCCCCGCACTTGGGAGGCTGAGACAGGAGGATTGCGCATGTTCGAAGCCAGCCTCAGTTACTTAGTGAGGCTCTCAGCAACTCAGTGAGACCCTGTTTCCAAATAAAAAACATAAAATAGGTCTTGAAGTATAACCAAGAGGTAGAAAGCCTCTGGGTTCTACCCCCAGTACCACCAAAACAACAACAACAACAACAACAACAACAACAACAACAACAACAACAAAAATATGTTCTCTCACAGACCTAGAGGCTGTTTCTTCTCAAGACTCCAGGAAGTCATCCTTCTTGGCCTCTTCCTGGCTTCTAGTGCTTTCTACCGTCTTCGACACTCTTTATCTTGCAGCCTCATCCCTCCCATTTCGCATTGTCGCATGTGTTTTCTGTGTCTGTCTTCATAGTCTTATGAATGCCCCAGTCATTAAATGAGGGCTTATTCTAATCCGCAATGGCCTCACCTTTACTTGAATACATTCTACAAAGAAATTATTCCCAAGTGAGGTCCCATTCACAGTTTCCAGGTAGACATGAATTTTCAGAGGATACTATTCAATCCACTGTAAATATGTACACAGAAATATTTTGAGAAAACCTATTTGTCAAATACAGCAAACATCTGGGCGTGGCAGCAAACGCTTGTAATCCCCACACTTGGGAGGCTGAGACAGGAGGATCGCACAGGTTCAAAGCCAGCCTCAGCTACTTAGTGAGGCTCTCAGCAACTTAGTGAGACCCTGTTTCCAAATAAAGTATAAAATAGGTCTGGGAGTATAGCCCGGAAGTAGAAACCCCTCTGGGTTCTACCCCAGTACCACTACCAAAAAAAAAAAAAAAAAAAGGCAAACAAAATCAAAGTGAGAAAATTGAGAATGCTAATAATTACCTCTTTCAATAGTTTTAAGACAGATAACCATATCCTCATTTTATAAATGAGAAAAGGAGAGTCAGAGACATAAATAATGTGTCCAGGGTCCTGCCAGATATGTATCACTTGCCGCTGCTTCTCCCACACAGCTGCTTTGCCTCTTTTGCATATTTTTTTCCCAGTGTTAAAAAGCCAATAAAAAAAAGAATGCCCTGGGAATTCTCATCCAGGGCATCAGAGGCTAAAAGTGTCATTTAATCTCATTGAATGTATCTGAGAATTGTTGAAGAATTAGGAGAAAATTATGAAATTTTTCAAACTAGAAGAATGTGAAAAATATTAGTATAATTTACCAATGGTATAGACCACTTAAAAAGATATAAAGTCAAAATAAGCACAGATTCTTACTGGATTTTCAATGTAAGGAACAGCTATCTTTGGTTTTGCTCAATTATTAGTGTGTATATTCTTCTTCCTGATGTTATATTCAATTTAGAGGCTCTAGTTTTAATTTAGCATATGTATTGAATATGTCCCTCTAGGCCCTATCACCATATGTATTGCTTGCTTACTGAATAATTTTATGGCTTAGTGAAACATTTGGAAAATTGTTATATACTGTGGATCATATTATTTTAGAACCCATTAAGTTGTATTTGATTGACACTGGTAAGAAAGCCAAAGATTTTAGGGTTTTTTTAATGCCATCATTTTTTTATTATCAGAGTGGTACCATAGTGCAGTACTGAGCATCTCTATTTGATATCTTTCTTCTGTTAAGTTAATTTCCTACTGGGAGAGTACAACAACTGTTAGAGAAAAAATGCTATCCCATTCCTGAAAAAAATCTCCATTCATGAATCTGAAACTAGATAGAGATGCAAAAGGAGAGTTGTTGAGGGAGTTAGCATGAGTATACCCATGGTCCATTTTGCTAGCCATTCCTGTTTGCCTCAATCTGTGTGCCTGTGTGTTTTTTAGGGAGATGTTGGAATGGAGGGCGGGCAGAAAGAAACCAACAGAAATCGGTACTTTCACACTAACCCTAGTAAAGGGAAGGGTCCACCTACTGTCCTTTTTCTGCACTACAGCCTAAGGAACTTGGCACCTGTAGCCCCTGACAACCATCTTTTTTACCTTCCATGGAGCTCCCTAAACTAGGGAAAGGAAGAGTCTTGCTGAAGAAATCAATAGTGATCAGTGTACTTGCTGATCACATGCGCCAAGAATACTGAACAATGTAGGCCTGCATAGTCACCACCAGACCTATGTGGCTCTTTATACTTCAATTTAAAATAATTAAAATGAAATAAAATTTAAAATTTGGTCCTCCAGTTGCTTTAAAGCCACAGCTTTAATACTCAGTAGACACATGTGGCAAGTAGCTACCACATTAGACAGTACAAAATTGAACATTTTCATTGCATAAAGTTGTACCATATGACACTGATGGAGGTATTGCTGAGACAGGCTGAAGAGAATCGACAGGTTAAAAGGAAAGAGCCCTTTCTAAAACAGTGAAAATAAAAACACAAAATAATTTCTATTATCATTGAAGCTTAAGGAGAAAATATTCATTTAATTAAATAGGAATGGTCTCTTTTACAAAAGAAGCAATCTCAAAGATTAATTGAAAATCAAAACAGAATGATTATCACAGTTAAAATTACAAGTTAGTAATTATGATTGGCTAAAACCTTAGTGGATCAGAAGATGAGCTAAACCAGTTCTCTTTAGGCATCAAAGAATGAGAGGAAAGAACTATGAAGTGTCAGGAATGAGAAGAAAGAAAACAAGAGCCGGGCATGGTGGTGCACGCTTGTAATCCCAGCATTCGGGAGGCTGAAACAGGAGGATCTGGGTTCGCAGGCAGCCTCAGATACTCAGTGAGGCACTCTGCAACTCAGTGAGACCCGGTTTCAAAATAAAGAATAGAAAATAGGGCAGGGGGTGTAGCTCAGAGGTTGAATGCCCCTGGGTTCCATCCCCAGGCCCACAAAAAAAAGAAAGAAAGAAGGAAGGAAGGAAAGAAGGAAGGAAGGAAGGAAGGAAGGAAGATGAGTCTAGAGTGGATTTCATTGCTCTTCTCTTATCTCAAATAACTAATTTAATTAAACTCATTGTACCATCAGCAGTTATATAATATCTTACTGCAGCTTTAGACATATATCATCTTTTGAATTTCATCTTCTATTTGGCTCAAGTATATCTTTCAGGTGTTTTTCTGTTTGGGGTCTTGATTCTTTTGTAAAAAGGTTACAAGGGCTGTGTGTTTCCAGGGTCTTTCCAAATCTGAGAATATCTTTATTGTGACATTATACCCTGACAGTTCTACTTATAAAGCCACAATTATATTCCCTCAAAAAAATCTGTATATACTGTTTGTTCTCTATTAGCAGTTGAGTTCCAGAAAAGACTTTTGATGCCAGTTTGATTCTATTCATTAGAATTCCAAAATGTAATTAAGTCACGTCTACATGTCTGTTTTTTTTTCTCTTTCTGGAATTCATTAAACTCTTAAGATTTTTTTTTAGGATCTTTTTTTCAACTTATTTTCTGTTCACCTATATACCAATCCTTTGTCCTAGATTATAAATCCGGCTATAGATATAGGTATGTTCTATATATAGATATAGATAGATATGTTGCAGTGTACATATATTGCTGTATATATTTCCTTTCTGTTTATTCTTTTACTGTCTTATGATGAACACAAGTTTTAGATTTTAATGTTTATATTTTCCTTCAGGACTTTATATTTTCCCTTAGGACTTCAAAGTCAGAGTTATACCATGTTATTTTCTAAAATTTTAACATTTTCCTTTCTACATTTATCTTTAATCCATCTGGAATTAATTTCTCTATGTAATATTTGAAAGGGATCTAATTTCCATATGGTTAAACAACTGTCCCAGATCAGTACCACTTATTTAACAGTCCTTTTCCCACTGACTTTTGGTGTCACCACTATTGTATCATATTTCGCTTTATGCAAAGGTTTGTATCTTAGCTCTTAATTTTGTTAACATGTCTATTCTGGGCTGATATTAAGTTTCCTTCTTCTTCAGAATCATTTTGTTTTTTCTTTCTCTTTTGTGTACATTTTTAGTTTCGACAAGCTTACAAAAACACTTTGTTGATATTTTTATTTGAATTAAATTGAATACATCAGTTTGGAGAGAACTTCTATCTATACGATGCTTTCTACCTCTCTGTTACATAGCTCTCCTTTAATGCTTTTCAGTAACATTTTCTAATTGTCATCATAAGAGTCCTGCAGAGCTTATGTTGTTTTTATTTCTAGGTACCTTGTATTATCTTCATACTATTGTAATTTATGTATTTTTTGATAACATTTCCTCTGCCATGGTGTATAGAAATAGTTGATTTTTATATAGTTATCTGATAGGAACAACCTTGCTACACACTAATCTGATAATTTGTTTACAAACATTTGCTAACTATGAAGATAACCTTATCATCTACAAACAAATGATTCGGATTTTTTAAATTTTTTTTTTTTTTTTTGGTGGTACAACTTTTCTTACTTTTTCTCATTTTATTTTGTTACAACTTTCAGAACACTAACAAATAAAAGCATTATAATGGCCATCCTTATATTTGTCCTAATTTTAAAAGTATTCTAAGAGATTTTGTTTTTTGTATGCTACTGTGAATTGATCCGAGGGGCATTCTGCCTCTGAACTATACACCCCAGCCCTTTTAATTTTTTGTTTTGAAACAGGGCCTCGCTAAGTTGCTGAGGCTGACCTTGAATCTGCCATTCCCCCATATCAGCCTTCCAAGTACTGTGATTACAGGTGTGAACCACCATGCCCAGCTTAAGAGTTTTTTTTATTTTTTAATTATATTTGGTTGTTGATATTTATCTAATATCTTTTCTGTATCTGAGATGATAGCTTTTTAATTGTATCTATTTATATGGACAATTATATGGTATAAATAATTCTTAAATTCCTGGAGTAAATCCAGTTTGTTCATAATATTTTATATTTTAATGCATTGCTATTTTGGTTTGCAAACATATTGTTTCTTTTTTTTTAAACTTATGTTCATGACCAAGAGTGCCATGTACTTTTCCTTTCTGTAGTTTTATTTGGTTCTGGTATCAAGGTTTCACCATTACCATACATGAATTGTGGAATTCACACAATTTTTTTTAAGGAATTTATATAAGAATGGAATTAAATTTTTTTGTCGTTCTTTTGTAGAACTTGTCTGTAAAACCACTTGGGCCTGGTGTCTTCTTTAGGCTATGGTTTAGGACTTAAGCTTTCTCTTTCTTCTTATATCAGTATGGCTAGAATGATTTTTTTGAAATGTGCCCATTGTATATGCTTGCAGATTTTTTGACATTTTTCTAATATTCTCTTGTAATATATTTAATCTGTGCTATAGCTGTACAAATTCATTGCTAATTTTGCTAATCTAAAGCCAGACATTTGTCAACTTTTATTATCCTTTTTCATTTTTAGCTTTTTGATTTTTATATTGTATCTTTGTTTCTACTTCCTCAATTTCTCCTTTTACTTTCATAATCTTCCATTTAATTTTATCTGTTTAATCCGTTCATTTTTGGTATTTTAAGATGTATCTTTACCCCTTAATTTCAACTTTTCTTATCTTTGAATATAAGTATTTTTGACTATTTTTGTTCTTGAAGTGACATTTTTAGCCATATTTCATACATTTTGATATATAAAACTTTCATTATCATTCATTACTAAGTACCAAAAAATTATCATAATGAATTTTCTTTAGTTATTTAAAGTATTTGAAATTTATAAACATAATTACCTTTTTAAATTAACATTATTTTATTTTAATGTAATCAGAAAATTAGCCTGTGTGAGACTCAGTGGTTTAAATTGTTGAAAATTTCGTCATATCCTTGGTATTTACTCAATATGTTTATATGTGGTCAATATATATAGTCTTGAGAAAAAATGCATATTCTCTAATTGTTAGACTCACTAAATATGACCACTGTGTAGTTCAAATCTAGTGGGACCCTGCTAATAGTTTTGTATGCTGGAATTAATCTATTTGAAAAGAGATAATGTCAAAGTTTTCCTCTGTGGAGATAGGTTTGTTTTCTTACAGTTGTCAATTGAATGTTTTATAATTATAGTATTTTATCCTTAAAATGCTTTTTATTAAACTATATTTTTTCTAATGTTAATATGGCTAACCTAACTCTCCGTTCTCATACTTGGCAACTTTTTATCCTTTTATGTTATAGATGTATCTTTTATAAGTAACTTGTAGCTTGATTTTTTTTATAAAATTTCAATTTCATATAATGGAAAAAAAATATGTGTCCCAGAAAAGAAGTTCCTTATATGTGAAAGCTAAGGTGAAAGGGGTCATAGGAGGAACTCCAGGTGAAAAAGGAGAACCTATAGAGGAGCAAATAAGGCAACCTAACTGTGGGGATGGGAGGGGGAAGAAGGAAACTCTTTAAAGCGCACAATGTACTTATTCATATCATAGTCAACCACTAAGCCAAGCATGAGAGGGAGTGATGTGGAGGGATGGGGTGGAGACTGGCTGGGGGCTGGCTGGGTGATGTGTGCATTTATGTCTACACAAGTTTTTTGTTTCATCATGATGTATAAATACAATGCACCAATAAAAAATAAAAAAAAAATATTGCCCACAGTTTGAAAGAAATTCCTTAAAAAAAAAAAAAAAAAAAAAGAAGTTCCTTAGTACTTTATCTTGAGACTAGGTTTGTGGCCTAAGATATGGTTTGAGTAAATCCTGTGTGTTTGGAAAAAAAAAAAGTTTATTCCTTTTTGGTGCAAGATTCTTTATATGCCCATGGTTTTATTTATTAATATTGTTCAAATCATCTTTTTTTGAGGTACTGGGAATGAAACCCAGCGGCATTCTTCCTGCAAGTGACACTCTCAACCCTATTTTTTACTCTTTATTTTGAAACAATGTCTCACTGAGTTGCAAAGGGCCTCACTAAGTAGCTGAGGCTGTCCATGAATTGCATTCCTCCTATCTCAGCCTCCCAAATGCTGGGATTACAAGCATGTGCCACCACGCCTGGCTGTGTCATTATTTTATGACAGTTTGATTTCTTCATTTCTGAGAATATATAAAAATCGTGACTCTGAATTTGTCTTTTTTTCTTTGTATTGACAAGTTTATATTCCAAATTTGATTCTATATAGTTAATTATTGTTTTTATCATTATGAAGTAATCCATTTTATCCCTAATAACTTTTTTCCTAAAATCTGCTTTATCAAAATGCTTTCCTTTTATGAGTGTTTTTATGGTATATTTTTTTCCACCCTTATTTTGTTTTCTTTTGTTTGTCATAGTATTTTAGGTATATCTTTTATACCTGGCATTTAGCAAACTTTTAAAAATGCAAAACTTGTAATTACCTTTAACTATCATGTTTTATATATGTATACTTATTGTGACTACTAATATATTAGATTTTTTCTACTATTTTATTAAAACAAGGCTTTTAGAGTGTTTTTAACCTTTTTAGCTGTGAGCATCCTCTCCTACCTTTTATTGATTAGAATTTTGGTTCTTCCTTATTGCTGAATCACCCAAATTAGATGTTGTTATTGCTTCAGATAGTCAGTGCTTATTTGTATTTAGATTTAGATGCATTTTCTTTGCTTACCAGTGCTTCCTATATTTTACTCCTTTCCTTTGGATTCATTCACTATTTTTTCTTTCAGAAGTATTATCTTTAACTAGTTCTTTCATGGAAGGCCTGTAATTGGCTTATTCTTCCCATGGTTTTTGTTAATTTGCCTAAAAATATATCTTAGTTTTGCCCTTTTTATTTTGTTGTATTCTTATTTAGATTTGTAGGCTGATTTTTCCCTCACAACTATGAATTTAGCATCTGTTCACTTATTAAATAGATATTTCTTGAATATCTACTGGGTGCTAGCTATGTAGTAGTAAATAAAACAGGAAAGTCTGTCCTCTCTGATGCCTACATTGTAATGGGGCATACAAAATAGGTAAATTTTATGATGTATCAGTGAGAACTAATTAAGAAAAATCAACCAAAGAAAGGAAACGGAGAGTTTTTTGGGGGGATGGGTTAAGTAGAATGATTAGGCAAGGTGGTGTTTGAATAAAATCCCTAGGTGCTTAGTTTACCTTATTTAATAATTATACAAGAGCAAGAAGACATAGTTATCCCTGGTGCACCTTTAAATGCTACTATTTTACCTATTTTTCTCTGAGTAGTTTAACTACCTTCTTATGAGAAACAGAGTTCCCTTGACTAATAGCAACTGAGATTAGAAAGTGAAGAGTTGGGATAAAAAAAAAAAAAAGTATGACTGTGAAATTACTTACATGAAAAAAATCTTGAAAATTCTTCCAAAGAAAAAGTAATTTCCCCTGAGATTCGTTCTAAAGTAAAGAATAGCTAAAGTAATATCTTCCAGCAAAAATTGGATAGTAACCTTTCCAAATAGAACCAATTACCAGAGCTACATGAAAGTAAATGATAACTCAAACCAGAGCTTTCTTCCTGGAGAGCAGTAGTCAATCATTGCACTGTTTCAGCAGGGCCCCACCCCACCCTGCAAGGTCTGGAAGGAAGTGAGGCTGAGGGTATTACACATAGGTTTTCATTCATCTTTTTTTATTTGCTTTTGAACCTATGCCTTGTCTCATAACAGCCTCCTTTTATCAAGGGAGTCACCATTATTCTTTTGTAACTTCTGTCAGACCATGAGTTGGCTCCTTTCAACTAAAGAAAAAAGCTCAGTGCCACTCAACTAAAACATAAGCTGCACTTAAAAATCATAGTGAACTTTTTAATATATAAAACAACAATAGAAGTTGCTGAAGAGTCATTTAAAGGGTTAAAAACTGGAGCAAGGGGGCTGGAGCTCAGTGGTAGAGCGCTTGCCTGGCTTTGGGCCCTGAGCTCAACAAAGAAAAAACAACTCTATGCCTGGATAGCTGTCCCTGTTAGTACAGATAGGGCTATTTCATAGTTTGAGTCATTGTCTACTAAGCTATAGGAATGAGGTACCATTTCCTTATTGTTTGTAGTCGTTTACTAATACTGCAGTAAACACTTTTGTACTTACACACATTCTGCAGATATCCTTATAACTTTCCAAATTTTCCATGAAAAAACTTAAAAAGCAAAGAAGTCCAGCATAGCATTCTGACAGATTGTTGGTTGAATTCCTCCTTTGAAGCACCCATAGAAATTAGGAAAGAGCATAAAAACGTGGAGTAGACACCAATGCAATACATACTCTAGACTTGTTTTTCTGGCCTCGAAATAAAACCTATGCTCTCCATTCATGTTATTTTTTTAATAATTTGCTGGAGCCAGCAGTGCTGAGAGACCCATTATATGCAAATCTTACAAAACTGCTCTTGGTTTAGACTCTAGCCTTCTCTGTATCACATTGATACCCATGCATGCCCACATAACACTGCGTTACACAAAGAATCCATTATTCTAACATTTTGAATGATTTCCATAATATGAAAAAATATATTTAGAGCTCAAAGCCAGTGTCTCTTAGAGGCATTCTTTATGTCTAAAATCACAACCCAAATAAGAATATTTGCCACTAATGATACTATTTTTTGTTTTGACCCTTCACTTAAGATGAACGAAGAGGTGTATTCTTTCTATAAATAATTATGCTGGGAAAAAATAAACTCAAAGACTATCAAGTAATAGAAGTTTAAAAGTGTCAAATGCGAGAAAAATGTGCAAAATTCAATGTTCTTATATGCTTAGCTTTGACTATTAGAATGTTAACTACTAGAAAATAATATTTAATAATAGGAAATAATATGGACCCGTTAGTGAAATTTTACTGAGAGTCATTAAATGTCATAAGTAAATACAGAAGCTTGGTCCTTATTTTAGGTGGGTGTGGTGGTACATGCTTATAATCCCAGTATTTGAGAAACTGAGACAGGAGAATCACAAGTTTGCGGCCAGCCTCAGCAACTTAGTGAGATCCTGTTTTCAAATAAATAATAAGCCAAGGAGCTTGGCACATGCATGTTATTTCAGTACTCCAGAGGCTTAAACAGGGGGGTTGCAGGTTTGAGGACAGCCTCAGGAAGTAGTGAGATTCTTATCAAATTAGCGAGACCCTGTTTCAAAAAATAAAAATAAAATAGGGCTGAAGGTATAACTCAGAGATAGACTGTCCTGGATTCAATCCCTATTACCACAAAAAATAAAATAGGGCTGGGGGGTATAGCTTAGAGGTAGATCTCTCCTGGGTTCAATCCCTTGCACCCCACCACACACACACACACACACACACACACACACACACACACACACACACTCTCTGAGGTGTTCGATTTTCCCAAATTTATAATGCAATAGCAGTCAGAGTTCTAGTGCTTTTTAAAACATTGCTTATTTAACGATAAATATCTGCTTTGCATTTGCCAGGTTATTAGGAGCAGTTAGGATACATCAGTGGACAAAGCAGAGGTTCCCACCATTTTGAAACAGGGTCTTGGTCTCATGAAGCTGCAGAGGGCCTCATCAGCTTGCTGAGGCTGATGTGAAACCTGAAATCTTCCTGTCTCAGTCTCCCAGGTACTGGGATTACAGGTGTTTGTGCACCACCATGCTTGGATTTTTATATTGGTTTTGGAAAAAGGTTCTTGATAAGTTGCCAAGAGTCTTGCTAAGTTGCTAATGCTGGCTTTGAACCCGCAATTCTCCTGTCTTAGCCTCCCAAGACTGAGGATTAGCAGCATGTGTCACTATACCCAACCAATAGAGTCTTCTTATAAATGATTTTTGGATATTACTTCTACCAAACTTTGTGGCCTGATCTTAAAATCAGCTTGGGCTAAGTGAGAAGATGGGCAGGCAGGACAGAGGGAATAGGAAATCACAGAACTCAAAAGTGATTGTGCTGTGGGGGCTACGCAGGGATAGATGGGCTGAGTGTTCTGATGCTCACAGGGCCTGGAGGAAGAGGGAACAGTCTCTGACATAGCCCTAGAGTGGGGGCATTCCTGGATGTTGGAGGAATGGCAGAGTCCTGGAGCCTGGAGCAGAATGAATACAGGGGCAGCAGTAGGAGCAGGGTCGAGAGCTGGATAATAGGGGGTTTGCAGGCCATCTTCAGAACATATTCCCTTTCTCTAAGGAAAATAAGGAGCTACTGGACAGTTTTGCTCAGAGGAGGCTCCTCTGACTGCTGTTTTACACAGATCACTCATTGCTGCATTAGAAAGCAAAGGCCAAATGAAGGGAAATAGCCGGGCTATCTCATCAGTCCAGGCGAAAGAGAGTGTGGTTTGCACCAGTATGATAGGAGTACGTAGAAACAGCTGGATTCTGGATAGATTTTTGAAAGTATATTTAACAGAATTTCTTGGTCTATTGAATATGGGATTTGAAGGAATAAGAGGAGTCAAACATGACTTCAAACTTTTGGTCTGAGCAACTGTAGGAGTAGAGTCATTACTGTCCCTGGGTAGTCTCTAAGTGGAATATCCCTGTCTCCAGTGTCTTATAGCATTTCACACCTACAAGCCAAATAAATAGCCTCTGCCGTGGCTGATGGACCTGGAAACTCCCTGAGATTCCAAGGGGGTTCCCAGGCCTTGCTTGCACTGATTCCACACTCCTAAGTCCTACACACTTGTTCCCAATGTCTCTCTTCTCTCCTTTATTCCTTTTATCATATCCCTTTTCCTTACCTGTCATTTTTATTTTCCCTGGCCTTCCCCAAAAAGGTCCTTCAGGATTCTGAAATGGTATTGAAAGGTCCTGGGAGTGTTGACTATTAATGGACTTTTCCTGCAGCCTCCCTAGTCCACATTTATGCCATCCTTTCATACTGCCACCAGGTGGCAGCACACCCTCAAACATTGAGCTGTCAGACTTAGCAAAGCAAGTTCGGCAGATGCGGGCAATAGAGGGCTGAACTTTGGAAAGGCTTTAAATAGTTTTGGAGTAGTCTTTCCACTTGGAGAGAGTTTTTATTTAAACCTTTTCTTCACCAAACTCCTTGCTGAGGTTGCAGTAGTGATATATTTGTGTCAGATGGTCTTTGCCATAGGCAGGACAGTTTCCTAGTAACTTTGCCTTTTCCAAAGTAAAATACTTTTTAAAATACTTCTTTGTGGTGGGATGTGGTGGTGCACACTTGTAATCCCCGTGCTTGGGAGGCGGAGACAGGAGGATCGCGCAGGTTTGAAGCCAGCCTTGCTGGCTTAAGAGACCCCGTTTCCAAATAAAAATATAAAATAGATCTGGAAATAGAGCCCGGAGGTAGAAGGGTTCCCAGTACCACAAAAAAAAAAAAAAAAAAAAAAAAACTTCTTTGCTATGTCCTGTGGCAAAGACGTGGATCTTGATTGAGCAGTTTCTGGGTATAAAATTTGTACTAGGCTTTATGAGGATATATATATATATATATATATATATATATATATATATATATATATATATATATAATTAAAGGAAATGCCTCTTTGTCTCAGGTTTTGAGTACAGTTCAAGAAGAACACAAGTCTAGAAGCCTTAAGAGTTAGTAAATAAAAGCATAACTGAGTAGTGCTAGGGATTAAAAATAAGTTTTTCCGGTGCCTCTGAAGCCTGAACTACAGCATGGGGTTGAAAACAGCCCTCCTGGTTCAAGTCTGCCTACAGAGCAGTCAGAGTCCCAGACTTTATACCTTGCACAGGTAGAAAATCAGAGCCTTAACCCCTGGAGAGGTTGACTTGAAAAGGTTTTGGCTTTGAAAACAACAACTCAAATTGAAGATGGGGTGAGATATTGCCCTGAAAATAGAGGCTTCAGAGAAGTGAATACCTACCCTGTCCCTGCACCGTGTACCACTTGGGTTTTCTTTCTGGATCTTATCCAAAAATGCTAGAGGTATATCCTCCAGGCAGGAAGTTAAAGATCAGTTTTAAAGAAACTGATTTGTACAAGAGAGCAGAACTCTAGGTTCTAACACGTGGATACTGACTAATTTTAACCTTCAGTCAACATATCACACCCAGCACACCTAGCTACCTATCTATCCCTTAATACCAGAACTTCTCAGTCCTTTTGCTATTGATATTTTGGGCCAGATAAATCTTTGGTGTTTAGCAGCAACCTTGGCTTCTATCCACTAGATGCCAAGTCCCCCCAAATCCTACCTCCAGTCATGGCAACCCAGCTGTCTCAGACATTGCCAAGTGGGGTGAGGAGGAGTTTCTTTCTCCCCTTCCGCTTGCAAATCATTGGTTTGGACCAGTATCCACAGGCTATATGAGGAATGCCTGTACCATGAGAGAAAATGAAATGATAGTCAGTGAAAGGAACTTTTGAGAGCAGGAATCAGAAAAAGTTTGTTGGGGGGGGGTGAAAGAAAGCAGGTATTTTCAGAAAAATAGGATATTAATTATATTCTTTTAAAAAGAAAGACTATTTTTTTATACTTAGAAACACTTGGCTCTTAAAATTTTGATTGTGGGAAGCCGGTTGTGGTGACACATGCTTGTAATCCCCACACTTGGGAGGCTTGAGACAGGAGGATCACACAGATTCGAAGCTAGCCTCAGCTACTTAGTACGCTCTCAGCAACTTGGTGAGACCCTGTTTCCAAATAAAATATAAACTAGGTCTGGGAGTATAGCCCAGAGGTAGAAAACCTCTGAGTTCCACCCCCAGTACCACCAAAAAAAATTTTTTTTTATTATGGGAATGAAAAAATTCATGGAGGATTAGAAATTCCCACTAAGGAACTCTGCTATAAAGCATTTTAAAAGAAAGAAAGAAAGAAAGAAAGAAAGAAAGAAAGAAAGAAAGAAAGAAAGAAAGAAAGAGAGAAAGAAAAGAAAAGAAAAGCTGAAACAAGCCGGGCATGGTGGTGCATGCTTGTAATCCCGGCGCTTGGGAGGTGGAGACAGGAGAATCACACAGGTTCGAAGCCAGGCACTCTGGCTTAAGAGATCCTGTTTTCAAATAAAAATATAAAAAAAAAATAGGTCTGGGAGTGTAGCCCAGAAGCAGAAGGGCTTCCAAGAACCCCAGTACCACCAAAAAAAAAAAAAAAAGCTAAAACAATAGAGAAGCCAGGCGTGGTGGTGCACACTTATAATCCCCATGCTTGGGAGGCAAAGACGGGAGGATCGTGCGGGTTCAAAGACAGCCGCGCTGGCTTAAGAGACCCTGTTTCCAAATAAAATATAAAATAGGTCTGGGAGTGTAGCCCGGAGGTAGAAGGGCTTCCAGGAACCCCAGTACCACCAAAATAATAAAAAATAAAACAATAGAGAAAAGAAAGTTTAACAATTAAACTGAATATTGAAGGTTTACTAGCCACAAAAGAACAAGGAAACAAGAGAAAAGTTCAAACCAAAACCAAAATTCATGACCCAGGAAAAATTTTCAGAACTAGAAGGACATGACCCTCAAACTAAAAGGACTGTGCCCAGCCCAGTTGAACGAGCCATGAAAAGGTAAGTCATCTATAATTTCACAATGAATAATAAGGAGAAGATGCCAGAAACTTTTAAAGAGAATAAGTAAAGGAGTCGCAGGAGAGATTCAAAGGGTATTGACAACAGTGGAGCCCTAGTGGAACTAATTACATATTGATGTGGAAGATTTATTTACTGGAGAAATAACTCAAACACATACTATAAGCCCCACTATTTTGAGGCTAGTATACTTATATTTTGGGAGCACCGAAGTTTTGCTGTCACTTTAGTAAGTAGAAATGGCTTAGGTTTGTTTTTGATTGGGGGGTTATGCATTTTTGGCTCGTATATGAATCTGTGATGGTTTAGTAGTTGCAGAATTTATCAATCAGCACCACTAACAATAATGAAATAAGCTTTTACTCACACCACCTACTCTCTTCCACAAGGTGGGGTGCTGACTTCATACAGTAGAATGAGACTTTGTTCAACTTCCTAAGACTTCTAAATTTAATCCATTTGATATTTGTCTTCAACAATTCCCAAGCAGCTTTAGAAATGTTTGTAAACTATCTAATTACAATCGTGGGGTTTTGTTCTAGCTTATAAACTATATTACACACTCATGGTGTAATAACATTTTGAAGGTGTGACTAATATATATATGCACTTTTCCTTAGTCTGATAAACTTTATTTCATTAGTTTATTCTAACGAGCTCATCAGCTATAGTTAAAGGCAAAAGACCTCTAATTTGGAAGAAATCCAGTCTAAATGAGTGAAATAGCTTAATAAGAAAATATTCATAAGTTTTTACAATTAGAAATCCTGCTGTAGTTATTTCAGTGAATAGGTAGTTATTTTCAAAACAGTATATTAAGTAGATTTATACGTGCTCTTAACATATTTTTCGAATCATTCTGAATTGATGGAATTGAAATAACCATCAACAACATATTATAGTTATTTCAACCTTTGATGACTTGACCTTTTCTCTGTACCACTTAAATTTGTACAGCATTCTTACAATATGCAAAGCAGAAATACTTTATAATGTGTTGCTGTTATTTCTCCATTTTACAGCAAATTAATGGCATTTAGTAATCTGTATTTGGATTGACGCAAATAACACAATTTTTAAAAATTTGTTATTTATATTGTGAGTGCAGTCATATAGCTTTGTTGTTATAAGTGAGGACATAGCCTGTTGAGAATCCCATATGTTCTTTCTTTTTGCAAATGAAGATTCTTTGGTGCCTTGTAGCCATTAGGCCTCAGGAAACACTTCTGGAGCCTGGCAGTGACAGCCACACCCAGGACAGCATAATTCCAAGCCTTCTAAGGGCAACCCCATGATGGTGATGTACTTCCAGTTTTAGTGAGTATCAACTGAGGAGCTGAATATGGCAAGAAAGTGAGAGGGAAACTGAGTGTAGAGCGTGTCTGCTGTCCTCCCAGGCCTAGCAGGTGCTCAGTTCCTGAGAGCTGATGTGCACATGCCCAAGTTAGGATGCCAGACTGGGTATTGCTGAGAACCAGCTCTGTCACCCCATACCCGATAAATTTTACACGCCTCACAAATCAGATCAAATATAAGATCAGGAAACCTGACTTATCAGAATATAGTTCGTGGTGTTCTACTTGATGCTAACATATTTAATTATCATATCTTATGTGTTTATCTCTCTAGCTGTGTTTATCACTTGTCCAGTGTTGCCTTGCCAGACTGTAGAGAGTTCCCTATGAATGTCTTATTCAGCTTTGTGTAGCCTAGCTTATGCTACCTGGTAGGTGCTCACTGAGTATTGAATGAATGAATGAGGCTGTGTTCATAATGAATAGTTCTGAAATTCAGTGACAGAAACAGTTGTTTATATAATAAAATGAACAATCAAAGGAGTTTTTATCTTATAAAACAGGAAAAATTTAAATCTTATTTCTGACAAGACTTGGTACAGCTGCCCAGATGTATCTCTCTGCCTGATCTTTTGCAATGGCAACTACATTGCACACATGTGCACACGCGCACCCACACACACACAAACACACACACACAGTACTGCCTCCAGGAGCTCCAGGCTCTCCTGTTAGGGTAGCAAAAACTTAACTTCATACTCTGTACTAGACTTCCTGAGGAAGGATTGAGTCTCATAGCATGTGGGAGAAAGAGATGAAATCTTTTTCCAAAGCTCCAGCAAGATCTCCTGCCTCATGGTCTCCAGTTAGGTTATACTCCCATCTTTTAGCCAATCATTGTGGCCAGGGGTGGCAAATTTTTTGTGGTAAATTATGGTCATTTTGATTTCAGAATGATTCACTGAGCTGTCCAACATACATTTAAAAAAAAAAATACTCCATGTAACTTAAGCTTTTCCAGGCCTGCTCTCAGAACCAGGGTTGGGGATGAAGGAAATGGCGTGAATACCACCAAAACCATCTGGCTGAGAATGCAAAAGGAATGATCTGCCCAGAGGAAAATTGGGGTATTGTCAAAAGAAGGGGCCAGTAAAGGCTGGAAGAAGACAACAAATGTTCATTATAATGAGCTAATAACCTTTTGGGCCACAATCTCATAATTGTTTCAGAAACAGACTGCTTTTTTATTTTCTTGAATCCCGAGACCACCAAACAAGAAGGGCTTCTCAAAGTGAAACAAGGAGTGACCCCTGGACCTTGGGTGGAGCTGGGGCCACAGCCCTGTTTGTCTTTGACAAGTCAAACTCAAAAGTCACTTATGGGATCATAGTGGCTAATGGAGGATGCCTGATCAGAGCCAGGCCTACTTGTTTCACGAGAAATACTGAAGCCCAGAGAGGCGGATTTGCTCAGTGACAGAGCCTGCGATCACCAGGACTCGGTGTGGAACACAGCTTCCCCACTCATGTGTCACTTTGTGGGACTTCATCAGCTACTGTGAAGTAAACATCTGCCAAATACTTGAAAGACATGCATATCTATTGTTTTTTGTGGAAAATTGTAGTCATCTTGATTACATAATGATTGAGCCATCCAATTTTTTAATGTACATACATACTGTATTTTTTTTAATGTTTTGAAAGAAAGCTGAAACCATCTTTGGTTAAATGAAATTTTACCATTTCATTTTTGTCTTGTTTCCAAGATTCTGCAGTAGTGTGGCATTGATTAAATAATAAATATATTGTACATTTCAGTGCATGGTAACAGCAAAAAATGACTTCATAGACCACTTGGCCTGCTCTGTTGTGGTTTATGATGCCATCTGGATTCTTTGGTGGAATTATTTCCATCTAAATCACTACAAACTTCTATTTGGTTTTCACAAATCTGAAGCCAGAGATGTTTGTGGGTTTTAGCAGTGATGTAATTCTGGAACACACTTAAAAGTTATAAGTTGTCATATACTATTAGTATTTAACTCTTGTTTTATATAATTTCAGGCAAACTAGAATCCTAAAGTCCATTTCTTTCTTTCTTTACTCTTCAGCATTCTACTTTTTTTGTCTATCTCTCCACTATACACTTGGTTATATATCAGTTAAATTGTGTAGGGAGAATTGGGAGCCCTGGGGGTATCTAGAATAAGACATGGCCCTTGGCCCTCCTTAATTAGAAAAACTCAGATACATAGCCAGGATGTTTCACTAAGATTTATCGTTTTCTATAAAAACATAGAGATAGAGAAAGTTTTACTTTCTTTGGCCATTTCAATGACAGAGACCAGATCACGATGCAAGGTATGGCTGTATTCCAGATATACATACTGAACTGCACAGAGAGAAAACACTCAACTAAAACACCCTTTCTAGGAAGGAGCACATGACCCACTTAGCTACCAGGCAGGAATGATAGCAAAATAACAGAACTCAACAGAAGGGACTTAAGGCCTAAGGCTCAACAGAAGTAACATCCAAACAACATTTTATAATAAGACTCTCTTGGTCGGGTATGGTGACACATGCTGGTAATCCCCAGACTTGGGAGACTAAGACAGGAGAATTGCAGGTTCAAAGCGAGCATCAGCAACTTAGCGGGACACTCAGCAACTTATCAAGAACTTTTTTCCAAATATAATATAAAAATACAGGCATGGTGATGCACACCTGTAATCCCAGTACTTAGGAGACTGAGACAGGAAGATTTCAGGTTTCAGGCCAGCCTCAGCAAGTGATGAGGCCCTCTGCAACTTAGTGAGACCCTGTTTCAAAATGGAAAATAAAATAGAGCTGGGGGTGTAGCTCAAAGGTAGAAGGCCGACAGAGGGGCCAAGATGGCAACCACAGCTGCAGCAACAATTCCTGGCAGCGGACAAATAGGACAGGTATTCCTCTGAGAAACCCCGAACATCAGATTTTGGTTTAATATCTAATCGGTACAATATAGAGCGACATTTATACCCATGACTTCCTAACTAAAATATAAGAAAGAAGAGATGGACCAAGATGGTGGAGACGGCGGCAGCCAGTATTCAGAAGAGGTAGATAAAACCAATCCAACCCACCATGAACTGTTGGATAAATCCCCCCCAGAAAAGACTGCTCCTGCCTCACCTGCTCAGGAATTCTGGACAACATACTATGTAAGAAAAATGCTCAGGAAGAGGGCCAAGATGGCAGTGGCAGCAGTGGCCAGTATCAGGGAGAGGCGGATAAATTCATTCTAATCTACCCTGAACTTTTGAGGAAATCTCCCCAAAAGTAGACTGCAGCTGCTCTACATGCTCAGGAACTCTGGACAACATACTATGTAAGAAAAGGTTTTGTTTAGATAGACCAAAATGGTGGCAGCAATGGCGGCCAGTATTCAGGAGAGGCAGACAGATGCAATCCAATCCACCTTGAATTTTTGAAAATATCTCCCCAAAAGTAGACTGCTCTTGCTGCACATGTGCAGGAATTCCAGACAACATACTATATAAGAAAAATGTCCAGGGCAAGTCAGAGGGAGCCCCACCCATATTGCTGGGCTGATTCACTGTGCCAGGTGTCCCGGGAGACCTTGGCTCATGGTCGCTGTGCTCCTATGCACTGTGTTGGTGGTCAGGGTGTGCTTGGAGCAGCGGATTTCGCTCTCCACGCTGAGGCTAGGAGCCTCCACTTTCAGTGGGGAGATAAAATCCATTGAGGCTAGGGTATTGGGCTCTCAGCTTCTGCAAATGACATGCTATTTTCTCCTATGTGTGTGTGTGTGTGTGTGTGTGTGTGTGTGTGTGTGAAAATGGGAACCTCTATAAATGTCATGCCCACAGTGAGAGTAACCAGAGCCTGCTGGGCAGCAAGGCCAGGTCAGGAGCCAGCGAGGCCAAGCCCGGAGCCTGCCGCTTGGCGAGGCCAAGTCCAGAGCCAGTGAGACTGGGCCCGGAGCCTGACCTGTGGCAAGGCCAGGTCTGGATCCAGCAAGGCTGTGCCCAAAGCCTGTTGTGCAGCAGGCCTGGAACTGGGGACTGCTTCACAGCAAAGGGCCAGCGGGTTTTTTCAACTGCGTGGCCAGGAAGCAATAGAAGCTGCCGCTGCCTCACCTAATCTCTCAGTAGATTTCCAGATCCAAGTGATCTCTATTTAAAAAAAAAAAAAATGGTTGTGAGTGGATCATCCTATCAAAGTTACTCACCTTCTGGCTTTCAGGTTTTCAGTAAGTGGGAATAAGTGTGGAGAAATAGAAGATCTAGAAGATCTAATACATTGTTGGTGGGATTGCAAGTTGGTGCAACCACTTTGGAGAACAGTATAGAAGATCCTCAGAAGAAGGAAAGTGAACTTAATATATGATCCAGCAATACCACCTCTGTGTATCTACCAAAAAGAATAAAAACCCAAATACCAAACTAATGCATAAACAACCATGTTCATAGCTACACAGTTCATCATTGCCAAACTGTGGAACCAGCCAAGATGTCCTTCAACAAATGAGCGGATTTCAAAACCATGGAATATGTACACAATGGAATTTTGCCCAGCCATAAGGGAGAACAAAATTATGGCATAAACAGTGAAATCTCACAAAAAAATAAGAAATCGAATGCTTTTTTTGTATGTGTGTGGTACTGGGGTTCCTGGAAACCCTTCTACCTCTGGGCTATACTCCCAGACCTATTTTTATATTTTTATTTGGAAACAGGGTCTCCTAAGCCAGCGAAACTGGCTTCAAACCTGCGCGATCCTCCTGTCTCCACCTCCCAAGCTCAGGGATTACAAGCGTGTGCCACGCCCAGCAGATGCTTTTTTTTAATGTGCAAAATATTAGAGAGAAATGGGTAACAGGAGGAACTTTAGATGAAGAAGCGACCCAATAGAGGAGCAATGAAGGTGACATATCTGAGGGGATAAGAGGGAGGATAAGGGAAACTCTTTAAAGCACATGATGTACTTAAACATATCAGAGTCAATCAGGAAGACAAGCATGGGTAGAAGGGAGGGGGAGGGAAGGGGTAAGGGACTGGGTAGGGGTTGAGTGATGTGTGCATGTTTATCTCCACAAGTTTTTCATCTCATCACCAAAAAAAAAAAAATTATTAAAAAAAAAGGTAGAATAACCCTGGGTTCAATCCCCAGTACCACAAAATAAATAGGTTTGTTTTGGGGTATAGTTTAGAAATAAATAAGTTTATATATGGGATATAGTTCAGAGATAGAATGTCCCTGTATTCAATTAAAAAAACACCTTAATGGGTTTTCTTTGTCATAATAATTATAATAACATGGAATCTTTTGGGATTCAAATTTATCTTATAATATGGGTTTATAGTCTTATTTAAAAATCTTAAAACTCTGAAAACCAGAGGAAATAATTTCAAGTTTTTCACAAGCTTATTTAACAGAAAAACCTTATTTGAATTGATTTGAGGCTTATAGTCCATTTATCCCTCTTAGTATGAATATTCATATTTTACTATAGAAATATTAATGTGTTTGATTACTTCCCCAGATCCCAAAAGATGATTTTATATAATATATGGTATATATACCATATTAACTGTCCACACACTTCTAAGCAAAAAGGTATCTGAGAAGGGATTTATGCTTCGATAGTACTACTTGACCTGTTACTCATTTTTCAATTAACAGTCTCCACCAATCAAGCAAGCACAAACCTTAAACAAGTTTGCCTCTGTTTGGTTACTGCTCCCTGTATGGTTACAGCTACCTGTACTATAGTTTGGAAACTATGCAATACTAGTTTCTAGTTCAACATTGAATCTTTGGAATTAAAAAAATTGATTTGGTGAATAAATGATGAATAAATAAAAATAGTAAAGAACAAATTGACCCCAGATCCCCCATTCTTAACTGATATACCATAGAAAGAAAAGAAAATATACTTTGCCATTAGTAGGGAAACAGAGTGATCACAATGTGGGTCATTTTCACTTGGTGGCTGAATATGTAAGAACCACACTTACGCCTCTTTGAGCATAATAGAAAGCTCCAAACAATTTTACACCTTTTTCTGAATGAAAAAAAAATAGTCTTAACACTAGACTAGTAGTAATGTTTTTTTTCCAGTAGTTTAGGGAAAAGGCCTTTCTATTCTTTTCTCAAAGAGAAAATTGATTCTCAAGGTCAAAGGGAAAGGGGGAGAGTATTAAATATTTGTTATTTTATCTTCTGACTTAAACTGTATGATAGCCAGGCTCCAAGAAAGCCTTCAATGAGTCTCACCTCCTGATATTCACACTCCTGTATAGCTCATTTTCATTTAGAATAGGGTTGACCTATATAACCAGTAGTAATACTTTGTGGTTTCTGCCTTGCCCTTTGTTGGAGTGCACACATTTGGAGGCTAGCTGTTATGTAAGGAGAACACTCAAGGAGCCAATTGAGAACGCCCATGTGGCAAGACACGAGGACTAGTAGTCAACTACTAGCACTAAACTGCCGGACAAGTGGGTGAGCCATGTTGAAAGTAGATTCTCCAGCAACAGTCAAGCCCTCAAATGTTTTTAACCCAACAACTTGATTCATGTTCATGAGACACTCTTAGGTCAGAGTTACCCAGCCAAGCCACTTCTGGATTCCAGATCCACAGAAACGATGAGAAACAAAAAATATTTGTTGTTTTAAGGTACAAATTTTGAGGTAATTTGTTACACAGCAATAGATAACTAATACACTTGAAATTTAGATCCAAAGAAAATATGTTGTTTTTCTGATTATAAAACTAAGAATATATTCTTTTGAATCTCAAACATAAGATATATATGACATGGCAGATAAAAAAAATACTCTATAATATCGTCTTTATAATTTAAGGTATGTAGTTCCAGATTTTCTTCAGGCAAATACGAATGTATTTGTACATATGAGTGTTTTGTTAAAAAACATTGGATCATATTTAACATACTTTTATATAGCTTGCGGGATTCACTTAATGTCATATCTGCCATATAAATTCATGTAGATCTGTGTTATTTGTTAATATTATTTTATTGTATAGATTCTCTATTTTCTATTGCAGAGTATTTGGTCTGTTTTCAGTTTCCACAAATATGAACAGATGGACATGTGAGCACATCTGTGGGATATATTTCTGGAAACAGAAATGGTGCCTCCAAAGTAGACTCATTTAAAATTCACACAAGTACTTCCACATTGCCCACCCAAAAAAGTTGTGCCAATGTATTTGATCAGGGAATGCAAATACCAATTTCCCTAAACCTTCAACAATACTGAGTATCCACAATCATTTTCATCAGGTAGGTGAAAAATGACTAGTTTTTTTTTCCTTTTTTGTTCAGTTTTTGACCATTTTTCATATTTGTTGGTTATTTGTGTTTATTTTGCTTGAAATTATCTGTCTTGTTTGCACATCTTGATAGAAGATTGTCTTATATATCTGTTTACAGGACCTTTGTATAGTAGCATGTTAAGCTCTTGGCCCATAATATATTTTATAGAAAAATTTTTCCAACTTATTGTCAAAACTAATTTTAACATTTTAAAAATTATATTTATGAACTTTCATACCTAAGTGATATGATAGTTAGATAAAGCATCATATAGGCCTTATAGCTCTAATATGAAAGTGATTAGAATGAAATAAAAAATAAACAAGAAAGCATTTCCTGTTTCTACAAATGTTTAACTTAGTACCCAATTGATTTGGATTTCTCTTGTTTTCTTCCAGCATACCAAATACTACATTCACCGAATTCCAAGAAGCCGTGAGGTCCAGCAGTCCTGGTTCTCCACAGTGCTCACCACCTTGTACTCCACATGGCTCTCCTTTCCTCTAGTTCACAGAATAAAGCCAGATTTGGTAAGCAAGATGATCACTAAGAGAGAAGGTACCTCTCCTATGGATCTTTCATTAGTAACTAAATTTATTGCTTCCTTAAACAGCTACCATTTATAAGTGTGCCAGATAGCATACTAGACTTCTTACTAAACTTTGCTAAAATTGTTCACTTAAATGTGCTCTGCTAAAAGAGGTGAGAGTTTTTTGCCTTCCCTTTCTTGCAGTTACTTGAACTCTAAAATTTGCCCTTTTCAGCTGTGTGCAGTAGGGCATGCCTATAATCCCAGTATTTGGGAAAGTGATATGGGAGGATTACAGGTTCAAGGCCAGTATGTAGTAACTTAGCAAGATCCAGTTTCAAAATAAAAAATATAAAGGGTTGGGGTGTGGCTTAGTGATAGAGCATCCCAGGTTCGATAATTGCCCTTTTCTCCTCGCATCATGTCATAAACACTTAAAAGCAGCATGTTTAACCAGTTTCTTTTCCTAGTCTATGGCTTATAGCCAGCATCATGTGCTGGCCGACCAGAGGACAGTCAATTTTTACTCTTTTTCAATAGTCTTTTGTTTTTGTCTAGGCCCTGTTACCAAATATGGTACTCAGCAGGCAGAATGTCACATACCGTCAGGTGTTCTAAGAAAGTAGTTCAGAAAATAAAACGGTGAAAATGTAATTACTGCACACTGTGTCCAGCCTTTCTTTCTTTATCTGTTAATGTCTTGAGTTCTCTTTTGGTCTTTACTATGAAGTTCTATTATTAAATTCCAAATGTACTTTAGTGGACAATGTGTATCAGTGGATATGTTATCACAGTAGCAGTATACAGTTCTTAAATGATACCCACATTTCTATTGAAGGCAAAATCCATTAACTGGCATAGCCTGAAAGGAAAGTTTTATTTGCTTTCCAGATACACAAGTTCTGTTAAGGTGTATGTTATTCTCATGAATAACTGAACTGAAATATGTCTAGCTACAATGATTTAGAAAGATCTCTGTTTGGTCATTGCCT
The DNA here is from genome assembly GCF_963383645.1 of Muscardinus avellanarius. Taxonomy (NCBI): domain Eukaryota; kingdom Metazoa; phylum Chordata; class Mammalia; order Rodentia; family Gliridae; genus Muscardinus; species Muscardinus avellanarius. Next base: position 84,684,547 of record NC_137788.1, on the reverse strand, counting down.
TTCATCTGCTGGATTACAGCGGGATCCCTCTTTTGGATGGAAATTGAGAAATTGGAATTTTCTACATGAGTAGTTTTCCACATGAGATTTTTTTTAAATACTTTTTAGAAGGCCAGGCATGGTGGTGCACACATGTAATCCCATCATTCGGGAGGTAGAGACTGGAGGACGTGGTTCACAGGCAGCCTCAGCTACTTAGCAAGACCCTTCACAACTCAGTGAGACCCTGTTTCAAAAATAAAGAGATTAAAAAGTAGGGCTGGGTTGTAGCTCGGAGATGCAATGCCTGGGAATCCATCCCCAGTACTGCAAATAATAATAATTAATAATGATAATGATGATGATGATACTCTAGAGCTGGGTATCATGGCACATGCCTGTAATCCCAGTACTTGGGAGACTGAGACAGGAGGATTGCAGTTTCCAGGCCGGCCTAACAACTTAGTGAGACTCTCCACAATTTAGTGAGATCCAGTTTCTAAATAAAAAATAAAATTAGGGCTGGATGTATAGCTCAAAGGTAGAACACTCCTGGGTTCAACTCCCATTACCACACTCAAAAAAAGATACTCTACACACAGTAAAATGTGCAGATCTGAAGTAGAACATTTCCATTACCCCTGAATGTTTCTTCCTGCATCTTCCCAGCCAGCCCCTATCCCCAAGCAACCATTGTCCTGATTCCCATCACCACAGATAATTGTGCATATATTCTTTTTTTTTTTTTTCTTTTCCTTTGGTATGTGTGTGTGGTTGTTGGGATTTAACTCAGGGGCATTCTAACTCTGAGCTACACCTCCCCCGCCCCCCAGCCCTATGCCTTGTTTTACTTTTTACTTGGAAACAGGATCTCAGGTTCACAGCCAGCTCTCTGCAACCTAGTGAGACTTTTTAAAAAATAAATAATAATAAAAAAAAACAGGGCTGGGGTGTAGCTCAGAGGTAAAATGCCCCTGTGATCAATCCCTAGTGCTACCAAAATAAAAAAATTAATAACTTTTATGAGGAAATTTGCTATTTTTAATCTCTTAATTTACTTTTTGGATGAGATGGTAGCCTAAAATATCAGCTTATTTTGAGGAGAAAAATTGTAAATCTGTTTATTGAAAGTATATTAAAAATAAGGCTGTTTTATGAAGACAATTAGGTGAAAAACCTTGCTTGGAGAAAAATTATATACCCTATTTTGGAGACCTGAATTTAATCCTTAACAATTAGAATAGATGATTTATTTTCTTACAAAGTTATAAAATACTTTGATGTGGTTCTAATATTTCATATATCATATTTTTATGATGTTTTATTTTTATAGGACTTTGCCAGGCATTTGTGAATAAAAGTCACAGATTCATAGGATTGTGCTTGAGGTTTTTTTTTGTTGTTTTTTTTTTTAAAAAAAAAAAGGACCAAAAATTGATCAGTTTTTTTTTTTTTTATGGTACTGGGGTTCCTGGAAGCCCTTCTACCTCCGGGCTACACTCCCAGACCTATTTTTACATTTTTATTTGGAAACAGGGTCTCCTAAGCCAGCACATGCAGCTGGCTTCGAACCTGCGTGATCCTCCTGTCTCTGCCTCCCAAACATGGGGATTACAAGCGTGCGCCACCATGCCCGGCTTCATCAGTGTTTACCAGGGTCAAAGGGTGAGGAAGAGTAGTCTCTCTAACTACAGAAAGACTCAGAGAAATTTTTGGGGTGAGGAACTGTTCTATCTTGATTATGGTAGTGGTTATTTGACTATAAGTCATTGTCAGAACTCAAATTTGTACACTAAACAGCGTAAATTTTATGTGTGTAAATTATACTTTTATAAATATGCATTAAAAAATAAAGTGGATTGGAATGGGGATCTCTGTCACAAACATCAGGGCATTAGCTTTGAGTAGCTGTGTGTGCAGTATCTAATCATACCTGAGTGCTGGTGACGTGGTAAGCCACTGCTTGCTTCTTTCTTGACACTTAACCACTCCCGTGTTTATAAAGCCTGGAGAAGTAGAGCAAGCGCTTGAATTGGGTTGGTGGCATTTGTCTAAAGTTTCTGACATAAAATTCAGCATCCTTTTATTAAAAATCTAGGTCAGAGAGTATCAGTGGCAGCCAAAAATGACGTATTTCATCAAATGAACAGAGGTATCTGGTCATTTCAATCACTTATGCCTGTCTCTCTTGTAGCCTTGGAAGTAGTACAGTAATGTCAGATTTTGACTGCTTTGTTATATGTTTGATTTGTAGGTGAATGTATCATCCTCAAAGCAGTAGCTATTAAAAGTACTGAAAAGTATATATCAAATGCCTGCTATGTGCTACTTTTCTACCTGGATATCTAATAAGCATCTGAAACCTACTTGACCCAAGATAGTAGGTATTTCTTTCCATTCCCTATCATGGTGAATTTGCTCACGTCAGATACCCAGAAGTTATCCTGAATTCCTCTCTCTCATAACCTAGTTCCTATGTTCAGTAGCAAACTCTGACAACCATGTCTTCAATCTGTTCCCCAGTCTGTCCTGTTCCTATCCATCTTCACTGCCCCTGTGCCATCTCACTTCTCACCCCCCAGTTGCAGTGTCCTAACTCCTCTGCCTATGGAAGGAGGTTCATTGCCCCTGCTTTATTTTGAATGTTTCCTTCAAATTTTATGGGTTAGAAATGTAATCTAAGGTCATATGGTAGTGGTAGTTGAGAGTAAGGACCTTTGGGAGGTGATCAGGTTGTGAGGGCTTTGCCCTTAGCTGAATGGTTATAGTATGGTAGATTCTCCCTGTAAATCCTGTATTTATAATTTTAAAATTGTGTAGAACTGCTTTCTTAGAGAATCTCAAGTACCACAAAATCTAAAACTATTCCAATATAGGCTGCAGAGACAGAAGGACTATTTCTGATTTAAATAGGATCTCTTTATTTCAGCTTAGTTACTTTTATTTCATGCTTACCTATTTTTTTACTCTACTTTTCTTTTTTTTTTCTTTTTCTTTTTTTTTTTTTTTTTTTTTTTTTTTGGTGGTACTGGGGTTCCTGGAAGCCCTTCTACCTCTGGGCTACACTCCCAGACCTATTTTTACATTTTTATTTGGAAACAGGGTCTCCTAAGCCAGCGCGCGCGGCTGGCTTCAAACCTGCGCAATCCTCCTGTCTCTGCCTCCCAAGCGCAGGGATTACAAGCCTGCGCCACCACGCCCAGCTCTACTTTTCTTAAAGCTAAGTGCAAACGTCTTGAGAATATGAGTTGTATTTTATTAACCTCTTTCAGTGTCTACAACATTACAAGTAGTTAAAAGGAAACACCCAGTAAACTTTGTAACCCCAGTACTTGGGAAGCTGAGACAGGAGGATCACTGGTTGGCAGCCAGCCTCAGGGACTTCATGAAGTCCACTGCAACTTAGTGCGAACTTGTTTCAAAATAAGAAAATATATTCTGCCACTGAGCTACACTCCAGCCCACCCCCTTTTTTTTTAGTTTTTTATTTTGAAGCAGGGTATCACTAAACTACCTTGCACTGGCCATGAGCCTGCAATCATCCTGCCTCAGCTCCCTGCATGCTGGAGTTGCTGGGGTGTGCCGCCACGCTCAGCTTGATGCTCTTTGTTAAGCAACTTTCCTCCCTGTATTAGGGAAGGTTCTTCTGAGAAACAAAGCCTATGGGATGTAGATGTCCACATATCTGTCTCTAACTCTATTGAGGTGGGGCAGAGAGATGGAGAGATTTAACAAATTGTTTCACACAATGTGGAGGGTTAGAAATCCTCAGATCTGCAGTCATCAAGCTGCAGACTCAGGGAAGCCAATGGTATGAGTTCAGTCCAAAAGCTGACAGGCTTGAGCCAGTTTTTCAGTTCAGTACAAAGGCAAGAAGAGACTGTGTAACTGGCTCAAATTGCTAGTTCCTTCTTACTCAGATTTTTTTGTCCTATGGAAGTCTTTAATTAATTGAATGAGGCCCACCACAGGGAGAGTAATCTGCTTGACCCAGTCTAAATGTTATTCTCACCCACAGATTCCATCACAGGCACATTAAGAATAACTTTTGACTAAATGTCTGGGCACCCCGTTGTTAAGTCAAGCTGACATAGCATTTACCATCATATCTTTTATTCCTAATTTGCTTATGTTTTTGTTTTATACATGAAAAATGTTGAATTTTATCAAATGCTTTGGCATCAATTAATACAATCCTGTTATTTTTTTATCTTTAGCATGTTGATGGGATGTATTATATTGATTAATTTTGTTAAACAGTCTTGCATTTCTGGGATAAATCCTATGATCATGGTATGTGACTCTTTTGTATATTAATGAATTTGATTTACTAGTAATTTGTTGAGGATTTTTATGAAAGTATTCATGAGAGATAATTAGCCTTTGGCTTTCTTTTTTAGACTATCTTTGACTAGTTTTCACACTGAAGTCATACTAGCCTCATCAAATGATTTGGGAAGTATTTGTTCCTCTTCATTGTCTAGAAGTAATTGCTTATAATTTATATTCATTCTCTTGAAATGTTTGGTAAAATTCTAAAGTGTAAACATCTGGTCTTGGAGATTTTTTTCTTACGCATAACACACTAAGGTTATGGATTATATTTCTTCAGTAGTCATAGAATATGTTATTGATCTTACATTGGGTAAATTCTGATAGTTTGTGGTAAGGATTATTTTATCTATATTATTAAATGTATGTGTATAGAGTTCATTGTAGTATACCTTCATTATCCTTTCCTATAGTTTTAGGATCTCTAAATTCTAAACAGAAACATCCTCTGTTTCATTCTTGATATAGGGAATTTTATCTTACTAAAAATATCAATTTTATTGGTCTTTTTATTTTTTATTTTATTTATTTATTTATTTTTGGTGGTACTGGGGTTCCTGGAAACCCTTATACCTCCAGGCTACACTCCCAGACCTATTTTTATATATTTTTTAATTTGGGAACAGTGTCTCTTAAGCCAGCAAGGCTGGCTTCGAACCTGCGCGATCCTCCTGTCTCCGCCTCCCAAGCGCGGGGATTACAAACAAGCGTGCACCACCACGCCCGGCTTTTATTGGTCTTTTTAAAGCATCAGCTTTGCGATGATTTTTGTCCCCTTTTTTATTACTTCCATTCTTCTGGTTAATTTGGGTTTTTTCTGCTCTTCTTTTTCTGGTTTCTTATGCAGGAACTTAGATTATTAAAGATTTTCCTCTTTTCTGTTATAAGAATTTAGTGCTAAAACTGTCTCAGTTCTGCTTTAGCTTCATTTTACAAATACTGACACGTTGTAATATCATTTCATTCAGTTCCATGCTATATATGTATGTTTTTCGAAACTTCATCTTTGATCCATGGAATATGTAGTGTTTTGTTTAATTTCCAAGTTTTAGGATTTTTTAAAAATTATGTTTAGCCAGTTTCCAGTACAAATCCATTATGGTTAGGGAACATACACTGTTTTTAAATATATTGAGATTTGTTTTATGCTCTGACTTGGTGAATATTCCATTCACTACACAATAGTAGTCTACTATTATTGTGTGTAATGTTCTATAATTGTTTGCTAAATTTTATAATTGATGATGCTGTTGGATTTTTTCTGTATCTTTGCTAATTTTCTCATAATTGTATTGATTGCTAGTGGGGTCATGGAACACTTTGTTAGCCCCCTTCTAAGCCCATGTTTAAACGGTGCCACTGATTTTGGTCTTTCATAATCTCCTCTATGCTCTTTTTGCCCTAATATCATGTATGCGCTGATCCCACATTCAAATCCCATCAATCAGTTTTGTATCTTGAAGCCCAAAGATCTCCTTATTATTCTATTTTCTTTAGTTTCTCCTAAAACTAGAAGTCTTTGGGCCAGTAGAATGGTTTTATATTCTCTAAAAAATATTATCCAAAGTCCAGATGTGGTAACTCATACCTGTGATCCCAGTACTTGGGAAGCTAAAACAGGAATATCACAGGTACAAAACCAACCTCAGCAATTTATTGAGGCCCTGCACAACTTAGTGAAACCTGTTTCAAAATAAAGAAAAATAAATTGAGGCTGGGGTGTAGCTCAGAAACAGAATGCCCCTGGATTCAATCCTCAGTGCCCCCACACACCAAAATATATGTAAATAAACATACATGGACACAGACACACTTGTAAAAAATGTTTGTTTTAAGAAAAAAAGGGAAATTTAATTTGCAAGATTGCGGGTCATTAAAGTAAAAGGACGAATTATGTTGAACAGCGGGGGTGGGGGAAGATCTGTGATGTCCTTGAGGGTAAAGGACAAGTACTTTTGCATTTTCCAGGGCCCCTTCCTAGTGAAATGCTTCCTCATATTTGTGGAATGACTTAAAAATAAATGAATGAATGCTGGATAATGTGAGTCATCACAAAAACAAAGACACCCACTCTCTAAGCTGGTGCTTTTCTCAGGCCTTATTAAGAGTCTAGAAAAGCAGGAAGGTTTTCCAAAGTCTGCAATATTTGATAACTGGCTTCATTCCAACCTGGCTGTTGTTAAATGAAATACTCGAGGAAAGAGCTATGCATACAAAAATGAAGCCTAATTTAATTTCTAATCAAGTAAAAAATAAATGGCTCATTTTCAATGTATAACAAATTGGAAAGAAATGGACCATTCTGATCGACTATTCTGCCTCTTTGCCTGAAGCTGAAGCTGATTTAATTCACCGTGGCAAATTTGCATGTATTTATTACATCTATGCTCATGCTTTGTATGAAAGAGGGCCATTATTTAACTTAGGCATTTTTCCCTGTTTTCCACCCAGTTTGACCTGTACAGTACCTAAGTTCATAGCAATAACAAGCTGTTGACATGGATAGTGGGTTATTGTCTGTAAGTAGGAGACTCTGATTTTTTTAAAGTTAGATGTTTTCTATTGTGAGCCACAAACTAGGTGGTACCAGAATTATCACTATTTGCCTAGCATATAAAATTTTTATTGGCCTACTAATTAACATGTGTTTGAAACACCACAAAGAGTCAGTTAGCTTTTTGTGGATATGCTAGGACACTTAGAGAGAAACACTCTGTGTTTCCCCTTTTGGTTTGATTTTGCTTGTATAATCATCTGGCATTATATCTTTTGATCATCAAAAACATTTATAACATGGTCAAAGGAAACTCAGCTAGACAAATACAAGGTCAGCCTTCCCAAGACACCGGCCCATATAAATGAAGCTAAAGTGAGAATGAGATTTTTTTTTTCAAGCCAGGTCCAATGGGAAACAATGAGACCACGCTGTCTCCTGCTTGGTGTTTTCCAAGATGAATGAAGTCATACTTGGGAGCCACTCGTTCCAGTTTCTTCAGCTCCTCTGTTGCCCAGTCTCCTGTAAGGCATCAAGATAACACCAATAGTTTCTTTCCAGCTTGTTTGCCTTCATCTAGGCATGTATATTTAGCGACTTTCACACAGATACAGAAAAAGTAGCTCTGTGTTGTAACGTGCATCTAACCAATCTGATGACCGTCAGAGTCTAGCGTGAGAAGTGACTTGATGTGAAAATCCCCCCAGATATCTGGTTTCTTGTGACGGACAAACTGCTTCCCCAGCTGCACGGTGAAGTTGCCAGCTGTGCCACTTGACACATTGGCTGGGTGACAACCTGTAGCTGCTTCCACCCACAGATGAGGTATTTAATTTAAACATTATGGCTTCCAGTTCACATTTTGAGAGAGCTCTGAACACATTCTGCTAAAAGTAAGCTGTGTATTATCAGTTAAAGATTGCTTTGGGTTGTTTTTATTCTCCCTTTTCAGGGATGCTCAGGAGCTCGAAAATGGTTTTTCTTTCTAAGTTGATGCTTTTTCCACTTGGCAAACATGACATTTTTCCCCTCTCCCGAAGCCAGCATAGCTTTGCCTGCCATTTTTGCTCTCTGGTTTGGCTTTGCTTGCGTCATTCTCTGAGTTGTCACTGTTCCAGCCCATCAGGAGCATATTAGATCCAGGCCTAGTGGGGCCTCTTCCTTCCAAGGTGAAAGCTAGTGTGTTTTCACTAAGGGTTGCAGTGTGGCTACAGAGAAAGCAAAAATGAAAGTGGAAGGAAAAAATAATGCAGTTGTGAGAGGTTAAGACAAAGGGAAATGTGGAAGTAAAGCTGGATTTGCAGAAAGGACTGGTGCATCATCAGAGCAATGAGCTCGGAAAGACCTGGCCTCATGGAGGCGCTGGTGTCTAGGTGAGAACAGAGAATGGGGAAAAAGAAAGGAGACCTTTAGGCAGGGTGTGGTGGCACATGCTCCTAATCCCTGCATTCGGGAGAAACAGAAAGAAAAGAAATCTTTGAGATGATCTTAAATGCATAAGTAATTCCTAGAACCAGTCCAGTGCATAGACTTTTTTTCACATGCCCATTTTAAAGGTGCATGTGAAACCAGATGTAGCGACACACACACACACCTGAAATCCCAGAGGAGTATAGCTCGGAGGTAGAATGCTCCCCCCTTTTTTCAATCTGTACTACAAAAATAAATAAATAAGTGTTTATATGAAGCAGTAACTCTATTTGTATAACATTTGCAAATTAAGAAGATGATATTTGGGCTTAGAATTTTTAAAAATCTCCCTTCAATCTGAAAAAAGAAAAGAAGGGAACACAAACAGAAGAGATCATTGTGCGTGTAATGGGAGAGCTTAGGAAGGGCTGCTACAGTCCACTTACATGAGATCATTAAAGATTTTGAGATTTTATAACTAGAGTTGGTATGAAAGTAGCGTGGGAAATTTTATAAATTTGAATACAGATTGTGAGCTACTTAAGGAAAGGTAAGATGTCCTATTCTTGGCAACCCCAGCACCTATTAAAGTGTTTGGGGCATGTAGAAGTTCAATAAATACTGGAAGAGAGAAGAAGAGAGGTTAGGCAGGAGGGAGATAGGAAGGAAGGAGTCAGGGAAGCTATTAAAATGGTGATGAAAGCTTACTACTTTTAAAATGGGGTGGAAAAGCTGGGCATGGTGGCGCACGCGTATAATCCCCGCGTTTGGGAGCCTGAGACAGGAGGATCGCGCAGGTTCAAAGCCAGCCTCAGCTGGCTTAAAAGACCCTGTTTCAAAATAAAATATAAAATAGGTCTGAGAGTGTAGCCCAGAGGTAGAAGGCCCCTGGGTTCCATCCCCAGTACCACCAAATAAATAAATAAATAAATAAATAAATAAATAAATAAATGGGGTGGAAAAATAGAATGGGGGATTACATAACTTCTCTTTGATTACCTTTTTTTTTTTTTTTTTTTGCAGTACTGAGGATGAAACTCAGGGGCATTTTACCTCCAAGCTACACCCCCAGCCTATTTTTTATTAATTATTTTGAAACAGGGTCTCACTGAGTTGCGGGGGGGACCTCACTAAGTACCTGAGGCTGTCTGCGAACCACAATCCTCCTGTCTCAGCCTCCCGGATGCTAGGATTACAAGCGTGCGCCACCACACTTGGCTTTTTGGTTAACTTTTGTTTCTTAATTAGTTCCTGGAATTCATCAGTGGAATTTTATAACACATTCCTAAAGTGTTAGATATTCTATTTCTCAAAGCCATCAAAAGGAAATAGCAAAGTTTCTCATTCTCCTTAAGTGAAAGAGCACAGCAGATTTACTTTTATTTTATTGAGATGAATTTGTGTAACATGAAATTAGCTATTTTAGTGAGACATGGTGGCACATACCTATAATTCCAGCTACTCAGGAGGCTGAGGCAGGAGAATCACAAGATAGGGCCCAGCATGGACAATTTAGGAAGACCCTGGCTCAAGAATAAAACAGGCTGGGGAACGTAGCTCACTGAGAGAGTTCTTGCCTAGCGTGTACAAGGCCCCAGGTTTAATCCGTAGTACCACAAATACAATTTTTAATTGATCATTTTAAAATGTATAATTCAGGCCGGATATGGTGGTACACACTTGTAATCATAGCACTCAGAAGACTGAGAGAGGAGGACTGCAGTTTACAGACAGCCTAGCTACTTAAGGAGGCTCTTTGCAACTCAGTGAGACCTTGTTTCAAAATAAAGAGTAAAAAATAGGGCTGGGGGGTGTAGCTCAGAGGTAGATGAGGTAGACTGCTCCTGGGTTCCATCTTCAGTATTGCAAAAAGCAAAAACAAACCCAAAAAAAATGTAGAATTCAGTGGCGTTTAATACATTCATAGTATTGTGCCATGGTTATCTTTATCAGGTTCCAAAACATTTTCATCAGTAGTTGTTTTACTTTAATGTCTTAGTGTGGTTGGCCCACATAGGATCTTTTATTTAACAACAAAAAAAAATTATTGAAACCCAGACAATGTTTCCTCACAGCCTATAGAGATGAAAGGCCATCTTCTCTTCACAGTCTTTCTTTATAATTTCTCATTTTCCCTCCCCACAAGTCATTGGGTAACATATACCTTTTTAGGTTAGCATTCACCCTTTGTTAGTTTGCTGTTTGGTGACTCCATTTTATTCTAGCCTTCTGGTATAATTTTTTTTTTTTTAATGCCGAGGATTGAACCTAGGGATGTTCTACCTCTAAGCTACACCCCAACTCATTTTTTTATTTTTTATTTTGAAACAGGGTCTCACTAAGTTGCAGAGGGCCTCACTAAGTAGCTGAGGCTGCCCACAAACCTGTGATCCTCCTGTCTCAGCCTCCCAAGTACTGGGTTATAAGTGTGTGCCACCATGCCCAGCTCTGTTATGATATTTAATCTTTAGTAATATTAATACAGTGACATCTGCTGGTAATTTTTTTCCAAGTTTATAACATAAATGAAATTCAATCACTTCCCTCTTAGGATACAATTTGAGATTCCATTTATACCAGGATATCTTTTTTTTTTTTTTTTTAAGTGCTGGGGATTTAACCCAGAGGCATTCTACCTTCAAGCTATACCTCCCAACCTGATTTTATATTTTATTTGGAAACAGGGTCTCGCTAGGTTGATGAGAGTCTCACTATTTTCTGAGGCCGTCCTCAAACCTGCCATCTCCTGTCTCAGCCTCCCAAGTACTGGGATTACAAGTGTGTGCCACCATGCCCAGCTAAGGATAGCATTTTATATGAGATGAAAGCCACACTGCTTCTTCCCTTCCATGATGTCTTTTCTACATGTTTAAAAGGGTACCTTGACTTTTTTCCCTAAAATACATGGACAAATAACTATAAAAATATTCTTCAAAAGGATCTTAAAAAAGAAATGACGAAACTCTGATTACATAGATACTAAGAAGAATAAATAAACATCTTACACAGTTCTAACATTGTGTGGCTTACAGGGGAAAAAAAGTGTTTTAGCACTGTTGTTTAGAGAGGTTAAAATAAAGGTCCAATTAGAAACAGGTTAGAGAGATTGACCTGGTATTATACACTCTTAAAAATAGAAGTTTCCTGATGATAGATAAACCTTTAAATTATAGACAGAACATGTTGTGACTAACCACTCCTTTTAAGAAATGTGAACGCCAGATTTATTAGTTTCATGTGTTTACAATGTTAGAATTTCCATATTCTGCCATGAAGAATGAGATCCTGCAGTAGAATCAGCTGCAGAATTGCAAAGGACAGCAAATTCCGTTTGTTAGCAAAATACCATTTTGCATTCTTGATCTTCCTGAATCCACATTTAAGACCCTTATATAAATCTTCAACACAAGCAGTTTTTAAAATATATTTACAACTGACAATTTGTAAAAATAGGTTTGCTTTTGTGAGCCAAATGATCACTTTTCTCCAAAGGCAGGTGCTGCATTCTTAAATCAGTTTTGTCCACATTTTCAAAGCTCCAGATGCCACTTTTCAAAAGAGTTGTTTATACAACATGATGTTTTGTTGGGGGAGAGCAGCACCTAGAGCTCAGGAAGCCTGGCTTGTTGTTACTGAGTTAATCCCAAGCCAACTTTCTCATTTCAGCTTTTCAAGGGAAGATGTTCTTCTCTTCAAATAAAAATTATTTCTCATCCTCGGTACATAGGTCTCATTGAGCATTTACCCTGCATATTTGCTTCCTCTTTCTATGGTTTGTATCCATTATCCTTAGTTGTGGAATTTATGTCTAAGTACCTATGTTCATCTTCACTTGACATCTTTTCCCACCTTGTTTTCTTTACAAAAGCTATAGGGGCCGGGCGAGATGGCACACGCTTGTAATCCCAGTACTTGGGAGGCTGAGACAGGAGGATCGCAGGTTCAAGTCCAGCCCTCACCTACTTAGTGAGTACTGCTGCAACTTAGTGAGACCCTGTTTCAAAATAAAGAATAAAAAATAGGGATGGGGATGTAGCTCGGAGGCAAAATGTCCCTGGGTTCAGTCCATAGTACCATCACAAAAAAAAAAAAAAAAACTATAGAGTTTGGCCTATTTATCTCATTTTCCACTGCCATCATCAGCCTCTTTGCAGGAATTTTTTTTCCCTCAGGACTCTGGGTGATGAACTTAATTTTCATCAGTTTTCCCATTATTAGTCACCTAGCATACCAACTCATTTTTTTTAAAACTGGGAATCAAACCTGGGGTATTCCACCCATGTCCCCCCCCCTCTTTTTTATTTGAAGCAGGGTCCTGCTAAGATACTGAGGTTCTTGCTAAATTGCTGAGGCTGGCCTCTGCCTGTGATTCTCCTTTCCCAGCCTTCCAAATACTGGGATTACAGGTGTGTGCCACCACACCTGGATCTTTTTTTTTTTTTAATCTTTATTGTGGTTGTTTCCCCTTCAGATTTGAATTCCATCATGGACTTCAACTCTTTGTTTTAAAGCCTTTCTTGCTATTGACTGTGGGACACACAGATACTGAAGAGGGAAAAAAAGCAAACTGTAAGCATCATGGGAGTTAGATATGTAAGATCAGGGGTGGTTGGTTTACTGATGGACTTTATTCAAAGGCCCAGACAAGGCCTTTCTCAATGCCTTTTCTTTGCTCCAGCGAGCACTTTTTTATTTCCAAAACTAGCATTTATCAGGCCTCCTGGTCTTCTCTTTTTTATCAACTAATTCTAAAGCACACTGATGATCCTTGGGCCACAGTCAACATAGACGTGTTTTGTCTATTTCATGTAGTCAGTCAGTATTTGAACCATGGGCTTGGTCAAGGTATTTCACACCCCACCAAAAAACATATTCTTTCTCCTTTTGTAAAATTGAAAGGGCTGAGCCAAATTGTGCCATTCCTGCAGTCTCTTACCTCTGTTGTTTCATTTAGGTGGCTTCTCAACTAGGCTGCATTTGTCCAGCCTTCAGGCCTTGTTTGAGGCCCTGACTGGACAGAGGCAGCGCCAAGGTCTGATGTTATGGTGGACTAACTGCGTGTCTTGTGACAATGGTGGGCTGACTACACACCGTTCAAGACAGAGACCTGCTGTCCCTGAACACTTCTTTAAAGTCCTGGAGTTGCCACTTTCATTGTTGTAGTTAATATTTCTTAGATCATTTATTTTTCAGTGGATTTCCAGATGTAGAAATCAGCATATATCCTCATATTCCATACCTCTACTTTTGATTAGAACAATCAAAATAGGTGATTCTCTGTTGGGGAATCCATTTATATACTCGTAATCATAAATGTATGTAGATGATATTAAGAAAGGAACGACTACCCATGGCCAGGGCAAAGAAGTGTCAGCCTCGGACCCTTGGCTTACCTTCTGTCCAAAAACCAAATGAATTTAGCTTAAGCAACACAGGAATCAGTGAGGGAAAGGCAGTGGGGCACCCACAGGGAAGGGACCTCAAAAGGGCCACCTCACCCCTGTGTTCACACTGGGCCCAGGCACCACTGCTGCCAAGGAGACACCATCACATCTCTTTGGCTGATATGGTTTTTCTGGCCCTACTGCTCTGCAAGCTCACTTAACACTCTAGCCACAGCCGCTATCCCCATGCCTCTCTCCTCACCATTACTCTGTGCTGATCTCTGCTTTTCTTCCCATTGCTCTACCTCTGCTCTCAGGAGACTAGCTTATATATCCTCCTCTGATTGGTCCTTAGATCTGGGTCCTGATTGGTCTTTAGATCTGGGCCCTGATTGATCCATTTTCAATCCTTGTTTGGAATCCCTGATCAGTCCTCACCCAAAAGTCAGGAAGAGCTGCCAGCCCTGGCCCTTACTCCAGCTTACTGCCCTTTATCAATACCTAATGGTAATTTAATCCCACAGGCCTCTTTTCAAAGTTTAGATAATAAAACCAAGAAAAGACTGTGGGTGTCTTGTCCACAGTCATAGAACTAATAGCAAAACATAGACCAAAAACCAGTTCTACTAACTTTCAGCTCTAGGCTCAGCTGTAGACCACAGTACAAATGAGACATTATCAATTTATTTCCTCCATAAGGATAATCAAATGTATACTGTCTATAAGGAACAGAGGAAATAGCCGTAGGCCATATACATACTAGATTTTAAAATCTAAATCTACATTCTAATATATGAACAAGCTTAGATGAGCTATTTAATTTCCACATACCTCCTTTTTCTCAGCTTTTCCACAAGAACCATAATTAATTGTCATGTGAACATAACTATATGTCAATAGGGAAACTTCATGGTCTCCCTCCACTTCATACTCTTTATCATTAGGTAAATGTTCTCTTCCAAAAATCAAGAGACCAACAAGGAGTTAATACATTTTTAAACTTAGAGGAAGGAATGTCTGCACAGTGCCCAGCTTGGATATGGTATTTCTGTGTTCATGTTGATTTTCATGCCACAGTGAGCCCCTTTAGTCATGAAAACAACTAAGGATTATTTGCTTCTCTGTTCTTGCCTTTCTGGCCCTTTCATGTTTTCATCAGACTCCAGCCCTTCCAAAAACAGTGTGACAGAACTTACCAATGAATCCCAGCTCCGTTCTGCTGGGCCACCATTCAAGGACATCCTTCTGAACCTGCTTCTCTCATGAAGGGGCTCTTTGGCATGTGCCTTATCCACCAACAACCTTAGGTCAGTCTTTAAATCAATAATGGGTCAAGTACCAGAAGAGGAAGGCTGTTTCACAGCCAAAGAGTGAACAATACTGAAAGCCCAGGCTCCCACAGACTCTGGGGAAGAAGTAGAAATTGTTTAGCAATCACCTCATTTGTATTTCTGAAAATGGCTCTAAATACAAAATGATAAAAGTTGGATAAAGGGTAAACTATAGACTGTTGCTTCATAATAGACTTGCATAATTCAGCTGAAGTATCATAAACTTGGAAATGTTGGAAGGTTTTCTTTGGTTAAAAAAAATTGACTTGAAGGCAATGCTAAAAAAAATTTAAAATGATACATGACTAAAACTACATACTGAGGCATTTTATCTCACTGGGGACCTGAGAATAGCAAAATATCCAAGTTGAAGACTAGTCCTCCCTAGGATAGTAATAACTGATTGACTTCCTTTGACTTCATAGCCAGTGCACATTAGGTAAATTTTAGATTTTGGCAAACACTACAAATATCTAGGTTCAGACTGCTATATTCCTATTATAAAAAGCAGAACACTTTTTTTTTTTTTTTTTTTTTTGGTGGTACTGGGATTCCTGGAAACCCGTCTACCTCCGGGTAACACTCCTAGACACCTATTTTTTATATTTTTATTTGGAAACAGGGTCTCTTAAGCCAGCACGGCTGGCTTCAAACCTGCATGATCCTCCTGTCTCTGCCTCCCAAGCACAGGGATTACAAGCGTGCACCACCACACACGGCAGGAGAACGCTTTTAAAAAGATAGAGAGTTAAGATGAATTCTGAATGAATAACAACTTATTGTCAAGTTGAAATATGACCTGTTATTTATCCTGCTCTGGAAAAATGAGATAGTTCTGTGTTTAGACATATATAGGAATCCTAATATTTGTGATAAGAGGGAAATTTTTCTTCTGGATTTGTTTGTTTGGTTAGTTGGTTTAGTTTGGTTATTTCATCAGCAGAGCAAATATAAGAAAGATGAATAAAGTCTCATTAGATTACTCTTTGCCAGGCCCCTGGGTTCAGTTCTCAGTTCCACAAAAAATAAAAATAAAAAATAAAAAGATTATAACTTTTCCTGGGATGCCACTGTTGATACTTAAGGTCCTGTCCAGCTCTAAGAGTCTTTAGTTCACTTATTATCAAATGATGATTTATTAGGAAATTGCAACAAAGCAAGGCTGCTGGGAACAGGCCCCACTAAGCATAGGTGTTCTCAAGGGGGAGCCCACATATAATGAATATATGACCAATCTGCATAGTGTTGCCTGACTGGGATACCCCAAAACTTCCACTAACTTTGCTGACAATGCCTTTGTGATTGTCAAGCCTTATATTTGTATTCCTCAGTAGTAATTGCGGAGAACTGATTATCACTGAATAAGCTACAAAGATTTTTTCAGGCTCCAGTACGATAACATTGTAACTTACTCTAATAAGACAAAACAATTGTACAGTAATTCAAAAAGTTTAGTTTCAGCTTCATATCTGACAACATTAGATGGTATTATTTTCCTAAGCCAGAGATATCAAGTTACCATGGCTTTCATTAAAAGCTCTAAATCATGCTTACATGAAAGTTCATATGATGAAATAATAAGTTATATTTGTTGAAATATTTTAATTTTAAATTAAAGCTCTTTTGAATCAAATTTAGTTCATGGACTTAAACAATAAAGAATAAGAAAGGATCCTGTTTTTTATGGAAACGTTTTAAGTTTATTCAAGGTACTATAACAAAAATACCATAAGCTGGATGCTTACAAACAACAACAGTGACTTTCTCGTGATTGTAGAAGCTGGGAACTCAGATCAAGGCACTAGTTGATCTGGTGTCAGGTGAGGGCCTCATCCTGGTTCTTAGACAGCTCACTGTCACCACAGCATTGGAAGGGTCGGAAGGCTCAGGGGGACTTTCTGAGGTCTCTTTACTACTCCCATCTGCACTACTCCCCTTCTGAGGGCTCCACCCTGATGACCTCCTGGCCCTCCTAAATGATCTAGGCACCTTGGAGGTTAGGATTTCAATATATGAATTGGAGGGCCAGGTAAAGCACACAGATATCCAGTCCATAGCAGGAAGTAATGGGATCTTTTGGATTCTTTACTAATCTACTTGTGGATTCTCCTCCCCCATTCTTTTTTTTTTTTCTGAGTCACTTTCTGATCATAGTGTGACTAGATCAGCACATAGTATTCTAAATATATTTTAGGAACAATTCCTTCTGACTTTAATGTCTTTGTTTATATAAGGAAGAACTTTGTTTTTATTTCTGCTAGTCCCTGTTGAAATTGGAATTTTATCTTTCAAATTTGTAAAACTTTTTGCTAAATAAGGAATGATATTAAGATTTTTCCCCTTTTCAGTCAAAAGCTCTCTTATCCTTGTACAATTTAGGAATGGCAAAAATAACTAACTCATCATTGCGGTATTTTCTAAATCTATAATACACAAATGAGCTGTCACAGAGCTAATAGAAACATCAGAATACAGTAGCTTGTTTCTTATTCTTTTAAAAGGCCATTTTCACTATCAAAAATGTCCTCAGTTTGAAGCCGGGAGTGGTGGTGCACACTTATGATCCCAGTACTTGGGAGGCTGAGACAGGAAGATCACAGATTCACGGCTAGCTTCAGCAACTTGTGAGGCCCTCCACAACTTAGTGAGACCCTATTTCCAAATAAAGGATAAAATGGGGCTGGGGGTATAGCTTGGAGGTAGAATGTCCCTGGGTTCAATCCCCAGTATCACCAAAAAAAGTCTTGAATTTGCCTATAACCACAATCTCTTAGCATTTTAGACCAAAATGAGATGTTATCTTTTATTATTGATAGACAATATCTGTTTCTATTAATAATAAAGATGACTGAATTTCAGCTTTACACTTTCAGAAATGGATATATGGGATTTTATGCTACAGTGTAGAACAAGATACTGACTAGGAGCAGAGCATAGGGATGGTTGAGGACAAGACTAAGCTGAGTCCTATGTTTCTGACTTGGGCAAATAAGTCAAACTAAGCAGCTTTTAAAGTAGGCACATCCAGTAGGCGATTAGATATACTGTCAGAACTCAGGGAGCAATCTGAGCTAAAACCACTGATTTGGCAACAGCTGAAGAGGATGATTATCTGAGAAGATATAAATGTTCAGAAGAGCCTCCCTATGTTAAGTCTGTTCTAGAAGATAAAGATGAAAGCATCAGGAAGATAGATTTAGGAGAAAGAAACACATGGCACTGTGACAGTGAGAGTGCAGGACAGAACTGGTTCTTAGAGGCACCAACTTATAAAAGCCATATTTTTTCATCTGTGAATTTGGGGCTTAAGGATAAAATTTATAACTTCAAATTTATCATTGCTAGTTATTTGGGTTAATAATTTCAGATTCCCTTTAAAGTCTAGAGACTACAAATTTTTAGCCTTTTATTTTGAAATTAAACTTACACAAAAATTTCAAAAATCGAAGCAAATTCCTGCATACCTTTTACCTAGCTTCCACTAACTTTAACATTTATGTAACCATGGCATAGTTATCAGACCAAAATATTAACACTCCTATGATATTTTTAACTAAGTTCTAGACTTTTTTCAGATTTTACCAGCCTTTTTTTTTTAACCATTGTTCTTTTTTGTTCCGGATTCCATCTAAGATTCACAGTGCATTTAATTATCAGATCTCCTCAATCTCCTCTAGTCTGTGCCAGTTCTTCAGTCTACTTGTCTTTAATGACTTTTATACTTTTGAAGAATACTAATCAATTATTTCATGTACAGAGACTACAACCATGTCATCAAATCATGGGATTCATTCTTTATTTCAAAATGAAACTCATTTTTCTAAAGAAGACTATATTTTGTGTTTGTCAAAATTCTGGTGTTTGAATTTCAACCAGGTATAATTATTGCAACTTCTTTCTTAGGGATCTGCTGTTACCTGGAAATTTCTCCTTACTTTACTTCAAGGAAATAATATATTCTCTGTTCTACATACTAAAAGCAACATCCCTATCTCCAGTAATGCTAAATGAAATATCAAGTAATAAATAATAATTTTATAGTATGTAGTTTCTAAACAATCGATTTTGTGTTATAAGTCTTCTTTAAAAGCTTTAGGTAGAGATTTCTCAAAAAGTTAAACATATGACTACTGAATGATCCAGCAGTTTCACTCCTAGGTATAATTCCAAAAGAACTGAAGCAGGAACTCCAGCAGATGCTTGTACACTGATGTTTATAGCATCATTATTCATAATAGTCAAGAAATGAAAACAACCTAATCCATCAGAAGATGAATAAACATAATGGAGCATCATTTGGCCATAAAAATTAAATTCTGATAAATGCTACAATATGGATGAATTTTGAAAACTCTGCACAAAAGGAAAAAGTGTATTTTTCCACCAACTTCAGGTACCCAGAATAGACAAATTCATAGAGGCAGACAGACTAGAGGTTATCAGGGAGAGGGGAAAGGGAAAATAGAGAGATATTCTTTAATGGATACAGAATATCTTTTGGGAATAATAAAAAAGTTTTGGAAATTACAGTGGTAAAAGTTATATAGTATTGTAAATATACTTACAGCCACTGAATTATACACATAAAAAGGGTAAATTTTATGTTAATATACTTTAGTGCAACTTTTTTTTTAATTAATTTATTTTTTTAATTGGTGCATTGTAGTCATATATCAATCACATTGGAGTACAAGACTTGAGAGGATATACAAGCACACATCATCCAATTAGCCCTCCTCCAGCCCCCGTCCCATTCCCTCCCCCTCCCTCCATCCCACACTTCTTTGGTGATTTACTTTGATACATTTGTTTATGTACCTCCTGCATTTTAAAGAGGCTCCGTCCTCCAGTATTAGATACCCTCTGATTGGTCACATTAGTTGCTTCACTATAGGGCCCTTTCTATAGCTCAACCTCTTCCTGTTGCCCTTTTCCTCCTAGTTATTGCTGATTAAGAGAAGCGTCTGATTTATATTTTCTGCGATATTTCTCTGTGCATGCTGCGTTGCAAGTACCGATCCCACTCTTGATGGTCCCAGTAGTGGCCTGGCTACTCAGTGGACTGATCCAGACCTCGCTGGCTCACGCAGCGGCCTTGCCTCATGGGAAGACCCAGTTCTGGTCTCGCTGGCCCCTGAACTGGTCAAACCCCTAAGCTGGCTTTGGTCCCAACCTTGGAGGCCGCAGGAGTGAACTTG
Organism: Muscardinus avellanarius; assembly: GCF_963383645.1. Taxonomy (NCBI): domain Eukaryota; kingdom Metazoa; phylum Chordata; class Mammalia; order Rodentia; family Gliridae; genus Muscardinus; species Muscardinus avellanarius. Next base: position 84,664,419 of record NC_137788.1, on the reverse strand, counting down.
CCTCACGCCAGGCTCCGATGCTGGCCATTGGCCCCTGCACCGGTCTAACCCCTTGGCAGGATTCCAATCCCGGCCTCGGGGCCCCAACACTGGTAATGCCTCACGGCAGGCTCCGATGCCGGCCTCACTGGCCCCAGCACCGGCCTAACCCCTTGACAGGCTCTTATCCTGGCCTCAGAGGCCCCAGTACCGGCCTTGCCTCAAGGCAGGCTCCGATGCCGGCCTCGCTGGCCCCAGCAGCGGCCTAACCCCTCGGCAGGCTCCGATCCCGGCCTCGGAGGCCTCAGCACTGGTCATGCCTCAAGGCAGGCTCCGATGCCGGCCTCGCTGGCCCCAGCACCGGCCTAACCCCTCGGCAGGCTCTTATCCTGGCCTCGGAGGCCCCAGTACCGGCCTTGCCTCACGGCAGGCTCCAATGCCGGCCTCGCTGGCCCCAGCAGCGGCCTAACCCCTCGGCATGCTCCGATCCCAGCCTCGGAGGCCCCAAAACTGGTCATGCCTCACGGCAGGCTTCGCTGCCGGCCTCGTTGGCCCCAGCACCGGCCTAACCCCTCGGCAAGCTCTTATCCTGGCCTCGGAGGCCCCAGTACCGGCCTTGCCTCACGGCAGGCTCCGATGCCGGCCTCGCTGGCCCCAGCACCGGCCTAACCCCTCGGCAGGCTCTTATCCTGGCCTCGAGGCCCCAGTACCGGCCTTGCCTCAAGGCAGGCTCCGATGCCGGCCTCGCTGGCCCCAGCAACGGCCAAACCCCTCAGCAGGCTCTTATCCTGGCCTCGGAGGCCCCAGTACCGGCCTTGCCTCACGGCAGGCTCCGATGCCGGCCTCACTGGCCCCAGCAGCGGCCTAACCCCTCGGCAGGCTCCGATCCCGGCCTCAGAGGCCCCAGTACCGGCCTTGCCTCAATGCATGCTCCGATGCCGGCTTCGCTGGCCCCAGCACCGGCCTAACCCCTCGGCAGGCTCTTGTCCTGGCCTCGGAGGCCCCCGTACCGGCCTTGCCTCACGGCAGGCTCCGATGCCGGCCTCGCTGGCCCCAGCAGCGGCCTAACCCCTCGGCAGTCTCCGATCCCGGCCTCGGAGGCCCCAGCACTGGTCATGCCTCAAGGCAGGCTCCGATGCCAGCCTCGCTGGCCCCAGCACCGGCCTAACCCCTCGGCAGGCTCTTATCCTGGCCTCGGAGGCCCCAGTACCGGCCTTGCCTCACGGCAGGCTCCAATGCCGGCCTCGCTGGCCCCAGCACCGGCCTAACCCCTCGGCATGCTCCGATCCTGGCCTCGGAGGCCCCAGAACTGGTCATGCCTCACGGCAGGCTCCGCTGCCGGCCTCGTTGGCCCCAGCACCGGCCTAACCCCTCGGCAAGCCCTTATCCTGGCCTCGGAGGCCCCAGTACCGGCCTTGCCTCACGGCAGGCTCCGATGCCGGCCTCGCTGGCCCCAGCACCGGCCTAACCCCTCGGCAGGCTCTTATCCTGGCCTCGAGGCCCCAGTACCGGCCTTGCCTCACGGCAGGCTCCGATGCCGGCCTCGCTGGCCCCAGTACCGGCCTAACCCCTCAGCAGGCTCTTATCCTGGCCTCGGAGGCCCCAGTACCGGCCTTGCCTCACGGCAGGCTCCGATGCCGGCTTCACTGGCCCCAGCAGCGGCCTAACCCCTCAGCAGGCTCCGATCCCGGCCTCAGAGGCCCCAGTACCGGCCTTGCCTCAAGGCAGGCTCCGATGCCGGCCTCGCTGGCCCCAGGACCGGCCTAACCCCTCGGCAGGCTCTTGTCCTGGCCTCGGAGGCCCCAGTACCGGTCTTGCCTCACGGCAGGCTCCGATGCCGGCCTCGCTGGCCCCAGCACCGGCCTAACCCCTCGGCAGGCTCCGATCCCGGCCTCGGAGTCCCCAGCACTGGTCATGCCTCACGGCAGGCTCCGCTGCCGGCCTCGTTGGCCCCAGCACCGGCCTAACCCCTCAGCAGGCTCCGATCCCGGCCTCAGAGGCCCCAGTACCGGCCTTGCCTCAAGGCAGGCTCCGATGCCGGCCTCGCTGGCCCCAGGACCGGCCTAACCCCTCGGCAGGCTCTTGTCCTGGCCTCGGAGGCCCCAGTACCGGTCTTGCCTCACGGCAGGCTCCGATGCCGGCCTCGCTGGCCCCAGCACCGGCCTAACCCCTCGGCAGGCTCCGATCCCGGCCTCGGAGTCCCCAGCACTGGTCATGCCTCACGGCAGGCTCCGCTGCCGGCCTCGTTGGCCCCAGCACCGGCCTAACCCCTCGGCAAGCTCTTATCCTGGCCTTGGAGGCCCCAGTACCGGCCTTGCCTCACAGCAGGCTCCGGTGCCGGCCTCGCTGGCCCCAGCACCGGCCTAACCCCTCGGCAGGCTCTTATCCTGGCATCGGAGGCCCCAGTACTGGCCTTGCCTCACGGCAGACTCCGATGCCGGCCTCACTGGCCCCAGCAGCGGCCTAACCCCTCGGCAGGCTCCGATCCCGGCCTCAGAGGCCCCAGTACCGGCCTCGCCTCAAGGCAGGCTCCGATGCCGGCCTCGCTGGCCCCAGTACCGGCCTAACCCCTCAGCAGGCTCTTATCCTGGCCTCAGAGGCCCCAGTACCGGCCTTGCCTCACGAAAGGCTCCGATGCCGGCTTCACTGGCCCCAGCAGCGGCCTAACCCCTCGGCAGGCTCCGATCCCGGCCTCAGAGGCCCCAGTACCGGCCTTGCCTCAAGGCAGGCTCTGATGCCGGCCTCGCTGGCCCCAGGACCGGCCTAACCCCTCGGCAGGCTCTTGTCCTGGCCTCGGAGGCCCCAGTACCGGTCTTGCCTCACGGCAGGCTCCGATGCTGGCCTCGCTGGCCCCAGCAGCGGCCTAACCCCTCGGCAGGCTCCGATCCCGGCCTCGGAGGCCCCAGCACTGGTCATGCCTCACGGCAGGCTCCGCTGCCGGCCTCGTTGGCCCCAGCACCGGCCTAACCCCTCGGCAAGCTCTTATCCTGGCCTTGGAGGCCCCAGTACCGGCCTTGCCTCACGGCAGGCTCCGATGCCGGCCTCGCTGGCCCCAGCACCGGCCTAACCCCTCGGCAGGCTCTTATCCTGGCCTCGAGGGCCCAGTACCGGCCTTGCCTCAAGGCAGGCTCCGATGCCGGCCTCGCTGGCCCCAGCACCGGCCTAACCCCTCAGCAGGCTCTTATCCTGGCCTCGGAGGCCCCAGTACCGGCCTTGCCTCACGGCAGGCTCCGATGCCGGCCTCACTGGCCCCAGCAGCGGCCTAACCCCTCGGCAGGCTCCGATCCCGGCCTCAGAGGCCCCAGTACCGGCCTTGCCTCAAGGCAGGCTCCGATGCCGGCCTCGCTGGCCCCAGCAGCGGCCTAACCCCTCGGCAGGCTCCGATCCCGGCCTCGGAGGCCCCAGCACTGGTCATGCCTCAAGGCAGGCTCCGATGCCGGCCTCGCTGGCCCCAGCAACGGCCTAACCCCTCAGCAGGCTCTTATCCTGGCCTCGGAGGCCCCAGCACCGGCCTAACCCCTCGGCAGGCTCTTATCCTGGCCTCGGAGGCCCAAGTACCGGCCTTGCCTCATGGCAGGCTCTGATGCCAGCCTCGCTGGCCCCAGCACCGGCCTAACCCCTCAGCAGGCTCCGGTCCCATCCTCGGGGGCCCCAACACTGGCCTTGCCTCATGGCAGGCTCCGATGCCGGCCTCGCTGACCCCAGCACCAGCCTAACCCCTCAGCAAGCTCCGGACCCGACCTCGGAGGCCCTAGCACAAGCCTTGCATCATGGCAGGCTCCAATGCCGGCCTCGCTGGCCCCAGCATCGGTCTAACCCCTCTGCAGGTTCCAATCCCGGCCACGGAGGCCTCAGTAGTGGCCTTGCCTCACAGCAAGCTCCGATGTCGGCCACTGGCCCCGGCGCCCGCCTAACCCCTCAGCAGGTTCCGATCACTGTCTCTGTGGTTAGTATTTCAAAGGTTCCAGTTGTAATGTATCAGATCTCTGCCTCCCCCGAATATTGGCCACTGGCATTGCCACTGCCTCCACCGTTTCAAATCCTTCCCAGGCTCTTTTTCCACTCTGAATGTTGTCCAGTGTTCCTAAGCATGCGTGATGGTAGCATTCGACATTTGGTGTAATTTCTCCAAAAAAATAAAGTTGGTAAGATCCGGTTTCTGCTTCTCCTGAATACAAGTCTCCACCACCATCGCGAAGAACTCTTTCAACACCGCATTTCTCCTTGGTCTCCGCTAAACTCTCTCCTTATATGTGATGTCTGAGATTCTTAACAATATAGAGAAATAGCAGTCCTCTTTCACGGCGAATTTTTCTATAAGTTCCAGTGCATTTAGATAAGTTTTGTCTGCATCTCCAGTGTCCTGGCATCCATAACGGCTTTCTTACCACCTCTCCGATATTTTTCTTTATCTTTTTCTGTTCTGGGCCCGGTTTCTCCAGGGGTCTGGCGTGCTACTCGCAGTTCGGCCTGGACCCAGAGTCCCGCGATCCGTGCCCCAGCTGGCGTGCCCTGTGCTCGACCCCCGCCCAGAACCCAGCGTCTTACTGGGCCTTGTTTCTCCAGGGGTCTGGCGTGCTACTCGCAGTTCGGCCTGGGGCCCAGAGTCCCGCGACCAGGGCCCCATCTGGCGTGCCCAGCCCGCGACCCCCGCCCAGAACCCAGCGTCTTACTGGGTCGGGTTTCTCCAGGGGTCTGGCGTGCTACGCGCAGTTCGGCCGGGGCCCAGAGTCCCGCGACCCGGGCCCCATTAGGCGTGCCCCGCCCGCGACCCCCGCCCAGAACCCAGCGTCTTACTGGGCCTGGTTTCTCCAGGGGTCTGGCGTGCTACGCGCAGTTCGGCCCGGGGCCCAGGGTCCCGCGACCCAGGCCCCGGCTTTTGTGCGCCGCGCGCAACCCCTGCCCAGAACCCAGCGTCTTACTGGGCCTGGTTTCTCCAGGGATCTGGCGTGCTACTCGCAGTTCTGCCTGGGGCCCAGAGTCCCGCGACCCGGGCCCCATCTGGCGTGCCCAGCCCGCGACCCCCGCCCAGAACCCAGCGTCTTACTGGGTCCGGTTTCTCCAGGGGTCTGGCGTGCTACGCGCAGTTCGGCCGGGGGCCCAGAGTCCCGCGACCCAGGCCCCATTAGGCGTGCCCCGCCCCTAGTGCAACTTTTAAAAAGCTTTATACAACCTGTCCGTTATTCATTGGATAATTTTAACCCAATATATAAGTGTTTTTTTTTCATTTTACACAAACTAATTCTTTTCTGAAAATCCTGAAATAGCATTATCATCTAAAGCTGACCTTGCAAAAATTGTATTTAATCCACTAGAAATTTGTTAGTTTCATCTCAAATGTATTTGAAAAAGAAAATTTCTTTTCTTCTCTTTTTTTTTTTTTTTTTTTTTTTTTTTGGTGGTACTGGGGTTCCTGGAAGCCCTTCTATATCCGGGCTACACTACACTCCCAGACCTTTTTTTTTTTTTTTTTTTTTTTGAAACAGGGTCTCTTAAGCCAGCATGGCTGGCTTCGAACCTGCGGAATCCTCCTGTCTCCGCCTCCCAAGCACAGGGTTTACAAGCGTGTGCCACCATGCCCGACTAAAAAAAAAAAAGAAAGAAAATTTCTAATGCTAGTGTTTGATTAGTTATGAAAGTCAATAATAGAAACATGGCCTATTCTCCCTAGAGGTTCATTTTATCCCCTTGGCCTTGGTTTTGTGACAGAGGTTCACATAAAGTTTATTCTGAATGATCTGCCTGCAGAATTTACCACCCTCACTATCAAAGCTCCTGACCTTATGTTTCCAATTCTCTAGATATAGGAAGGAATGCAGATACTTACTTACTGTTGGGAAGCTAGGGTTTAAGAATTTGTATTCTCATAAAACTCCTGATTCATGACACCATTGCTAGCTTGTGAGGCCTCATAACTGGTGGGCCCAGTAGATTAAGTGGATTGTAGAAAAGACAATTCTCAAGGGAATACTGGGAAAAACAAAGATATATGTCTGCCACACCAGGTCATTTTATTAATTCATTTAGTGAATGTATGTTGAATACTTACATAAGCTTACAAAACAAAACAAAGGTGTCCACTCTCATGTTTAACTTGCAGCTGGTCTTCTCAGCTAGAAACGCATGTTGAAACTTGGACAACTAGCAGATATGATATAAAGTTACTTATCCATTACTTATTGAAATCATTGCATTCAGGGTAGATAGCAAGCTAGTATTTGTGCCAGAGTGATGTCCTCATGCAGAGGTCTATGATAATTTCAAGGGTCATTAGGCCTGTGGTTTAAGGGGATGAGGAAATGGACTGCTACTGCTTTAGCCCCTGTGGATAACGTGTTGGCAAGAGCTAGTCAAGTTACTGCAGGATTGTAGTCTCAGGTCAGAATGGGATGAAAAAATCACAAGCTTTGGTGAAATTATGCATTTTAGGGCTATAGCCGAGGTTCACTGGACATGCAGGAATGCAAGGGCTTTCCATACACATACCAGATTCAGACTAAGGCAGAAGTACTAATTCTATTTTATAGACTGAACCCCTGGAAGGATAGTGTCTCTGCTAGTCTTGCTTAGATTGACTTGGAATATGCACAGGGCAGTCTGTTAAGAGAAAAGTATCTTTAGAAAGGAAATGACTATAAGATGCTGGTAAACAACTACAATCAGCAAGTAAAAATAATTGTTAGTATTTGTTAACCAGACCCACATTTTTGTTCTCAAAATGAGAAAGAAAGCCTCTTTGAGGTCAGAAATCTAACTGCAAATATTAAAAATAAAAATACAACTTACTTAAACAAAAAAGTGAAAATTTTCAGTACTGGAGAGACAATGATTATTAAATTAGATCCTCCCTCCCCCCTCTCCTATTCTGATCTCACTGTCTGTGTGAAGGAATAAGCTTTTCTCTTTGGGGAATATTAGGAAATACAGTTGTATATTTCAGCTCTGGAAACCACATTTGGTTCTGGATGCCACACTTTTAAAGGGCCATTGACAAATTGGAGCATGTTCAGAGGAAAATGACCCAGATGGTGAGGGAATATGAAACCATGTTAAATGAGAAACATTTGGAGGAAGTAGAGAGATTTATCCTAAAAAAGAGAATATTAACAAAAAAATAACAAAGCCACAGTTTTCAGATTCTGGAATAAACACCCCAGAGGTTAGTTTCATCATGCTCTGCCCATTGAAGCCTTCCAGATCAAGGCCCAGAAGCATCTAAAAGAACATGATAAGCTGGGGATGGGAGCGCACGCTTATAATTTCAGTACTTGGGAGGCTGAGACTAGAGGACCACAGGTTCAAGGGCAGCCTCAGCAAGTATTGAGACTCTCATCATCCTAGTGAGACCTTGTTTCAAAATAAAAATATAATGGGGCTGGAGGTGTAGCTCAGATCTAGAATGCCTCTGGGTTTAATCCCCAATACCACTGATAAGTGGTATTAATAATTAATAGATAAGTAAATAAATAAGAACATGATACTAATAGAAGCTATGTCAAAATAAGTAGGCATCATTGGAGGCAGATACTAAAGTCCTCTAACAGAGGATTTCAGTTAGCACCTGCTAATATTGTCCTTCCTCCATCGACCTTTCCAAAATTTCCCATGTCTGGTACCTTTCTTCCTTGTTAACCTTGTTAAGGTTAGTAAGCTGCCCTTTGTACTTTCTGCCTCTCAGGTGCTTTCATTAGGTTGCCTTGTATTCAGTTCATTAACATGTCTGTCTCTCACTAGTGATTCCCAAACCTTTCAAGTCTAATGTATTCTTTTTATGGAAAAAAAAACCTTCTACCCTAAAATAAACTTTATGTTTAATGTGACTTGCATTCACATTAAGTCCAAAAATATAATGCTGTAATTGTAATAAAGAGGAAAAATAAAAGGGAAGCAATTTATGATCAAATTACATGTTTGGCAATATATAAATACTCAGTTGTAGACCACAACAAGTAGCATGATCAATAGGTCAATTTTGGTTTTGGTTTTGGTTTTGAGGTAGTTGGAAGTGGAACCCAGTAGCATGATCAATAGGTCAGTTTTGTTTTTGTTTTTGTTTTTGAGGTAGTTGGAAGTGGAACCCAGGGGCATTCTACCTCTGAGCTCTACCCCCAACCCTATTTTTAATTTTTTATTTTGAAAAAGGGTCTCACTAAGTTGCAGAGGGCCTCACTAAGTAGCTGAGGCTGTCCACAAACCACGATCCTCCTGTCTCAGCTTCCCAGGTACCGGCTTCAATTTTGTACCTACCATGAGTAGCATAGCTACAATTCAGACTAATCCAAAGCATTGTACTGATAACTGAAGAACTATGACCAATTTTACTATCCTTGATGTAATGGTCTTCAATCTTGAATAGCTCTTGGTAAAGTTCCAAACAAAATAAAATACATTATTCTATCAGTTTTTCTAAAGTTGAACTAAGGTATACATCTTTTTGCCTCCTATTCCTACTGATAATCTACTTATCTCCTTGCTTCTCGAGTCTTAAAGTATGCAGTAATATAAAAAGCTAGCAACTGTGAATTTATCTCCCCTACTACCTATGTCCAATAGGTCATGGGACCATTTTACTCTGGCTTAGAAACCTTCCCTGACCCTAGCTTCCCTGCTCTAGCCTCCCTTTACAACTTTAAACAGCCTTGTCTCCCTGCATCCAGGCTCCCTCCTTAAAGCACACACACAACTCTGAACATTCCATGGACATGGTAAGCCCTCCAAGCTCCGGTACATACAGCCCTTTAGGCCTTGAGTAACCGTTGCCTTTTTCACCTGAATAAACTTTTCCTTGTGAAGACCTGGCTTAAATATCTTCCTCTGTGAGGTCTCCTCAAGCCTGGATTGCTCACTGCATCTCTCTTGTTCAGACCCTGCCACAGCATTTCTTTACTTGAACTTTATTTCTTCATATGCCTGTGGTCATTGTTGGACTGAAGAGTTTCTTGAGTATAAGTGAACTACTGGCTTTGAATTCAATGACTGGAGTTTAAACACCATATAATTTTGTAGTCCTGTGGTCTTGAGCAAATCCTTAATCTCTTGAAGCCCCAATTTTCTTATCTATAAAATAGTGAGGATAAGAGTAACCACCTCATAAAGATATTGAGGATTAAATATAATGCTTTTAAGATATTGAAAGCAAAGTTCGAAATGTAAACCAGTGTCATTAGCTTTGTGTCTACCCAACACAGTAAGCGTAACAGAAGATCCTTACTAGCTGAACTGAGGATGAAAGAAGGATATTGTCAAATGCCAAGATATTACCATTTAGTTACAGAAATAAAGGTTATATTTGGAGTTATAGCCAATTTTGTCATGAGTAAATTTATCTGTGGAAAATATCCTTAAAAGAAAAAAAAAAGTGATCTTTTCCCCCCTCTAACTTTTTTGATGCCTTAAAAGGCATTCCTTCTAAAACCATAATGTAAAAAAAAAAGGGAAAAAAAACTTTAGACCTTTAAAGTCCATGCCCATTGTGGAAAATTATATGCCTGGAGATGTCTGTGTTTTAGATTTTGGCTTGTCTCTTCCAAAGTGGGACGTGCAGGGAATGTTCCCTTCCCTTCTCTATCTAGAACAGTGAACAGCAATCACCACTACCATTGCTGAGCTGATCTTACCAACTGTTCTGTAGCTCACTTTGTATAGAAAATATAGGTTCTTAGGCAGCTCCTCAATTGTTTCCTCACTGTAACTTTTTTCTTTTATGTGTCTGAAGTGCTGTTTGCAATTTAAAATTGAATCCTAAATTTTTAAAACTTCCATAGTTAATACTCTGCTAAATGCTTAAAGCCTGACATTTAATCTCCACGAACTGGAACGCTCTGATTTCACTGTTTTCAGCTAGTAAATGTCACTCTAAACATTGTTGCTTTCACTCACACTTAAGCTCTTTCTTTCATCTGCAGTGGGGGCAGTGTGTCAGAGAATTCTTTGTGTGCCACTCTGGTGAGGGGAAAAAGAGACCAAGCCCAAAAAGGCAAAAAAACTGCTTGGAAGGCAAAGGCGACCCCATTTTTATATGGTGTTTTGAACACAAAATCCTGAGTTCTTCCAGATACTCTTAAAAAGCAAGTATATTAGCTCACTTAGAACAGGGTTCCGCTGAGCTCATACGTGGTCCCCAGCCAAACAGCTTGCCCCTTGTGTAACTGGGGGAGGGGAGGGGTGAGCGATGGATACCACCGTTACCTTCATTTCACTTTTGCCTGCAGGAAGATTCCTATCTGGCTCCCCAAACTGTTTTCCACCTCCATGGTTTGTGGTTGTTGTTCTTGCTTGTATTTGTGTTTTCCTGAGTTTCTGAAGGCTTCCGGAACACAGGCCAGCTCTCATCATCAAATGACTTTTTATCATTTCAACATGAAATAGAAAATCTGTTTCCAACTCTTTCCATAGCAAGTGATTTACTCCTGGGTTGTTGTTTTTTTTATTTTTAATCTGCCTTTCCTGGGCTTTGTGATTGCTCCCCACCTCCCCTGGAAGTCCTGTGTGGCCTCCAGCCTCCTTTCCTTGGTGCTCGGTCTCTGGCCCCTTCGTGCGTGGCCGCTGCCTTTTTCCTCCCCCATCTGTTGCTTGCTGCTGCTGGGGCCACTTCCATTACCTCCCCGCATCTTCCAGGCCCCTCCTCAGGTACCTCGAGGGTGTGGTACTGGCCAGTGATATAGCTGGTAGCATGCAGACATGCTGAACTCATCACTGTTGTAGACAGATTATCCGCAAAGTTGGTAGGCTTATACCTGTTTTTAGGGCAGTTAATGCCCATGTCAACCAGCATTTCCAATTGCCTGGCAGCCATATTGAAGTGTGGGTTGAAGAATAGAAATAAAACATCATACAGGAAGTACTGAAATAGAATTTTAGAAAACCATGGGCTTTTCTGTCACATATGGATATAAGTCCCTACTCTGTTACTTATTAGAGTGGGAACTTATATGTGGCCTTGGACAAATTAAATTATTCATTTAACAAATGTTTCTTGAATGCCTATATTTGTGCCTTATATTTGGCTTTTTAACCCTCTGCCTTCCCCTCTTATATTCATAGCCAATTCAGAAGTAAGACTTAGAAATCAGATTATTAGCTTTATCAACTGATTAAAGCCAAATTGGAGTGACATATATGTGCAGCTATCACTAATACTTCTCTCCTAAATTAGACTGTACGCCCAACCTCTTCTCTGATCAGTGCTGCAGTTAGGGCTGGCTATGCTGAGGGTCCTCAATCTGTTCTTCTAATCTCACTGATAAAGCCAACCCAGCCTTCCCCTAGGGAAAGACAGAGTAAGAGGTCTGAGAAAAAGAAATTACACTTCCCTCCTAAAACCTAGACATTCTCTTTCCTCCAGGGAAACAGGAACTCCAAGTGTTAAGACTTACCACAACGCAAAATAAATATTGCTAGTCTACTCCTGTACCTTTAAAATATGGATAAACATAGCTACCTCCTATTGTGGCTACAGAGACTACAAGGAAATGAGACATCATTTGCAAAGATGAGTATGTGTTACCTGCCATCCTTTGATCAGGACCAACCTAAGCAACGATTGACCGTTCTTTTGGCATGATTTGTGGCCCACTCTTCTCCTCTTTCTAAACCCCCAGTTTGGCCATTTATTTTCTCCTCTTCATCCCCGTTTTGTTTTTAACGTGGGAATACCAGGCCCAAAGCTTTTGATTTCCAGTAAGCATGAGTTGAATTAATTCACACTGGCCAAATCTTTGCTAATCCTGGCTTATGTGTTCCAAAACTCATTAATTTGGACAAAGAAAGTATTTGGAGAAGTCTGCTTTAGAATGACAAAACTGGTTGTACCTGAATGGTCACCAAAGCATAATACATGGCTACAAACAGATATTATTACATGAGAATATGGTGTTTGCTTCCTCACATTTATTGTTGTGATATTAACTGGAACAATACTTATGACAGCCCTTCTATCACATGGAAATCATTCAGGTGAGCCTGACCACAACAACAAAGACCAACAGTATAGATAGTGAGTCTTAGGAAGGAAATTTTAATCCAGGATATTTGAACCTAATGTTGGAGACAGAAAGAAGCCACTGAAGAAGAACGATGTATTTTGGGAAAACATCATGTAGCAGCACCATAGAAGGTGAAAGAGAGGAGAGGATGAGGCTGAGAAAATAGGTAGGAGGTTTGATAGACCCAGGTAAGAGGAGAGACGGCTCACACCGGGTAGGGGCAGTAGAGACAAGGAACAGCACCAGTTCTGGGGAGGCCTTCAGGGTAAAATTGGTAGGGTTTGGATGAGAAAAGGAAATAACTAAATCAAATTAAAAGCCTGTTTCCTAAAGTTATAAGGATAAAATTTCAAATGACCGTGCTGCCAGTGGCCTCCCTCAGCAGGATTAGAAGGCTACCATAGGAACTCCAGGCTGGGAAAGACAATTGCAGTCAAGAGAGGGACTTGACCAGTAGGAGCACCGGGCCAGCCCCCAGGGAGCTAGGGAGGAAATCCCCTGGCAGGATAGAGCTCCTGGGTAGGGTGTCACACAGAGATTTGCCTTTCACTGGCTAGAGAGACACACACACAGAGAGGGGGGAGGAGGAGGAATGAAGAAGGGTGCAAAAGGAAGTCAGTGTGTTGGGGATATTAAGGGTCACATGTTTTCAAGAATACCAGCATATTGTATACTCTCCTGTCTTATGCATAAGTATGTCTAACTACTCAAATAGAGCACGTGAAGCCTATTTTTTTTTTTTGGTGGTACTGGGGTTCCTGGAAGCCCTTCTACCTCCGGGCTACACTCCCAGACCTATTTTTATATTTTTATTTGGAAACAGGGTCTCTTAAGCCAGCACGGCTGGCTTCAAACCTGCGCGATCCTCCTGTCTCAGCCTCCCAAGCGCGGGGATTACAAGCGTGCGCCACCACGCCCGGCTAGCCTATTTTACTTTTTAAAAAAACTTAACAAAAGTGCATACTTAATTGAATTGACCTGGAGGTTGTTTATCTTGCGGACAGCGTATTGTCTTTGAGTTTTTAAATTGCATTCTTCCTTTTGCCTTAGATTACCTGGGATGGGGGAATTTGATTCCTGGAATGAGCTCTCTTACAGTCAGTTTTTATAGGATGCTACAAGAACTTTTAGATTTCAAAGCATCATATAAAGCCATGTGTGCTCTGATGTATTGTGATAAACTGGCCAACACATGTTGACATCGTCTACATGAAGGAGTGAAGGGGCAGTTCCTGCAGGCTTCCCTTGACACTTCTGCTGGCCGCCTGTTTTGTGCAAAGCATGTGAAAGGAGCTAACTGCAGTATCTCATTTCTAGATTGTAAGCTTCCTGATGGCTTCCTGGTCTTTCCAGGCCCTAGTTCCGAGGGAGAAAATAAAAGCTAGGTACCACTATAATACCTTATACATAGTAACTTACTTAGTTCTCCCAGCAACTATGAGTTAGTTACCTGTCATTTGTAGCCCCATTTTACAAATAAGAAAACTGGGACATAAGAAAGAAAATTGACTCACCCAAAGTTGGGTGGCTAGCTGGCCAGAGAGCCTGAGGCTACTGCACGCATAGTCTAATCGTTATCCCGTGCCACCCTTCTGCTCAGGGCGCAATCACTGAATTCATGAGTAAACTTCATAATGACGACATAGAGATGAGACAACCCAGAATGATGGGCAGGTGGTAGTTATTAGAACTATAGTGTGGATTGAACACACTTGCTAATAATTAGCTTTACGCTCAACGTCAGTGTCTGTCATGTGCATGGGGCTCTTGCTTCTGTTCTCTTCGTGTTTTCATAGCACCAGCATTTCCCCAGCCAGAAGGAGCCTGGTTTTGCCCTCAGATCTAGCTCTCTGTTTCAAAGACTCGTGCCATGGTGATCTGGCAGAGAAGGCTGAAGGGGATTAGGAGCCAGCGGAGGCCGGAGTCACAAGCAGCAGTGAGGAGTGCCATCGAGGGCTGCATGACACCCACTCTCCCTGGAAACACTGTGATACTCAGGAAATGCGATTTAATCCTGGTTAGCATAATTCTATTTTACACCCCAGAATGGACTTCTAAATTCTCTAACAGTATTATCTTAAATTCTATCCTGAGAAGTCCTACCAGTAAATAGCATAATGCACCTTATTTGCTCTGTTTGCTGAACCACATATCCCCACCTCTTTTTCCCTCAAAAGGCTCTTAAAAGAGAACTTGAGAACCTGCTGCCCCAACACAAGATGCCTGGACTGTGGCCCAGCAGTCCCCCTCAGCACGATTTGGGGAAAGAGGGAAAAATAAACTCAGTCAAAAGAGCCACTGTCATCCTAAGAACATCTGCCATATATATGCCATAAATTCTGTGTGCCCCCATTCAGCTCTCAGACCTCTTCTGGTATTTGATGTGAGGCATCCCAAGGCAGAGAAACTAAGAGTGGGAGCAGAACTTACTCATCTGGGGCTGGCTGTGACCTAGGTGCCTTGCAGACTTCACTCCACATAATGCTCACTATGACCCCTTGGGGCTGGCACCATTGAATCGTTTCCAGAAGATGGGTGCACAGAGAGTTGAAATAGCTAGCCACTGGTCACACGGGAGAAGTGATAGAGCCAGGAGTTCGCCCCAGCCAGCGGGGCACCAGTGTCTGTGCCCTCGCCACCGTCTTTCCCCCAGGCTCACTGTACCTCAAGTACTTCATCTTATTTGCAGTTTGGCAGAAACTATTGTTGCAAGAAACAGGAGGTTCAGTAATTGAATTAGAAAACCTGGAGGTTTAATATTCTTGTCACAGTGGCTAAGAATATCTTCCTTTAAAAAAAAAATGAGGCCTTTGGTCAGAAAAGATGTTTCCCAAATTATGTGCTGGATTAGTACCTGCTGTACCTGTCCTTAAAACTAATCTGGCACAGCCTTCCATCTGCCACACTGACAGACTGAGCCCCACCAGTGAGGCCCTCCTGACCCAGGTATCACCCCCAGGGCCCCAGGTTGTATGTAATGCTCAGCTTGAGCAGCAAACCATTCCCCACATGCTCATTTAGCAGGGATGGGTTGTGATGGGGCACCTGCCACCTCCCTACTATCCTGTCCTCCACCCTTGGGAGCCTTCCCTATATCCCGTCCATGTTCTGTGAATGCCGTCAGCTGTTGCTATTGCAGGAGGATTTAACAAGCATTACTATTCTGCCTCTGTGGGTTACTGGTGATGTCAGTGCACCATTGCTAGGATTTGGGAAAGTATGTGGTGAACAACTAAAGGAAAACAAATCTGGAAAGCCTGAGTGCACAGACGAAAGCTCCTGTTCTTTGGATGACCTTCGCAGCTTATTCAAGATGTGGAATCTCAACTTGGTTCCAAAGTATTGTGTTCTTTAGCCACACCAAGAATACAGCTATTTAATGCATCTCGATTTGTTAAATTCTGTCTTCTCACCTCTGTTACACTGTCTTCAAGTATGTGCCTGTGTCTGTCTCTTTATTTTTGTCTCTATTTCTCCCTCTCTCCTGGTGTTTCTTTGTTTCTTTCCCTCTCCCTCATTTCCTCTTCTTCTTTCTCCCTGGCAACCAGACTCTCATAAATGTTCTTATATCTTATACTTTGATTCAGAATTAAGAAATCAAATAATCTGCTACTAAAATTCTTAAGCTTTTTAAAGTCAAAAATAGTCTACACATAAAATGTCTAAGGAAAATTGCAGACCAGTTTTCAATTCAGCAAGATAGAAATATAATACATACGTACATATACAAAACCTAAGGGAGGGTCATGAGGAAAATATCACTTACCTACTTAGGAAAGTGCCTTGACAGAGGTCGGTTATAGAATTACTTTGAATTCAGGCCAGTTCTTCCTGTTTAGAAATGATACTCCCTTTCCTTTTGAAAATGTTAACCGTTTCACTATTTTCTCTTTGGAAAAGCTTTCCTAAGCCATCTGAGTACAACAACATGTGACAGTCTACCACTGAGTTCTCTGTTAAAGCTATGAAACTTAAACAATTGCCATGTAACCTTCAACTAAATTGTCCATAATCTGCCCTGGAACCCCCTTCTCCTAATTCTACTTCCAACTAATGCTGTAACTAATTGGCAGGCCCAAAGTGGGCCTGTGCTGTGAAGAGGACACTGGCTTAGTCTCCAAAGCACAGACTTGAGTCTCTGCTAGCTCACCAACTCGTCCTGTGATCTTGTGTGGGTCACTTCATTGCTCTGTGATTTAGTCCCTTAATCTACAAAATGAGTTTAGCAGCACCTACCTCACAAGGATATTATAGGGTCTAAGTGAATAGACAGTAGTGTCCCCCTATCAGAGGTGTTACTTTCTATAGTTTTAGTTAACCTATAATCTGAAAGTATCAACTGGAAAATTGTGAAGCTTGTTTTGTTTTTTGGAGAGGTATGTGTTTGTTGGGATTCTTTGAATCCAAGGTCATTCGACCTCTAAGCTGTATACCTTTTTTATTTATTTACTTATTTTTGGTTTGTTTTTATTTTTTATTTTTTGGACTATGTTGCTGAGAGTCTCACTAAGTTGCAACTCATAAGTTTCAAGCTGTACATTGTTCTTAGTAGCCCTATCTTAGGATATCCCTTTCGGTCTTGCCCAGAACACAAATCATCCTTTTGTCCAGCATATCCATGCTATATACATTTTCTGCCCATTGCCACTTAATGACCTTCTTTGTTACTAGGCTGACTCTCAAGTATCACAGTACTTGTATTCAAGTAACCTTTTTTTTTTTTTTTTAATAAGGCCCACAGCCCAAGAGAGGTGATGCTGACACTTTGGATTTGCCAAACAGAAGCCATAAAGTGTTTCCTTTACGTAAAAAGTCAAAGTTCTCAGCTCCATAAGGAAAGGGGAAAAATGCATTCTAACATTGCTAAGATGTACAGATTACTGCTACGATTACTCTGCTTTATTATTATAGTTATTGTTGGTAATCTCTTTCTGTTCCTGATTCACAAATTAAACTTTGTCAATAGATATGTATGTACAGTAAAAACATAGTATATATAGAGCTCCATACTGTCTGTGGTTTCAAGCATCCACTGGAGGTCCTGGAACACATCATCACAGATAAAGGGGAACCTATTATGATAGTTGTACAGAAAGCTACACTTTAGTCTCTTTGCCCAGCAAGTAGAAGGTGCCCAGTAAATGTCTCTTTCCCTTCCTCTTCAAGCTGAAGGGAAGGGACAGAACAAAATTAATTCCTGAGACTATATTTCACTTTAGCTGGCTTCTGAAAGCCCTGAGAAAACAAAAAGAAAAAAATACTGGTTTATAGGTTCAAAGACCTTGGTGGGTTGAAAATACAATGAAAACAAACAAAAAGACCATGAAGGCAAGAAATCGTCACCTTGACCATTGGTCCAGAGAACAAGAAAACTAAATGATTCAGTTTCCTAAACTTGGAATGGAAGTAGCCAGAAAGTTGGGAAAGCAATCGTTAGCCTGACAGTAATCTTCAGTGTTGATGCTAAGCAGGCATGCCTGACCATTCTGACAAAAAGGGTTTTTTTACGTTTTTATTTTATTTGTGTACTTATTTTTTATAGTAGAACATCAGGGCAAGGGAATGAATTGCCAACTAGTGTGGGCACTGGTTTTCCATGTAAGGGCAAAATAGCCAGTTTCTTCTTTTGAAATACATGAGATCAGGGCTTGCTCATCATGTCATCGGGCTTGCTCACCATGTTCTTAGCCAGAGACAACTGGTTATAGGCCGAGAAATATACTCCACGGGCACTGCAGATCAGAACAGAATAACTACTGGTCATTCACCAGCTTGGAAGTCCAGAAAGTGTCCTTGTTGGAAATCAGTTGTCTTCTGTCATTTTTCATACAAGTATCACTTGGAGTAGATCAAACAGTGCAAAAAATATAACTGGAAGATAAAGAGACCAAAATGGTAGGATTACTCTTACCGTATATGTTTGAAGAAGTAGGCTAAATTCTGGCAGATTAATGCTACGCCTATGACAGGGTGACAGGCTTTGGATACGATTGATACAACCCAGGTAATTTAACAAGACTTGTCCTTTGTTCCACACGGTACATTTTTCTTTTCTTCTCCTTTTTCTTCTTTCTGTTCTGAGAATTGGGCACAGGAGCATTCTACCTCTGATTTATACCCCTAGCCCTTTTTCTTTTTTGTTTTTGGAACAAGGTCACACTAAGTTGTTGAAAGTCTCACTAAGTTTTAACTGAGGCTGTCCTCAAATCTTTGATCCTCCCGGCTCAGCACGATCACAGGTATGCACTATCACACCAGGCTCACACAGCACTCTTAAAGTTTGAAAAATGCCACTCGCATGCTGTTTTACTTTGGAGTAAAATATAACAATAGCTGCTATTTACTGACAGTTTGTCATGGGCTGGGCACTGTGTTAAATTCTTTGCATATTTTATTTAATCTCTACTGCATCACTCTTGTGAAGATACCGTTTTCCCATGTTATATTTGCTTCTAGTTGGACTGCCATTCCCTGTCCCCGACATGCTCAACCTTACCATTTCAGACTCCCAAAAAGAGAATACCTTAAAACTGATTTTCTACCTCCCCCTAAGAATCAGTAGGACCAATCCCATTTTTCCCTACATCTCGGCTTATATTACTCACTACAAGAATCTCAAACCCCTAACATACAGTTTCACTTGTGGATAACAGCTCTGTTTGACTATAAACTGTCTCAAGCATCTACTCCTCCACAGCCTCCCAAACCCTATTATTGACCCTCAGTAACTCAGTCAGTCCACTAAATCTATATCATTCTCTGTCCTGACTCTTGCTCTAATCTGTATCTGTGTTACTTCATCAGGTATTTCCTCATAAGTCATCTTAGAATGGTCATCTTTGCCCTCCATATCACCTTGTTCCTTTATCCTGCTTCATAGTATATGTTCATATGTATATCTTTTATGTTTGTTTACCCACTGGAATGCAAAATTTGTGAGGACAAGGACTTCTGCTCACTAATACACATATCCCTAATGCCCAGAACAGCATGTGGCATATGATCATTGCCCAATAAAATATTTTTAAATGAATAAACCTATGATTGGAAAAATCAAGACTTGGAATGAATAAGTAAATTCTCCGAGGTCACACTGCTGTTAAGCAAGGTCAGCAAGTTTGCAAAGCCTGACACATAAGCACTGTGTTATTCAGCTTCTTGTTTTTGTTTCTTTAATTTTTTGATTGGCATATAATATTTTTATTTATTTATGGATTGTAATTTGATACGTTATACAGTGTAAAATAATCAGGTCAGGGTAATTAGCATTTCTGTCTTTTCAAATCTCATTTGTAAGTGTTGAGAACCTTCAAATTCTTCTTGTTATTTTAAAATGTATAATTAGTATTGTAAACCATAATTGCCCTTTTGTGTCCTATAACATCAGCATGTCTGTCCTCACTGCTCTAATGTATTTGGTACTCATTACCCACCCTCTCCCTGTCCCCCCTGCCAACCTCCTCCTCCTGACCTCAGTGACTCTATTCTATTCTCTACTTCTTTTTTTTTTTTTTTTTTTTTTTTGCGGGTCTGGGGATGGAACCCAGGGGCATTTGACCTCTGAGCTACACCCCCTGCCCTATTTCTTATTCTTTATTTTGAAACCGGGTCTCACTGAGTTGCAGAGGGCCTCACTAAGTAGCTGAGGCTGTACGCGAACCGCGATCCTCAGGTCTCAGCCTCCCGAATGCTGGGATTACAAGCGTGCGCCACCACGCCCGACCTATTCTCTACTTCTATGTGATCAATTTTTTCAGCTTTCATATATGAGTGGGAATCTACAGGATTTGTCTTTCTGTCCCTGGAGCATTTAACTTAACATAGTATCCTCCAATTCCATACATGTTGCCACAAATAACAGGAATCCTTCCTTTTTCATGGCTATCACTTGCTGGATATATGAATATACAATGATTAGGGATACTCTTGACTGAATGGAAATCATCAAAGATAGGGTATCAGTTTAGGGAATTTGTTAACTGAGCAAAATCCCACAGGATCAAGTATAACATTCTTCCCAGTTATTTATTTGGTTACATTGTAAACAGGTTCTGGTTGTTTGGTTTTGAGTTGTCATCAAGCAAAATGCAAGTAGCTGATGTTTGAGGAGCCAACAATGAATTCAGTATGCTTAAAACATTTGTGCACTAGACTAGATAAAAATAATTGATAACTTACCTTTTTGATACGGTTTAAAAGAAGATAAAAGCTACACCTGGGTAAAGAGAAATAGAAAAGTGGCTAAGAGGTGATGTTTTCACCATTAGCTTAATTTTAGCTTAAAATCACTGGCTCCTGTTCATATAGTCAGCTTCATACAATTTTTAAAGACAATATATAGAAATCAATAAATATTCTGATTTTATTTTTATTTATTTATTTATTTATTGGTGGTACTGGGGTTTCTGGAAGCCCTTCTACCTCCGGGCTACACTCCCAGACCTATTTTTTATATATGTTTTTTGGGAACAGGGTCTCTTAAGCTAGCACGGCTGGCTTCGAACCTGCGCGATCCTCCTATCTCCGCCTCCCAAGCGCAGGGATTACAAGTGTGCGCCACCACGCCCGGCAATATTCTGATTTTAAATAAGGGAGCTAGATGGACTGTGGTATATAGCAGTGGAGCAACTAATGCCTCTGCAGAAACATGGAATGGAAATAGTTATGTAAGCAGAAAAGTGAACCTCAAAATGCTGTGCACATGATGATGATAGCTTTAAAAATCCTGTTAGCAGTAGATTCCTAAGAGATCTGGAGGCTCACTAAGAGTTGGTGATTCAAATTTAGGATTTATTTGGTTATTTCATATTGTCTTGATATTTAGGTGTTTCTATTTGGCTGTTACTACTCAGTTGATTAAATATACAGAAAATAAAGAAATACAATGTACCATAGCGTGTGCCAGGAGCATGCATCACCCCATCTGCTCCACATTCTTTTCCTTCTTGCTTTCCACCTCCACTGAGCGCTGACATTTGGCACTGTCCTCCCTCAGGTTTTATCCCAGCCTTCCAGTCCTCCTCTACCTAGTAGAGACCACCTGCCTTCTAACTGCATTTTCTTCTTTTTTTTTTTTTTTGTACTGGGGATGGAACCCAGGGGCATTCTACCTCCCAGCCACACACCCAGCCCTATTTTTTATTCTTTATTTTGAAAGAGAGTCCCACTGAGTTACAAAGGACCTCACTAAGTAGCTGAGTCTGGTCTCAAACCTCAGTCCTCCTGTTTCAGCCTACCAAATGCTGGGGTTGTAAGCATGTGCCACCACACCCAGCTTCTTAACTTTCTTGATTACTCTCATCTGTCCAAGGCTTACATCACATTGCTCTTGCCCTTCTCTCTTAGGTGAAGCCTTTTGCTTATTTTTTTTTTCCAAATTCTGGTGCATTCACCTGGTCTCTTTTTGCCACGTTATCCTCATCCGTGTCTCGCCCCATCTGCTTTCCGTGCTCCCTGTGCATTTAGTCCTGCCTGAGGAAATCTTGAAGGCCCTGATGGAATCCATTCCTTCTCTGACTGCTTTTGCTGCTCTCAAAAGCTTTGTTCCTTTTATTCTAGTTTCAGGTCTTGGTAGCAAACCATCATCCATTCTTGACACTTGAAACAAAAAGAGTTTAGTGAAAGGCCATTGAGAACTCTCACAATTACCAGAAATGCTAAGAAAATAGAAAACACAGAGGGATAAAGTGGAAGCTGAACAGCTAGAACTGTGGCCAGAATTCCATGGCCACAGAACTGGTTTCAGAGGACACTTGTGCCACCTCTACAGGGCAGTGACTACAAAGGCTGGCACCATTGGTGCTGGACACTGGGCGCTGCCAGCGGCATCTGTGCCACCAGAACTCTCACCCAGTCCTGCTTCTCTGCACCACTAGCTCCTGGTCAGGTCTAGGCAGAGACATCTGGACAAGTCACTGGCCCACCTGCCAGCTGCTTCTAGCTACAGAAGGGGTCTAGAAAAGAGTTACCTCACATCTGTCATGAGAGACAGGGTCTGCCTGCTACCAGAACTCATATGGTAGGGAATCATTCACATTCTAGGCAGGGGAAAAAAACAAAAATTTTAAAAGACCACATGGCCCGTCCCTGATCCATAACAGTCCTTTTATTACACTTTCTACAACTTCCTTAAATCCTTGAAGTTATTTCTGCTAACCTATTACTCAGTTAAAAATGCTGGAATGAGCTACAATATAAAATTAATACTTTAGAAGACACAGATTTATATATAAAGATGTTCTTAACAACATGATTTAGAACAGTGTAATAAAAAGGAGTCAGCCTAAATTTCTAACAATAACCATTTCTATTAACAGGGAATTATTAAATGAATTATGACATTATAGGATTAAATATACATAGTCATTAAGGATTTCTAAAATTATTTTACAAAAATAAACTGAAAATAACTTTATAATATATGTATAAGCTCTAATACTTACATATATGTTCATATATAAATGTATTTTTTACTAGAATATAAATGTATGTGCAAAGATATAAATTTAGAGAGAATTTACCAAATATATCAGATCAGTTAGGTTAAAAGATTTCTTTCTTGCCAGGTGAGGTGGCACACACCTGTAATCCCAGCAGTTTGGGAGACTGAGACAGGAAGATCACAAATTGGAGACCAGACCCCCCTTTTCTTAATATAAAATAAAATATATATAGTTATATATAAAGGGCTGAGGCTGTATCTCACTGGGAGACCCCTGGGTTCAATCCCCAATGTGTCAAAAAGATTACTTTCTTCTTTGAGCTTCTCTTTAGTTTCTACATTAGGCTGAAAACTTACCTATGTTTAAAATAAAGTCTGTTGATGGCAAACTTCTGAGTAACTATTTTATCCTTTATCATGTTATCAGAAAGAACTATTTTTCCCAAACCAACCTCATGAACCAAATACTCTGAATGTTCACCCTTTCACCCTTTCCTCCCAGTGTTAAAAAAAAAAAACTCACCCTTTTCCATATAATCATTTCTTCCCTCAGCCATCACTTTGGTCCCACTGATATTTATGTTCACATGTACATCACTTATCCCATTCTATAAACCTTAGCTTTATATTCTAGGCCTTTATATTTTATTTTATAAACCTTAGGTGTGTTCTATGAACTGCTTAGCTCAGCCAGCCACTACCTGTGGTAGAGCTGCCCTCTACCAGCATGCTCTCTCTTCTCTCTCTTGCCCTGCCCAGTATTTTAGCCCAGTGACTCACTAAATAATAGTCATCTCTGAAGTTTCCATTACTCTTCTCTTGGCCAAATTTAAAGATCACTTCTCTGTCTCTATTTTTGTAGCTTTCCTTGCTGCAAAAACATCAGTAATTATTTTACATTCCTTGACACACTTTTGGGGATAGGCAAGTGACTTCGTGCTGTCCTCTAATTTCTCCATATAGGCTACCTGCCTGAACTGGCTCAATTTTGACAGTTCTATTTCTCAGGCTTCATACATGGCTCTAGAGCTCAGTAAAATCTTCCCTGAACTATGTTCCCATAGTTCATGACCTCTCTCCAGCCGTTTCATCTACCAGAAAGAAGCTATTGGAAATTCTGGTCTTCAGCCTGGTGTAGTGGCTCATGCCTGTAATTCCAGCACTTGGGGGGCTGAAACAGGAGGATTGCAGGTTCAGTGCCAGCCTCAGCAACTTGTGAGGCCCTCTGCAACTTAGTGAGACCCTGTTTGAAAATAAATAATAAAATAGGCCTGGGAGTGTAGCTTGGAGGTAGAATGCCCCTGGGTTCAATCCCCAGTACCACAAAAAATAAATGAATAAATAAAAATAACTGAGGGTGTAGCTCAGAGATAGAATGTCCCTAGATTCAATCCCCATACCACTAAAAAAAAAGTCTGATTTTCAGACCAGTGCCTCAAAGTTGGACTCTTCTTTTCTGTCCAGTCTCTTAAGATTGAAGTCCTAGCTGGGCTCTTTATATAGCTTTCACCCCCACCTTCACATGCTCTTTGGGTCATCCTCAACCACATGATCTCTGACCTACCACCAATCCAAGACCCCAAGATCTTGCCCCAAATATGAGGGAGGGGAAAGTTCTGCTGAGTTAGGAGTTGAGTTCTGACTACTCGAGTTCAATATGTCTTTCTATAGATGCAGATGCCATGTGTCAGACATCAGGATCTGACCTATGGTGACCCAAGTCCACAGAATGACAATCCTGTTAAACCATTCTTGATCATTGATCTGTCTCATCTACCTTCATGACTTCATATTTATAGTAGCCCTGGACTCTTTCTATTTTCTGAACCCATAACTTACATTATCATCATTTCATCTCTTGGACTTTCTGCTCTCAGAGAAATTTATTTATTGATTCGATAATTCCACCAGCAGGTACATATTGAGCACTTACTCGTTGGCGCCATGGATGGTCAGAGGCTAGTCAGAGTTAGACAAAATAAAGAACTGTGTCAATTAGTGTGCTTTTTATTGCCAGTGACAGAAATCCTGATTCAAACTGGCTTAAGGAAAAATGGAATGTATTTGCTCACATACCTGGCAAGTCTAGAGAGAGATCTGGTTTCCTTCAGGCACAGCTGGATTCATGGATCGTAAATGTTGCCTGCGGGACCTGGCCTGTCTTCATCTCTCAGCTCTGCTCAGCTTTGTGATGGCTTCATTCCCAAGCTCTCTACATGGCGGCAAGCAAGATGTTACTGGTGCCAGGTCCACATCCTCCAGGGTTCCAGAACAGTAGAAAAGGCGCTGCTCTCTCAGCAGCCCCAACAAATGGTCCACCAAGTCTTGTGGTTTCTAACTGGATTACATCCTCTTCCCTGAACCAGTGACTTTCACCAGAGGATTTTGATGCTCCGATTGGCCAGACACGAATCATATGTCCTTTCCCTGTAGCCAGATGTGGAGTCAGCTCTTTCTAAACACTTAAATGAGGATGAGGGTTATAGTGGGTTTCCTGAGAAAAAAGGTGAGCAGATGTGAGATGCTGAAAAGCCAATAAATGGAGGCTGCGAGTTATAGACATTATGGCAGCCAGCCACCTTTATGATAAGTGTGTGTGGCAGAGCTGCAAACGGTCACGTCTGTCAAAGGCTCCCGCTTGACTCCACCTAGGACGGGCAAAGAAAGATCCACACGGCCTTTTCCCTCCTTGCTCTTTCCTTTCCATCTCTTTTCCTTTTTGTCTGTTAGTTCCAGGTGCAGACTGTAGAATGTCCTAGAAATGGACCCTGCCCATAAAGAGCTTACAGACCAGTAAGGAAGAAAGATGGTCAAAGAAATGGCCATCTTTAAGAACTTGTATTTTGTGATCCATGGTGGCACACGCCTGTACTCATAGTACTTGGGGGGCTGGGAAAGAAGGATTGCCTATTCATGGCCAGCCTCAGCAATATAGGGAGGCACTCCTTAACTTAGTGAGATCCTTTTCAAAATAAAATAGGGCTGGGGGTGTAACTCAGAGACAAAATGCCCCTGAGTTCCATCTCCCGTACCACACACACCAAAAAAAAAAAAACTATATATATATATATATATATATATATATATATATATATATATATAGTATTTTTGGAAATGGAAATATGAAGACTATGTCTATGTTTCATATGAAATTAAAAAGACAGCTCCAAGCTGCCCGCTTGTAACCCAGCATTCGGGAGGCTGAGACCTGGAGGATCACGGTTCGCGGATAGCCTCAGCTACTTAGTGAGGCCCTCTGCAACTCAGTGAGACCCGGTTTCAAAATAAAGAATAAAAAGTAGGGCAAGGGGTGTAGCTCGGAGGTCAAATGCCCCTGGGTTCCATCCCCAGATCCGCAAAAAAAAAAAAAAAAAAAAGACAGCTCCAGCCATTATATTGTTTAACATCATCTTTACCTAGACTGTCTTCTCAGTAAATTTTTTGTTGTTCAATGCTTGGGATAAGTCTTTCTGGTATGATTTTTTGAATAATGAAAACTGCATTATATATATATGTGTGTGTGTGTGTGTGTGTGTGTGTGTGTATGTATGTTTTGCCTAGGCTGCTGCAATGCAAAGTTAAAACCTATGTTTAATTAAAAGTGTTTTTTCTTGAGATTAATTTGCCCTTTTTTGGGGGTGTGCCTAAGGTCATGCAGTGCATACCAGACAAGTGCTCTACTACTGAACTACATCTCCATCCCTCTCTCTCCTTTTTTTCAATTTCTGATTTATAATCCTGTGGTTTTATTGTACCCGGGACTTTTATAGTAGGTGCTTCAAAACATGGAGATATACAACGGAGATAAATAAACAAAATACTTTTAATTTCCACTCTTACCTTAACAGTTCTACTTCTGGTCCATGGTGGGTTGTTCCTGTGTCTCACACCAATCCCCAGTCACGCGCAGTCCTCTCGTATCAGTGTACACATAGCTTGTACACAGCGGGTCAACCAAGTGTTGAAGTGAACGCATACTGGATGCGCACATGTTTTAAAGGCAACAGATGGCCGGGCGTGGTGGTGCACACCTGCAATCCCAGCATTCGGGAGGCTGAGACCAGAGGATCACTGTTTGCAGACAGCCTCAGCTAGTGAGGCCCTTTGCAATTCCGTGAGACCCTGTTTCAAAGTAAAAAATAAAAAAATAGGGCTGGGGGTGTAGCTTGGATGTAGAATGCCCCTGGGTTTCACCCCCAGTACTGCAAATTAATTAATTAATTAATATGTGGTGGCGCAGGCTTGTAATCCCAGCATTTAAGAGGCTGAAACAGGACAATTGCGATTCACAGACAGCCTCAGCTACTTAGGCCCTTTGCAACTCATTGAGACCCTATTTCAAAAATAAAGAATAAAAAATAGGGCTGAGGGTGCAGCTTGGAGGTAATAAGCCCCCGGGTTCCATTCCCAGCAGTGCGATAAATAAATAAATAAATAAATAAATAAATAAAGGCAACAAATGTGAAGCTACTTTTGTGACTTTTGAGATCCAACAAGCAGTCATGACGATGTTTTTTAACTGCACTCACTATTTTGTTCTGTGCTATTTAGAAGAAGATTAAGAAAAGCGACACAAATAATCCAAGGATTAGGAAGTGCATTACTAAGGCAGTGGTTGTCAGCTGGAAACATTTGGCAGCGCGTGGAGTCATTCTTGATGGCTTGTCCTTCTTGTCTTGGCGACTGGAATCTTGTGGACAGAGGCCAGGAATGCTGCTAAACCGCCTGTGGCACACAGGACAGGCCCCCACACCTAAAGAAAAACCCCACCCCATCTGAAACGGCAACTGTGCCTTGCATTACTGGGATTTTTAGGATGCTAAGCCCAGAAAGGATTCAGAGCAAGTTTGCAATTTAGACATAAGACAAAACTTAGTGATAGAATCCTAGAACTGACACTGAAAGTCATTTGGTTCAGACTACCCATTTCCTAGATAGAACAACATAGGAAAAAAATGACTGAAAGCAATAAAACTTCTCTACCTCGTAAATAAATGATCAAGCATCTTGCCCAATGTCTCTATGTCTCAGTTTTTTCATCTGCAAAAAAAAATAAAAAATTAGCAAAATTCCTGAGCTTTAAAATTCTTCTGTATTACAAACAGATAAATTTTTGAGGGAAAAAATCTCATTTATGTGGTAGCCTTCTCTAGAATATCATATTTGTTGGATTGAACCCCCAAAATGATTTCACAGCCCACAGAAATACTCTACATAATAGTCATTTAAAAGCATACTTCCCTCCATCAAGAACAAATTGTTAGCCAGGTGTGGTTGGCATATACCTGTCATCCCAGTACTTGGGAGGCCGAGAAAGAAGAAACATAGGTTCAAGGCCACCCTCAGCAACTGAGTGAAATCCTGATTCAAAAAATAAGAAATAAGCCGGGCATGGTGGCACACACTTGTAAATCCAGTACCTGGGAGACTGAGACAGGGGGATCGCAGGTTCGCAGCCAGCCTCAGCTACTTAGTGAGGCCCTCTGCAACTTAGCGAGACTAAAGAATAAAAAATTAAAAATAGGCCGAGCATGGTGGCACACGCTTGTAATCCCAGCATTCGGGAGGCTGAGACCGGAGGATCGCGGTTCACGGACAGCGTCAGCTACTTAGTGAGGCCCTCCACAACTCAGTGAGACCTGGTTTCAAAATAAAGAATAAAAGATTTTTTAAAAATAGGGCAGGGGGTGTAGCTTGGAGGTCGAATGCCCCTGGGTTCCATCCCCAGACCCGCAAAAAAAGAAAAAAAATTTTAAATAAGACTTAAAGAATAAAAAAAATAGGGCTTAAAGAATAAAAAATAGGGCTGGTGCAGGAAAGAAAAGTGAATGGCTCCTAGTTGATTGTATCTGTTGTCTATATAACTGTGTGCTGTTCATGATTCACAAAGCAAGGAAGAGCAGAGCATGGCTCCCCAGTGAGAGCATGGCTCCCCAGTTAGCCCAGGCGCTGTGCTGGAAGTTGGAGGTTAAGTTATTGCCCTGTCACAGAGCTGGTGAGCAGGAAAGCCAAGAGGACGTAGCCCACAGTACTGGGGACCAAATGCATGGGCATTCTACCTCTGAGCTATACCCCAACCCCATTTTTTATTCTTTTTTTTTTTAAACAGAGTCTCACTAAGTTGCAGAGGGCCTAAGTAGCTGAGGCTGACCCCAAACCTGCAATCCTCATTATCTCAGCCTCCCGAGTACTGGGATTATAAGCATGTACCACCACACCTGGCTTACATCTTGGTTCTTGAAGAGAAAAGACTAGGGGACTAATAATCCCCTCTAAGATCTGTTTTTAGTGCAAAATATCTCACTTAGGTTAGTTTTTATATTATTAATTTGACTCTGAACTTTTTTTTTAAGGTGTTGTGTAATGGACCAGGAACATGTATTCCTATCTGTGTATCTGCCCTTCTCCTTGGAATACTAGGAATAAAGAAGGTGATCATTGTCTACGTTGAAAGCATCTGCCGAGTAGAAACTTTATCCCTGTCTGGGAAGATTCTCTTTCATCTCTCGGACTACTTCGTTGTTCAGTGGCCAACTCTTAAGGACAAGTATCCCAAATCTGTGTACCTCGGACGAATTGTTTGATAAATGGCAACTTACATTAAAAATTTTTAGTCCACAATATTTACTATAATATATTTATTATAAACACATCTGAAAGTCCTGAGAAGTATCAATGATCGAGAGTAAAAAAATGTACAGAGAATTCAGTGAAGAAACAGGCTTCGCTCAGAAGACAAATATTAATAAACAGTACCTCAAATGTTTATGTCTCTGTAACACCAAAATTTTTTTAAATAAATGTATTAGTAACTGCAAATATTTTTGGCTATTTTAGTGGTATTTTTTCTCAACCTAAATATAGAGTTTGTATGATTAGTAACATTTCCTGTTATACAGCTTTAAAAAAAAAAACAGTATTGTGCATTGTAAAAAGAAAAGGAAAAGAAAGATATTTCTTAGTTTTTGTTCAGCTACAGCAGGCTTTATTTCCTGTATGGAAGCAGTGAGGTCCCCAGTGAGTTCTTTCAGCATAAAGGAAGCAGTTATATTAAGTTGGCTTCCTGACAATCTGCACTCCACAGGCTTCCAGAACCTGAGCACAAACCAGTATCTTTTCTATTCTTCAGTCTTGTTTTATGAGTAGTTGGCCTCAATCCAGAATATCTCCTTTTATCTTTTATATTTTAATTGTTAAAAAATAAAAAGGTGAAAACGTGGTTCTATTTACCAGGAATCCAAACTCTCAAAACATTTTTTAAAATGTTTTAGTAAGTTCACAGTGTCGTGGCTGTAGTGATCTCTGGCACTTGGAGATGTGTAGGCCTGCTAGAGTATACACTACTAAAACATTAGCAGAATATGCTCTGCATGCCAGATATTCAGATACTGGCTTATTTAAACCTATTAAGAACTGAGATGGGGACTCTTACCCCATTTTACAGATGCCTTTGTCCAGGACTGCATGCCTGGGAAATGGCAAAGCCAGGAGTCCAGTCCTAGCAGACTGGTCTGAGAGTGGGGCTAGTTTCCTGGATGTGTGGCCTGTGCAGTCATGGAGGGTCCCACACTCAGGAGGAGCCACACACCTGGCTTAGTATTCTTTCACTCTCTTGAATGTCTTAGTAATTTTTATGTATTTGGTTAATTATAGTTTGGTTTGTTGCTGTTTAGCAGTGCTGGGGATAGAACCCAGGGCATTCCGCAAAGTAGGCAAGCACTCCACCACTGAACTATATCCCCAGCCCTCTTTTTTCTTTTAACTCTAACACATAGAATCATTTTATTTTAGTTGAAAAGTTGGTAATTAATTTTTGAATTAGTGTTATATTTTAAACTGTAAAGGGTAAAAACCAAAAGACAGATTCCTCAAAAAAATAAAATAAAATAAAATTTCATCTTTTTTTTTTAGATAGATATGGCTTTAAAGGCACATAGGAGACAATAAATATAATGCCAAATAAGGCTTTTATTTAGCTAGCATGGGATATGATGGGGGCTTGTTGTCCTCCATTGGTAAATTGTAATGTTTGCCAGGAACTTTTCTTAGCCATCTCAGTAATTTTTAAACAGACTCAAATTTTAGAAGGTGCTGTGTCTCCTACAATAGAAGTGTAATAACCTGAATGATCATCGCCTCCCTCTCAGCTCTGCTCCTTTAACAAAGCATTAAAAAATGAGACCTCCACCCAGAGTATTTGAGTTTATATTTTTTCTCTTGTCTTTTGTTGTATTGGTATGATATAAATTTCATAAAGAAATGTTGAGTGATTAATAAAGAGTTCATATTGTACTTAAAACAGACGTATTCACACAAGACGATGTAAAATTCGAGTGCTGAGAGGAATCCGAGCTTTCTTGATCTTTTAGAGTAGCTCCTCCTCTAAATCAAGTAATGTAGGCACATCTCTCATCAAGACATTTCCTTGGGTTTTGGCTGGAGAAACGGGGAAGAAGACATCTCAGGATGGTGCGAGCACTTTGCAGCCTGGGCTCAGTTGCCATGGAGCAGCCAGGCAGTGGCTCACTGTGCTTTGATCTCCATCTTCAAATCTTAGGTGCTGCTTCTGTTTTCACTCAACCTGGGGCTGAGATGAAATAAGCCTTTCTAGAGAGAAAGTCAGTTTTCAGTGACAGCAGTACGTGCATTTAAGTCATGCTCAAATCTTACTCTGCTCTGGGCTTTGTTCCCCAAGGGCCCTGAGTAGATGGTTGAGGAGGGAAGGTAAACACATTCAATTCTGTCCACTGCAGTTACCACCTGTCTGTCAGTGCTGTGGCACATCTCTCCCGGCCCTGCCCACAGGTCAGCCCGCCACAGACTCCCATTGGACCTAAGGCCACAGTGCTCAGGCCAGGCAGAGGTCAATGAAGATGCCATCATTTTTTTCCAGACACATATGCCCCAGATGTTTTGTAGAGGCTTCAGTTAGACAGTAGCTGGCTAGCCTGGAATGTCATAAAAGAAACTCTGTGCTGCATTGCCACAAGTTTAGGAATACCTTCACCAGTGCAGTCTGCTGCAGACACTTTCAGAGCCAGGCTGAGGCCCAGACTCTTGCATCTTCCTGTGCAGCTCCAGTTACTTAGTAGACACCTGTGTGCAGTCTTTTGTGTTATTTTGTGGCCAATTCAAGTCCTCTGGCCGCACTGGCAGAGGGGCTGGTTTGAGATGACAGTAGAGAGCATGGTTTTCCCGCTGGGCGTTTCTGTGCCCTTCAGAATGACAGTGATCTCATCTCAGCTAAAACTGCAGCTTGTCCTTTTCCGTTTCTCTTAGAACACTCTGGAATGCAACTTGTGCTGTAAGAGCCCATTTAAGAAAAATTAACTGAATCAGCCTTAGAATGAGAGGCAGGGAAACTACACATCCTGCCCACACCTACTTCCCTGGAAGATTTTTATCTCCAGTCCAGCTATCCTAAAAGGTCTCAGCAGCTCGCAAGGTCAGAAGGTTCAACTGTTTCAAATAGGATGCCTGAAAGTCAGGACAGGAAACTTTAGCCTGGAAACGAATAATGCTATGAAACTATGTCAACAAAAGAAATGTACAATTTTAAGTTGAATAGCAAGAGGCCTGAGCTAAAGGGGAGATGATCCAAGCTTCCTCTTACAAAAGCAACTCCAAATACATTGCTTATTTTACCTTGCAAAGTTATATTGGGGCTAAAATTGGGAAGCATATCTCTTATTATGGAATTCTTTAGGATCAAACAGTTCTTAAATTTTCTCTGAAAAGCCCTATCCCATAAAAGGAATTTGAGAGTAATATAACAAGGAATACCTCTTGTCAAGGATAAAGACATCTCCAGAGTGTTAGAGAAGATCACCCTTCTCTCTGCAGGCCAGTGTTGAGGATATCATGGGGCTCGTCCTTCAGCTCTAACATAGTGAGCAGACACTCAAATCGCATCTGCCCTAAACTTACTCTGTTAGGACCCATCACTCTCGCACTCTAAAAACAAATTGCCTACAATTGTATTCTTATTTCCAATTCGTTATAAACATGAATTTGACATAGCCTCCTTTTTCTTCCGTAAGAGTTAACCAATGCTATCCTGCTGACCTGCTGTATTCCTCAAGCAACAAACTTTGGAATCATTTTATTATTTCACTCTTTCCTTAGCCACATATAATTGGTGGCTTAAAAAAAAAAAAACTTTATTGAGCTGGCCGTGGTGGCACACGCTTGTAATCCTAGTGCTTGGGAGGCTGAACAGGAGGCTCGCGTAGGTTTGAAGCCAGCCTCAGCTACTTAGGCTCTCAGCAGCTTAGTGATATACCCTGTTTCCAAATAAAATATAAAATATGTCTGAGAGTGTAGCCCAGAGGTAGAAGGCCCCTGGGTTTCATTTTTAGTACAAAAAATTTTAAATTAAAATTAAAAAAATAAATAACTTTATTACCTGAGTTTTCCAATGTCTTTCCTTCCTCATCTCCCCTTGAAATCACCTGTACTTTTCCTCTCCCTTGTCTGAATTCACCAGCCATTTCTGCCATTGACCTAATTCATATCTACTCTTTTCAGTCTCATGGTCACAACTTAAGACAGCACAACATAAATTATTTGTTTGATCTGCACTTTTTTTTGTGGGGGGCGGGTCTGGGGATGGAACCCAGGGGCATTCTACCTCTGAGTGACACACCCTGCCCTATTTTTTATTCTTTATTTTGAAACCGGGTCTCACTGAGTTGCAGAGGGCCTCACTAAGTAGCTGAGGCTGTCTGTGAACCGCGATCCTCCAGTCTCAGCCTCCCGAATGCTGGGATTACAAGCATGAGCCACCATGCCCGGCTTGCACTGTTTTTTTTTTTTTTAAGGAACTGAGGTGCAGAGAGGTTAAGTTATTAAACATTATAAAATTAAAATGGAGCAAAGCTGGGCCAGAAGTAGTGTCACATGCCTGAAATCCCAGTACTTAAGAGGCTGAGACAGGAGGTACAGGTTCAAGGTCAGCCTCAGCAACTTAGTAAGACCTTGTTTCAATATAAAAATAAAGGAAAAAATACGACTGGGGGTGTAACTCGAAGGTAGAATATTTCTGGGTTCACTCTCCAGTACCAAAAAAAAAAAAAAAAAGAATAGCTGAGATTTGAACACTGGTACTCTAGGTCTATCCAGACTCCCCTTAACAGCTATGCTAGGATTTTTTTTAGTGCTAGGAAGTATTGAAATAAGCATAACGGTATCATGGAATCTAAGCTGTGTGGGTGCTCTGAATGGGGTTATCAGGAAAGGCCTTGTGTTAGTTCACTCTTCATTACTGTGACAAGATGCTTAGAATGCCAACTTCGAGGAGGAAATTCTTGACTCTGTGATTGCTGGACCCCATAGCTAAGGGCTGTGAGGAGGCAGAACACTGCGCCGAGGAGGGCATGGCAGAGCAAAACTGCTCACCTCCAGGCAGCTAGAACCAGAGGGAGGAAGAGGACAGAATACACCCTTCCAGGGCACACCCCAGTGACCCAATTTCTCCAACTCTACCCTACCTCCTACAGTTTCCACCACCTCCCAGGAATGCCTCAAATTCTTGCCTATCAATGGCCTCCAAAAGCCTCGCCCCTGACCCTGACCGCTGCTATGCTGGGGACCTAGGGAAACAAGCCAGGTCCAAACCAGAACAGGCCTCTAGAAAAGGGGCACTTAGCTGAGCTCTGGAGGGCAATGCCTTAAATATTTGTCCTCCTACTTCATCGTCCACCTTAGCTTTCACCACCACCCCCATCTTCCTAATTTCCCAAAGTCTATTTTAAGCAACTTCTCTAAATATCTCTGTGACATAGTCACCCATACCATAGGTTACCACTTAGTTATACACCTTCATATTGCAGGGCCATTTACCTAAAAACGCTTATGGAAGAGACAGATGAATGATTTTGTGATTATTATGTTTGTCTTATTAGTGGGACGCTATCACCTGCTAGTTTTGTATCCTTGCTCCACACTTGGTAATATTTAACATCATAGTTGTACTAAGTATATGGATTTTGGGGGGGGGGTACTGGGGTTCCTGGAAACCCTTCTACCTCCAGGCTACACTCCCAGACCTATTTTTTATATTTTTATTTGAAAACAGGGTCTCTTAAGCAAACAAGGCTGGCTTCAAACCTGTGCAATCCTCCTGTCTCCGCCTCCCAAACTCGGGGATTACAAGCGTGCGCCACCACGCCCAGCACAATATATGGATTCTTAATAACCTCAGACTTTGTCCAGGTCAGCTTTGGTTATATTTCTTTTTTTTTTTATGGTACTAGAGATGGAACCCAGGGGCATTCTACCTCTGAGCTACAACCCCAGCCCTATGTTTTATTCTTTATTTTAAAACAGGGTCTCACTGAGTTGCAAAAAGCCTCACTTAGTAGCTGAGGCTGTCCGCGAACCACATCCCCCTGTCTCAGCCTCCCAAATGCTGGAATTACAAGCGTCAGCCACCAAGCCCACCTTGGTTATATTTCATCTGTACCAGTGGTTCTCAAACTTTTGGGTCTCAGGACCTCATTATACTTAAAAATTATTAAAGACCCTAATGAGCTGTGTTTGTCAGCTGTATTTGTCAGTATTTATCACACTAGAAATTGGAGAATTTTTTTAAATACCAAAGGACATATTTCATTAGTCACAGCAATAATGTATCATACTCAGGTATCATCTGTAAATCTGCTATGTAATCACGAGGATGATACAGAGGGCGAGGAACATTTTAGTATTTTTGTGAAAGTAATTTTGAC
The DNA here is from genome assembly GCF_963383645.1 of Muscardinus avellanarius. Lineage (NCBI taxonomy): Eukaryota > Metazoa > Chordata > Mammalia > Rodentia > Gliridae > Muscardinus > Muscardinus avellanarius. Next base: position 84,629,287 of record NC_137788.1, on the reverse strand, counting down.
CTCATGTACCCCTGAAGAGGTCTCACGGATGCTGAGGGCCTTTTGAGCCACATCTTGAGAACTGCTGCTCTCTATAACATCACATCAGTGGCTTCATCTCTTTTCTCAGCCTTGGGTTGGTCACTGATCTGTGTGCTAGTTCTATTGCTATGAAACAGTTGCGACAAACTCAGTGCATAGGTGAAACCCAGGCAGGGTGGCGGGTGGCTCTCTGCACAGGTTCTCACAAGGCTGAGTCACAGTGGTGGCCATAATCCTCCTTCAAGGTCTTTTAGGTGGCTGCTGGCAGGATGCAGTCCTGCACCAGTGTGGGATTCATGTTGACCTGTTTTTTCTAATGCTCATCTTTTTTTTTTTTTTTTTTTTGGTGGCACTGGGGGTGGAACCCAAGGGCTTTCTACCTCCAGGCTATACTCCCAAACCTATATTTTATTTGGAAACAGGGTCTCACTAAGTTGCTGAGAGCCTCACTAAGTATCTGAGGCTGGCTTTGAACCTGTGCGATCCTCCTGTCTCCGCCTCCCAAGCCTGGGGATTACAAGCGTGCGGCACCACGCCCAGCTGGTCTTTTTATTTATTTATTTATTTATTTTTGAAACAGGGTCTCACTGAGTTGTGAAGGGCCTCACTAAGTAGCTGAGGATGTCCACGAACCACGATCCTCCAGTCTCAGCCTCCTGAATGTAGGGATTACAAGTGTGCACCACCACGCCTTGTTCCCACCCATTCTTAAGTCTAGGCGATTGTACAGATTGTATACCATGGAGTAGCATGCTAAAGTCCATAAGAGACTTCAGCCAACCACAATCTGACATTTTTTGTTCTAGAAAAAAATTATTTAATCTTCATTCGAACCTCTAAGTTATACCTCTAGCCCTTTTTTTATTTTTTATTTAGAAACAAGGTCTTGCCGGACGCTTGTAATCCCCGCGCATGGGAGGCGGAGACAGGAGGATCACGCTGGTTCGGAGCCAGCCTCGCTGGCTTAAGAGACCCTGTTTCCAAATTTTAAAAATATATAAAATAGGTCTGGGAGTGTAGCTCGGAGGTATAAGGGCTTCCAGGAACCTCAGTACCACAAAAGAGAGAGAGAGAGAGAGAGAGAGAGAGAGAGAGAGAGAGAGAGAGAGGAAGAGAGAGAGAGAGAGAGAGAGAGAGAGAGAGAGAGAGAGAGAAAGAGAGAGAGAGAGAGAGAGAGAGAGGGGGGGGGGAGGGAGAGAGAGAGGAAGAGAGAGAGAGAGAGAGAGAAAGAAAGAGAGAGAGAGAGAGAGAGAGAGAGAGAGAGAGAGAGGGAGAGAGAGAGAGAGAGAAAGAGAGAGAGAGAGAGAGAGAGAAAGAGAGAGAGAGAGAGAAAGAAACAAGGTCTTGCTCGATTGCTGAGTCTCACTAAGTTGCTGAGTCTGTTCTCAAACCTGTAGTCCTATTTCAGTCTTCCAAGTACTGGGGTTACAGATGTGCACCCCCTACAGCTGGCCCTCTTTTTTAATATGAGAAATTTATGTTTCTCCCAAACAAATCATTTTCTAGAAAGGTACTTAACTTTTCTGTAAAATAGGCAGAATATCAGTACCTACTTCAGAGTTGTTGTTGTGAACCTTCTACTAGATGATACCTGTCCTGCCTCTAACACAGAACCAGCCACATAGAGAGCCCTCAGTGGGCTTATCTCTGTCATTGGTGGTTTCCTGGTATGTGAATGGTCTAAAGAAGAGCTCTCAGCTGGGTGTGGTGGCCCATACTTGTAATTTCAGTACTTAGGAGGCTGAGACAGGAGGATCATAGGTTCGCAGCCAGCCTCAGTAACTTGTGAGGTAGTGAGACCCTGTTTCAAAATAAAGAATAAAAATAGGGCTGCGGGTGTTGCTCAGAGGTAGAATGCCTCAATCTCCAGTTTCAGGGAGAAAAAAAAGAAAATAAAAGCTCTCAAACTAAGCACAGGACCACTTCCTACCCTCTGGGATGGCATTAATGAAACACAACATATGTATTTCCAAGGGCATAGAGAAACTGAAATCTTCACATATTGCTGGCAGAAATATAGAAAATGATAGCAACTGTGAAAAACAGTTTGGCCATTCTTCAAAAATTCAAACATAAATTTACCATATAGCCCAGCAATTCTACCCATCGGTGTATACCCCAGAGAACTTAAAACATATAGTCACACAAAACCTTGTACATAAATGTTTGTAGCATCATTTACATAGTCTCCAAAGCATGGAAACAACCCACATATTAACCAACTAGTGAATGGAAAAACAAAATGTACCAGGTATATCCCTACAATGGAATATTAGTCACAAAAGGGAATAATAATACCGGCTATATAACATAGATGAACCTTGAAAGCACTGTGCTAAGCCAGGCATGGGGCACACACCTATAGAATCCCAGTGCTGGGGAGGCTGAGACAGGAGAAGTACGAGTTCAAGCAAGGTCAGCCTCAACAACTTAGTGGAGGCCTTTTGCAATGCTGTGAGACTCTGTTTCAAAATAAAAAATAAAAAGGGCTGGGGGTATTGCTCAGAGGTACAGTGCTTCTGAGTTCAATCCCCAGTAACAAAAAAAAAAGAAAAAGAAAGAAAAAAAAAAGAGAAGGCACTATGCCAAGTGAAAGGAGCCAGCCACAAAGACCACATATTGAATGATTGCATTCATATAAAATGTCCAGAGTAGGCAAAGCCATAGACAGAAACTTGATTAGTGGTTGCCAGGGGCAGTAGAAGGGGGCATAGAGAGTCAGGTCCTAACAAGTATGGGTTTATTTTGGGAGTAATGAAAATAGCCTGGAATTAGATGGTGGTGATGGTTGTAAAACTCTATGAATACACTAAAAACCACTAGATTGTACACTGGATGAATTTTATGGCATGCAAATTACATCTCAATGAACACTATCATCAATAGTAATCAATGTATATATATTTGCGAATATATATATAGATGAACAAAGACAAAACCAACACAAACAGCCAGGAAGTGACTCTAGAAAGTGTTTTTATTTATTGTGATTGCATTTCTGCCTATGACCAGAGACATAACAAAGGCTGGGAGTGTGCTCAAGACAGAAAATGGCTCTTGCAGAAGGCCGAGTAAGACACGAGTAAGCTGGGCATGAGGTACATATTGCAATCCCAATACTTGGAGGCTGATATGGGAGAATCACAGGTTCAAGGCCAGCCTCAGCAAGTTAGTGAGACCCTGTTTCAGAATTTAAAAATTAAATAAAATAGTGCTGGGAGTGTAGCTTGGGTAGAAGGTCCTCAGGCTTGATCCCCATTCAGAGAGAGAGAGGGAGAGAGAGAGAAGTGGTGGGGGGGCACAGGGAGGGAGGGAAACCTAGTGAGAGGACCCAGAAGAATAAGATGAGCTCAGCATGAAATAACCCCATCACCTCATAAACAGGCCTCATTAAAGGGCCTCACACCAACAAAGACCCTCCTGCCCTTCTGAGCCAGGATGACCGAGGTGTAGTGTACTGTTCCAAGTCAGCCTTCCACAGGCTTTTCTGCAACTATGACCTGGCCACTTCCCAAATTAAGAGGTAGAGTGTGATTGCTCTGTCTTCAGTTTGAACTGACTTTGCCTACATCTGCACTTGCTTGGCCACTGGGATACAGCTGAAGCCACACTCTGACTTGGTGTCTTGACAGGCTTTCTCTCTTGAGGAATGCCCCCGCAGAGCCCAGCTACCACACTGTGAGAAACCCAAGCCACACGGAGGGGCCATGTGTAGGGGCTGGGTTGACCGTTGCATCTCAGTAGGACTGAGTTGTCTCCATGCAGATGCCAGGCAAGTGAGGAGAGAAGGCTCAGAAGGTCCCAGCCCTGCCGATGGACTCACTCCTGGCTTCTATGGTCTTCCCAGCTGCTGCCAGACCTAGTAAGCAGAGGAAGGCCCTTCTGTATGTGTCTGTGCCCATGACTGCCCATACAGAGCCCATGAGCAGGATTAAATGGGGGCTGTTTTCCACCTCTAAATTTGGAGGTAATTTGTTATAAAACAATAGGTAATAAGAAAAACAAACTTTCAGAAGAAGTCAGCTTCCCCACCACCTCCACCACCATCACCACAAAGATTGGTTATTTCAGCTTAACATTAGAAGAGGAAGCAATTTCTCAACCCCCAAGGCAAAAGGGAGATGTATTTCTACACCATGGATAGGAAAAGGGTTTTACATTTTTTTCTCCTTGCTCCTTGGCCTGCAGGCAGCCTTGAAACAGAAACCAATAGATTCTTTTAAATCATTTAACCATATGCAGATGAATAAGCAAATGGTTGGACATGATTCCTAATCTCTTTTCCTTTCCTGTATAACTGAGAATTTTTTTCCACTCTAATAAACTTGAGCATTTAAACAGAAGTCATGTGTCACATAAATGACGATTCGCAGCAAGAATGTAAAAAAGGAGGTCACTGCTGAGTGTGGAGCTTTGATTGATGCCCAAACCATCCATCTGAAAATAAGAGCAATGTTTCTGGAAGAGAAATGGGAAATATTTTTTTCTGTCTAACTTGGAATCCTCCCCCAACCCCAGTCTTTTTAGGATAATGATTTCAAATTCAGTGACTAAAGAAAACTGTTTCAAGTTTTGGGCTTAGCTCCGGTGACTAAAATGCAGTAATCTCCCTACAACATCAGATATGGCCACCCTCCCCATTTCTGGGCCCCTGTGTGGGTTGCCAACCCTCAGAATGTACAATCTGAGACTAGCGCAAGAATCAGACCAAAAGAAAACCAAGCAGCAGGAGGAGAAGGAATGGAGAAATCTGGAATGACAGTCTCTTTGTGCCTTTCAAAAAAAAAAAGGAAAAGAAGTTTTATTCTTCAAAGAAAAGAAAAACAAGGCTTTTATGGAAATACCAATACAGAGTTGGCAGAAATTCAGCAAGGAATAAAATGTATCTTAAATGGTCCTTTATTCAATTCTAGTATGGCAGGCAAATTAAAAGAGGTTCAATTTTCAAACTGATTTGCCTTGAATTATCTGGTCCTAAAACCATGCCAAGCATCTAAAAGGGGCCCGTGTTTTTGGTCCACTGACAACTCAGTTGAACAAGCTGAGTCTAAAGCTTCTAGATGAAGAGAAAGCCGACACTGTTTTCATCAAAATCTTGCAGAAAACAAAATATTTGTGGGTGAAATGATAAAAGGTCTGAAACTGGACCTAAAATCCATTGCCAGGGTGGGGAAGAAAGTGTGTGTGTGTGTGTGTGTGTGTGTGTGTGTGTGTGTGTGTGTGTGTATGTTTACTGGGAGTTGAACCCAGGAGTATTCTACCTCCAAGCTATACCCCCAACCCTTCTTTTATATTTATACCTAGAATCTCCCTAGGTTGTTGAGAGTCTCACTACTTTGCTGAGGCTGTCCTTGAATCTATACTCCTGTCTCAGCCTCCTAAGTACTGGGATTACAGGCGTGTTTTATCACACCTAGCCTACTATACTAGGGAAGGAAGAATTTATAGATGACACAGAATCAGCCATGAAGGATTGTTGGGGCAGCAGGGTGGGCAATGGATCCAAGGGGAACCTTTACACCACACAAACCTACCCTGTTCTTTCTATCTTCATATATGTTTAAGCATTTCTGTAATTTAAAATTCTAAAAGCACTCGTCATGTAAAAAATCTTCGGACGCTAAAAAGCCAAAAAATATGCTCATAAAATAAAGTTCTAAAAGAAGAACAAGAAAAGCCATGTAAAAGCCTGGGACAGCGGTGCATGCCTGTAATCCCAATGACTGGGGGATCGAGGCAGAAGGCTCACAAGTTCAATGACAGCCTGAGCAACATAACTAGACTTTGTCTCAAAATAAAAAGAGCCTGGGTATAGCTCAGTTGTAGGGTACCCCTGGGTTCAATCCCCCTTGAAGAAGAGCAGGAAGAAGAACCACCACTTAAGAATTACTTTTAGCTGGGTGTGGTGGCACACGTTTGTAATCCCAGCATTTGGGAGACTGAGACACGAGGATTGCAGTTTGAGGACAGCCTCAGCTACTTAGGGAGGCCCTTTGCAATTCACTGAGATCCTGTTTCAAAATAAAGACTAAAAAATAGGGCAGGGGGTATAGCTCAGAGGTAGAATGCCCCTGGTTTCTGTCCCCAGTACGTAAAAAAAAAAAATTACTTTTATGTTATGTTAACTCATGGGGGGGGGTCAGTCTGCAAATTTTATTCCTGAACTTTTTTCTGACTTGAAATTCTCAGGCTTAGACCTTTTAGTACACAGGGACAAGTACCAAATGTCACCTATTCTTTTTTTTTTTTTTTTTTTGCAAGTTTGGGGATGGAACTCGGGCATTTTACCTCTGAGATACACCCCCAACACTATTTTTTATTCTTATATTTTGAAACAGGGTCTCACTAAGTTGCAGAGGGCCTCACTAAGTAGCTGAGGCTGTCCGCGAACCGCGATCCTCTGGTCTCAGCCTCCTGAATGCTGGGATTACAAGTGTGGGCCACCACGCCCGGCTCGAATGTCACCTATTCTTTTTCCCTGCAAGGGCAGTACTCTTGGTTGTACTGTAAATATTTGAGGTGTTCCAACATCAGCCTGACAAGACCTTCAGAGAAAGCTTAAGGACAATGACTCCCTTTGAAGGTTCCCCTTTCTCCCTCACTTGGGACAAAAGATGGTGATAACTCAGGTCACCCGTGGGGACCATGGATATTAAGGTTGCGGCTGATCTCCAACCACATTTCTGCTGCTGGAGAGATTATCTTGTGGGGCAAAGGGAGCAGGGCGGGTGGTGAGAGTCCCAGGGACAGCTACAGGCTTTGGCACCAGTGTGTATGTCTAATTGTCTAACCGTGATTAACATTCATATTTTGGTGTTTTGGTTTCATCACCACATAACATGAAGGATTTGAACAAGATCGTCCTTAGCGCCTTTCAACAACAGTAACTACTGCCACCATGCTAATACTAATAGCCACCATTTCCTGAGTGAGTGCTAGCGACAAGGACTGCACACACATATCATCACTGAATCCTTGGATCCAAGCCCTGCACTTCAGAGACCCCCACTTAGCACTTCTCTATCTATGGGGGCACAAGGGTATGACCCCATAGTTTTCTAGCCCAAACTCTGACTGCCCAGAACCCCAAAATTTCCTACCTCGGTGTTCCAAGGACGCTTCTAGGGCTGGCATGAGCCTCTTGTCCCATAGAATACAGGTGAATGGCACCTAGGGCTCAGAGTGGCAAAGGTTGCAGTGGGGAGTCCTGTGGAAGGAGTTGAGACCTGCGGGTCGAGGTGGATCCTGCATAGGAGAGTCCTCAGAATATAAGGAAAAGGGGAAATGGCTGTGAGCAGGGCTTTTGTTGGCACTCTTGTCCGGGGTCCTATAAATGTTAGGGGTAGACTTACTGGGGTAATATTATTGTTACCATGGAGACACAAAGCTTGAGGGTTTTGCCTAGGGTGGCAGGGCTGGTTAGTGTCAGAGCCAGAACACAGAGCCTTTGTCCTTAGGATCCCATGCTCTTTCTTAGCTTTCCTGCCACCAGGCAACAAAACCCCAGACCCCTCCAGGCTGTCCCCGGACACAGACAGACCTGAAAACCTGTCCTCTATCAGTTGAGTTGCTTTTTTACTCCTCCCAACCTTACTGGTGCCAAATAAGGATGTGGCAGGCAGCAATGGTACAAAGCCTCCTCCAGAAAAAATTACCATGGGAAGTTGATTCAACAGGAAAATATTTGATGCAAGAGAATGACAGTTAATCCTAGGATTTCACTTTTTGTTCTGAACTTCTGACCTACAGCTGCTGGTGCAGCCACAGAATTCCAAGAAGGTAACTTAGCAAGATCTTAACCTTGTTGAACAAGTGTGTAGCCAATCCAATAAGGAGTTCTTTGTGTATTTGCTTTAAACTCTAAAACCAGGAAATTACTTTTGAGATGTTAGGACCCCCACCTTCCCTCCAAGGACATCCTGAGGCACAGAAATAAACTCCAGTCAAACATACTTTCAATTACTATTTGTAATAAAACATCCAGCAAATTATAGGTAATTTGAAAGAACAAATTTCTGGAAAAAGCTATAAAAATATTATAATATTTTTAGAAGGCATAATCTGCTGTACTCAATACCAAGTAATCAGTTTGGTTATGTTTTGGCTACTAACCACAAATATCTAAAGTTAGTAATCATAATAACAGCTGATAGTATTGAGCACTTAAGTCATAGACACAAATTTTAGTCTTTTACAATTTTTTTTTTTTTTTTTGGTGGTACTGGGGGTGGAACCCAGAGGCTTTCTACCTCCAGGCTATACTCCCAGACCTATTTTATATTTTATTTGAAAACAGGGTCTCACTAAGTTGCTGAGAGCCTCACTAAGTAGCTGAGGCTGGCTTCGAACCTGTGCGATCCTCCTGTCTCAGCTTCCCAAGCGCTGGAATTACAAGCGTGCGCCACCACACCTGGCTATTAACTGAATCTTCACAACAACCATAGGAACTAATATTATTATTTCTTACTTAGCAATGAGAAAACAGAGTAAGTTTGGAAGTAAGATTATACACAAAGGTTTTTTGTTTTTTTTGTCTTGTTTTCTTTGCAGTAATAGGGATTAAACTCAGTCAGCAGCTCTCAACCACTGATCCCCTTTTTATTTTGATACAAGGGCTCACTAAATTGTCTAGGCTGGCCTTGAACTTTCAATCCTCCTACCTCAGCTTCCAGAGTAGCTAGAATTACAGCTTGCACTACCACACCTGGCTCACAGTGATGTTTTCAAAGTGCTATTAATAAAAGAAAAATAAAGGGATAACCTAAATTAGAAAATATTTAATGAATTATGTTATGTACAAGACTATTGTGCAACCGTTAAATTTATGTTCTCAGCATGCCTGTAGTCCTAGCTACTTGGGAGACTGAGGTAGGTGGATAGTTTAAGCCCAGGCAGGGTGAGACAAACCTTTGATAACATAATGAGACCCTATTTAACAAAACAAAACAAAAGAATACAAAAATCATATTTCTTTTCTTTTTTTTTTTTTTTTTTTTTTTTTTTTTGGTTGTACTAGGGGTGAAACCCAGAGGCTTTCTACCTCCGGGCTATACTCCCAGACCTATTTTTATAGTTTTTTATTTGGAAACAGGGTCTCACTAAGTAGCCAAGGCTGGCTTCGAACCTGTGTGATCCTCCAGTCTCAGCCGCCCAAGCACAGGGATTACAAGCATGCGCCACCATGCCCGGCCCATATTTCTTTAAAATGTTTTTTGATTTATGCATTGTAGTCATACATCTTAATAGGATAAAAGACTTGTGGAGACATACATGCACACATCATCCAATTAGCCCATACCCAATCTCCACCCCATTACCTCCCTTTCCCATGCTTGGCCTAGTGATTGACTTTGATATGTTTAAGTACATCATGTGCTTTTGAGAGTTTCCCTCTTCCCCCCTCCCATCCCCTCAGTTAGGTCGCCTCATTTGCTCCTCCATAGGATCTCCTTCTTCATCTACAGTTCCTCCTCTTACCCATTTCTCCCTAGCTTTCAAATATTAGGGAAAGCATCCAATTTCTTCTTTTTTGTGACTGACTAATCTTACTTAGCATAATGTCCTCCAGTTCAAACCATTTCCCTGCAAATAATGTAACTGTGTTTTTCTTTATGGCTGAGTAAAATTCCATTGTGTACATATCCCACAGTTTTGTAATCCATTCATCTGTTGATGGACATCTTGGCTGGTTCCATAGTTTGGCAATGGTGAATTGTGCAGCTTTGAACAATAAATGCATGAAAAAATGGTCAACATCATTAGCAATCAGAGAGATACAAATCAAAACTACCCTGAGATTTCACCTAACTCCAACTAGAATGGCAATCATTCAAAACACAAACAACAACAAATTCTGGTGAGGATGTGGAGAAGTGGGAACTCTAAAACATTGTTGGTGGGATTGCAAATTAGTGCAACCACTTTGGAAAATGGTATGGAGGATCCTCAGAAGAAAGGGAACGAACTTACCATTTGATCCAGCAATACCACTTCTGGGTATCTACCCAAAAGAAAGGAAACCAAAAATCATATTTCTGAAGAATATTTAATGACATTAAAAAATACTTAAATTATCACATTAAGTGTATTTTTTTCCTGTACTAGGAATGGAACCCAGGGCCATTCTACCTACAAGCTACACTCCAAGTCCTATTTTGGTCATTTTATTTTTTTAAAAAAGGGTCTCACTGAATTGCGAAGGACCTTTCTAAGTAGCTGAGGCTGTCCAAGAACTGCAATCCTCTGATCTTCACCTCCTGAATGCTGGGATTACAAGCATGTACCACCATGCCTGGTCATTAAGTGTAGTGTGTGTGTGTGTGTGTGTGTGTGTGTGTGTGTGTGTGTGTGTTACTGAGGGTGGAACCCAGGGGCTTTTCCACCTCTGGGCTATACTCCCAGACCTATTTTATACTTTATTGTGGAAACCAGGTCTCACTAAGTTGCTAAGAGCCTCACTCAGTAGGTGAGACTGGCTTTGAACCTGTTTGATCCTCCTGTCTCAGCCTCCCAAGCGCTGGGATTACAAACGTGCACCACCACGCCTGACTAAATGTATTTTAAAAGACACAAAAAGTGTCTATAATTGGCACTATTTGAAAATCAGTTAAAATATATGAAATATTAAAACTGTCTATCTCTGAGTTGAATAATTATTTATAAAGTATATTCCTTAATGTTTAAATTCTATTTTGAGCAGGGCACAGGTACGTGCCTATAGTCTGAGTACCTGGGAGGCTGAAACAAGAGAATCACAGGTTTGAGGCCAGGCTTAGCAACTTAACAAGATTCTTAGCAATTTAGTGAGGCCCTGTTTCAAAACAAAAAAGAAAAAGGGCTGGGAGTATATCTCAGAGGTAAATTGCCTCTAGGTTGTATCCATAGTACCAAAAATAAAATAAAATAAAATCTATGTTTATCATGAATTATAACATAATGAGTGAAAATGATAATTTTTTTCTTTTTTTTGGGGGGGTGATACTGGGATTGAATTCAGAGTCATTCAACCTCCCAGCTCTACCCCCAGCCTTTTTTCTTTTTTGTTTTGAAACAGGGTCTCAGGCTTTATTGCCCAACATAGGGCTACCTGCTTGGTCTTGAACACACAGCAGAACAAGATAACCAAAGGCAAATGAGCTATTTCAGGGGTAACAAAAAGGAGCTATACTAAAGCCATTTATATAATGCTTCCTCTTTTAAATTCACAAAAAATATGACACCAATACCCAAAGCTCTCTCCAGTTAAGTCCTTATAAGATGCCGTAAAATTAAACCTGTTGTTCTTGAGGTTCTACAGGTCCGGGATCATCAGACACACAAAAAGTGGAGGTTCCTATTTCTGTAAACTCCCAGAAGATCTGAATCTGTTCAAAATTCTATAGACCAAACAAACAAAACAAGCCTGTTTACGCTAAAAACAACATGCTTGATTTTTTTCAGGCTTTGTGCCCCAAGGACTTTTCACCACATGACTCATGATCTACTGTAAATGGGTTGGCTACCTGGCTTCCAGTTTAAAAAGCTGGCAGGTGAATGGCCCAAGAGAGAGGGCCATGAAAAAACAAGATGACAAGATGTCTGGGTTATTATATAATGTACTAATGTATCAGTTTTTCACACAGATGCCCACCAGACCACCAGGAATGACTCTGAACCAAGATAACCAGGTTCCTTCAGCCCTCCAGCTCCAGATGAAGAATTCCTTCTTTCATGGTCCCTTAGATCATTCACCCCCAGACTCTAAACTGCAATACTCCCACAGCACCCTCTACCAGCTTGAAGCAGCTAGAGTGGTTTTCACCCCATATCCTTAGCAGCAGTTAGGGCCCCTTGATTAGATGGAGGACAGCAACACAAGCTGGGCAGAGGGCCCAGAAACAGGAGGGATTTAAAAAAAAAAAAAAAAAGGCCATTTGCATCACTTTCCATGAGGTGGGGGGAGGTAAACAGGAAGGTGGGCACCAGGAAGTCAGGGCCCACCAGCCCACAAGATAACAGTTCAAATGAAAGATTGAAATTCTGAAAAATCGATTGGTTCCCCCAAGCTCAATCTGACCAATCAAAAAAGCCAGCCAGCCATGGTGGCACGTGCTTGTAACCCCAGTACTTGGAAGGCTGAGACAGGAGGATCACAGGTTTGCAACCAGCCTCAGCTACTTAGTGAGGCCCTCCACAACTTAGTGAGACCCCGTTTTTAAATAAAAAAAATAAAATAGGACTGGGATGTATTTCGGGGGTTGAATGCCCCTGGATTCAATCCCCAGTATAAAAAAATAAAATAAAATAGCAAATGAGAAACCTCAGTAAGGTTTAAAAGCCCATCCATAAGAGCTTCATTTGTTACTGTTTTTCTGAGACTCTCCCCTTGAATGAGAGAAGCTGCTTTTGTCTTTTATCTTTCCCTGACTTAAAATAAACTTTCATATTTCCATTGGAAGGAAGGAAGGAAGGAAGGAAGGAAGGAAGGAAGGAAGGAAGGAAGGAAGGAAGGAAGGGAGGAAGGGAGGAAGGAAGGGAGGAGGAAGGGGGTCTTGCTAGGTTGCTGAGAGTCTCAACACGTTGCTGAGGCTGGCCTCTAACATGTGGATCTTTCTATCTCAGTCTCCCAAGTCCTGGGATTCCTGGTGTGTGCCACCACACTGAGCAAGATTTTTTTTTTCAGTACTAGGAATGGAACCCAGGGGCAGCCTACTTCCAAGCGACACTCCCAGCCCTATTTTCTTATCCTTTATTTTGAAACAGGGTCTCACTAAGTTCCAGAGGGCCTCACTAAGTAGCTGTGGCTGGCCATGAACCTGTGATCCTCCTGTCTCAGCCTCCCAAGTACTGAGATTGTAAGCATGCACTACCACACCCAGCTTTGGCAATTGTGTGTGTGTGTGTGTGTGTGTGTGTGTGTGTGTGTGTGTGTGTGTTACTAGGGATGGAATCTAGGGGCATTCTACCTCTGAGCTGCACCCCAACCCATTTTTTATTAATTTATTTTAAGATAGGGTCTAACAGAGTTGCAAAGGCCTCACTAAGTAGCTGAGGCTGGCCGTAAACCTTCATCCTCCTGTCTCAGCCCAAATGCTAAGATTACAAGCATGCACCACCATGCTTGGCTCTCGGGCAAGATTCTTTAAAGTGGATTCCTGTAAGCCAGAACCTCAGTGGTATAAAAATGGGAAATATAACTTCTAAGAAATGCTATATTGGCAAGTATAAAAATAAACTAGATGTACTTATTTAACGAATACATGTCCGGTGCATGCTGTTTTGTGTACACATTACACAATATCTCCCTTGCTCCTCGCAGGGTGCTGAGAGGTGTTGGTAGCATTAGTTCCCAATTTCTTTTTCTTTTTTTAGGGGAGTCATTCTACCACTGAGCTACACCCCCAGCCCTTTTTAATTTTTAATTTTTTTTTTTCGGTGGTACTGGGGTTCCTGGAAGCCCTTCTACCTCCGGCTACACTCCCACGGACTACACTCCCAGACCTATTTTTGTACTTTTTTATGTGGAAACAGGGTCTCTTAAGCCAGCGTGGCTGGCTTCGAACCTGTGTGATCCTCCTGTCTCCGCCTCCCAATCGCGGGGATTACAAGCGTGCGCCACCACGCCCGGCTAATTTTTAATTTTTTGTTGTTGTTTTTTTGCGGGTCTGGGGATGGAACCCAGGGGCATTCAACCTCCGAGCTACACCCCTGCCCTATTTTTTATTCTTTATTTTGAAACCGGGTCTCACTGAGTTGCAGAGGGCCTCACTAAGTAGCTGAGGCTGTCCGCGAACCGCGATGCTCCGGTCTCAGCCTCCCAAATGCTGGGATTACAAGCGTGTGTCACCACACCCGGCTAATTTTTAATTTTTAAAGTGTCTCACTAAGTTGCCAAGGCTGGCCTCACACCTGAGATCCTCCCATCTCAGCCTCCCAAGAGCTGGGATTAAAGGCATACAACACTACACCTGGCTTAGCTCTCATTCTTCAACAAAGTTCGGAGGCTGTGACTTTTCCAGGGATCCACAGATTGGCATGCGGTCAAGCCAGAGCTGAAATCTTTGAACATTTATTCACAAGAGCAGCATCTGTGAGCACGGACTCAGTGCACAGGCCAAAGCAGAAATATGTTGGATTAACCACATTCCAACTCACTCAACCTGAGGGTAAATAAGTATGGACGTGGGCAAAAAGAGCCTGGTGCCAGTTTGTGGGAAGACCAGTGTGATAGGAATGAGGAGACTGGGGTCTAGTCTTGGGTCTGCCATTAGCTAGGTCTGAGGGCAAATGTTTTGACCTCGCTGGGCCTGTTTGTCCTTTGGGTACGACACACCTGGGCCTGAGCTTGATGGGCCCAGTGGTCACTGGCCTGTATTGTCAAGTGCCAAAATCCTCTAAACATAACTCCACAGGCTTTGAATAGCAATGTTGATTTTTACTGAAGATCTATTTTAGGGAAAGTGAAGAGGGAAGTGCCTTACATATCACAGGCAAAAATTCTTAAGGTTTGCTTGAAATACTACCCTCCCCATTCCCTTTGATTCTGCCAGCTGCCCAAATCTTTCTCCTTCTCTCTCTCTCTCTTTCTCTCTCCCTCCCTCCCTTTTTCCCTTTAAAAAGAACATGTTTACCTTTCCTTTCTCCACCACACTCAATACTTCCTCCTTTCTACTTCCATTCAACAAATATTTTATGATGTGCCTATCATTTCCCAGGACTACTGTAAAGGACAGAACAGTGAACTCCACATTCCTTCCCCTTCTTATACACAGTAATCTAATCTGGTCTTAGATTCTCAAATTTGCATCCATGTGAAAGCAAACTGGGAACATACAGGACATTTAAATTCTAACGTGTGTGTGTGTGTGTGTGTATGTGTATGCGTGTTACTTATAAAATAAGAAGTAAGTACTTCTTGCTCCCAAAAGGCCTTCTAGCTCTATTTTATTAAAATAATTCTATGATTTTATTAAATTAAATCAACAATCGTATTTCCTTTAACATGACTGATAATAATTATAACCAGCCAGGTGTGGTGGCACACCCCTGTAATCCTGGTACTTGGGAGGCTGAGATAGGATGATCGCAGATTTGAGGACAGCCTCAGCAACCAGTGTGAGTCTCAGCAACCTAGTAAGACCTTGTTTCAAAACCAAAACAAAACTTCATAAAGGACTGGGGGTGGGTGTAGCTCAAAGGTAGAATGCCCCTGAGTCAATCCCCAGTACCATAAAAAAAATTATAACCAAAATATATTGGGTACTCAGAGTGCCCCACAGCACTGTATTAATTACATTTAATCCTCACAATCCAGTGAACTGTAGGTATTATTCCTAGTTCACTTTTCTTGACAAGGAAATGACCCTTGTCCGGTCTCCAGACCCAGGCAGCCTGACTGTCAAGGCTGTGCTTGGAGCCTCTGTGCTCACTGTGACCCTGTCCTGCTCTGCCCTTTCTCCAAAGCGTGGTATCGGTGTGAGGATTGATATGGTGCCAAAATCTCTTTTACTGTTTCGTTTTCTCAGGATTTTGCCCTCTGCAAGAGTACAATTGGAATCAGTTTTATTAATAAATCATAATTTCATCAGTAGACATCTACGGCACATGCCAGGCACTATAACAATGTTGTAGATTCATTATGAGGATTAAGAAAGTATCTATGTTAAAATTCTGATGGCTCAGATAATATAAATCCAGCTCAAAAATAATTTTGATTCATATATAAACAAAGTCTAGGAGTCAATCCAATTTCAAAGCCTGATGATTTGAAAGCTCAAATAATGCCTCATTTTTGCCTCCCTTCTTGGCTGTGCTCCTCTCTTCCTGGCTTCATTCTATGTGCAGGCTCAGGCTTTCTCTACTTGGCAAGCAGGACAGTAACCCAAAGCCTCAAGTCCACATCCTCTCCAATTCAGCAACTCCAAAAGACAATGGATCTCTCTCCCTCTCTCTCCCCTCTCTCTCCCCCCTCTCTCTCCCTCTCTTCTCTCTCTCTCCTCTCTCCTCTCTTCTCCTCTCCCCTCTCCCCCCTCCTTCCTCTCTCTCCTCTCTCCTCTCTCTCCCCTCTCCTCCCCTCTCCTCCCCTCTCCTCCCCTCCCCTCCCCTCTCCTCCCCTCCCCTCCCCTCTCCTCTCCTCTCCTCCCCTCCCCTCCCCTCCCCTCCCCTCCCCTCCCCTCCCCTCCCCTCCCCTCTCCTCCCCTCCCCTCCCCTCCCCTCTCCTCTCCTCTCCTCTCCTCTCCTCTCCTCTCCTCTCCTCTCCTCTCCTCTCCTCTCTATCATCCACCACTTGGCCCAGCCATCAAAAACCTTTTAATTTAGTTGAGGAAACAAAGATAGGTGAAGAAAAAAAAATAATGCGAAGAAACATATGCTTGCCCAGTGCATGAAGCCCTGTAAGAAAACATCACTCTAAGTTGAAGACAGAAGTCACAGGACCAGAAATGCAGAACCAACCTTCTCTGCTCCCCACAAGTCCTCTGAAGCTAGCTGGCTCCCCCAAAGTTCTTGTTTGGCCTCCTCGTGTCACTGTCGCCTAGTGTCAGTCTCACCGATGGTGATGGGAACGGGAGAGAGGCCCACTGGACAAAATGGTAAAGCAATGAGATTCCCACTCAGATCACAGCAAATGCCTTTTTCATCAGAACAAGCAGAGTGAATGGGAGCTGGCCATTTGGTGAAGCATGTGGTGTAAGACCTAGAAAGGGAGTGTTTGCCTAGCGTGCCTACGAAGGCCCTTTGTGGTGGAAAGGGGCCAAGAAAAGAAAAACCAGCTTAGAGGAAAATAGAAGGAAAATAATTCTGAAATCAAACTGTATCTTCTTGCTGAACTTGTGGAGTAATAATACAGCCTTTCCCAGTCATCAAGCACTCTTATACAGTGTTGATGGAGTTGTAAATGAGCACAACCATTAGAGAGATCAACATGGAGGTTCCTCAGAATTCTTGGAGTAGAACCACTCTGTGATCCAGCTATGGCACTCCTTGGTATCTTAAAGTCAGAATACTATAGTGATACGTGCATATCCATGTTCACAGCAGCACATGATAGCCAATTGATGGAACCAAGCTTGGTACCCATCAACACTGAGTGAGTAGAGGAAATGTGAGCTGGGCAGGGTGGTGCACACCTGTAATCCTAGTAAGCTGACTTTGTTTCAAAAATAAAAAATAAATGTTATAAAAGGGCTAGAGGTGTAGCCTGGAGGCAGAATGCCTCTGGGTTCAATCCCCAATACTCCCTGGAAAAAGAAAACATGGTATGGACACCCAATGGAACAAAATCATGTCATTTTCAGGAAAATGAATGAAATTAGGGGATATTATGTTAAGCGAGATCAGCCAGTCTCAGAAAGTCAAGGGTCATATGTCTTCTCTCATGCATGGAAGCTAGGAGTGGGATGTAGCAGCACATACACTGAGAGATGTGTGTCTGAAGATATCACTTGGAATCTCACTGTGATGTATAATTCCAGTGCACCAACAAAATATAATAACAACAACAACAATAAAAATAACAATATACCCTTGATTTGATGGAGACAGTGCCATTCATGATACTGTTTAGAGAAGTAACCTGCCTGCCTCTCCACATGCCTTAGAGTAAGTAGTGGACGTAATAAAGTCCCTCCACACTGTCACGAGTCTCTTTTCTCTCACTCTCTAGTTCTCTTTTGTATACTCCATTTTGTGCATTATTACTACAACCTTCTGTCTAGTGCAATTTTAAAAAGAAAGTCTTCTTAAAAGACTGTCTTTCTCTGTAGATCAGTGAAAAATTCTGGAGGGATTCATAAAGAACCAGGAGAGATTTTATATTTCTATACTAAAAACAATGGGGTAAGTGGCAACATGTCTTTAATGAGCTGCCAACACATTCCTCCTATCAACTTTGGCTACAGGGATCTGGTTAGAACACAGAAGTCATTGAATTCTTCCACACATCAGTGACTCTGTGAAGGCTTAACTCGTTATCCATCAAAACAATTCCAGTTTAGAGAGTTAGGTTTTATTAATTTCTTGTTTTTCCTACTAACAACATTTTATATTTATGTATTTATCATTAGTTTTTATTATTATTATTATTATTATTATTATTATTATTATTATTATTAAATTTGTGATACTAGGGATTGAACCTAGGGGCACTCTACCACTGAGCTACACCTGTAGTGTTCTTGCTTTATTTTTTATTTTGAATCAGATCTTGCTAAGTTGCTAAGGCTAATCTCAAACTTTTGATCTCCCTGTGCCACCTCCCAAGTACTGGAATTATAGGTGTGTGTCACTGTTCCCAGCTCTAACAACATTTTAGAAGTGAATGTCCAGATAAAGCATCCAGGGATGACCACTGAGTTCTGGCTAACATCAGACTCTGAATGTACAGATTTAAGTATAAGTAGTCACGCTACCAAGTACTTTTTGTTTCTGGAAAGGAAATGAATCAGTTATACAATGGAAGGAT
The DNA here is from genome assembly GCF_963383645.1 of Muscardinus avellanarius. Taxonomy (NCBI): domain Eukaryota; kingdom Metazoa; phylum Chordata; class Mammalia; order Rodentia; family Gliridae; genus Muscardinus; species Muscardinus avellanarius. The sequence continues at coordinate 84,610,827 of NC_137788.1, read as the reverse complement.
TTCCTTGCTTTTTTTTCACCTACTGTGTCTGGAGAGAGGTACATTGGTCTAAAACCCAGGTTAATTTAACTAAACCTGTTAACATTTTTTTCATAAATTTGTAAATGGAAATTTGTTTTTCATAAATTTGAAAGTAGGAATTAGTTTACTTCATATGCATATTACTTATTAAATATTTTGAAATACCAAGGGCCTAGCTTACCACTGTTAGCTCGAAAATATAGCCAGTTATTATTTGCTCAATATTTTAATTCTTTTTTTTTACCCTCCCATCCCCCCAACACCTAAGCCAGGGATTCTTGAACTGAAGTTTATGAAAATGTCTATAATTTTTAGGTTTATGAAAATCTATGCATTTTCCAGAAAGACAAGCCACTAGTTTTCACTAGATTCTCTGTAAACTCTCCCCATTGCACCCTGTCTCCAAAAACACAGCAGATTCAAAAATATTGTGAGGATTTAAAAGAGTATGTTTATTTATTTTAAAATCTTTCTTTAAAGCTGAGGCTTGAAATTGAACAGAAGATAAACCTTATCTCCACCTTTCTGTGCCCATGCAGTCATCCTGATCCTTCAAGATGAATAGTGCTGAATGGACTTGGGGTGTGTGTGTGTGTGTGTGTGTGTGTGTGTGTGTGTGTGTGTGTTACTGGTGATTGAGGCCAGGGACATTATACCTGTGAACTACACCCCCAGCCCTATTTTATTTTTTATTTTGAGACAGGATCTCATTAAGTTGCTGAGGACCTACCTAGCTAAATTGCTGAGGTTGGCCTTAAATTTGCCACCTTCCTGTCTCAGCCTCCAAACTACTGAGATTACAGGTATCTGTGTGATTCCTTAAAGCTGTCTTCGAGGCAGCAGGATGCAATAAAAAGATAGGAAAAAAGGAATAGTGATCAGTTTTTTTTTTTTATTTTCTTAGAAAATGATGCTTTTTGGCGGTACTGGGGATGGAACCCAGGGGCATTCTACTGCCAAGCAACACCCCAGCCCCATTTTTTATTCTTTATTTTTAAACAGGGGCTCACTGAGTTGCAGAGGGCCTCACTAAGTAGCTGAGGCTGTTGGTGAACCACAATTCTCCTGTCTCAGCCTCCCGAATGCTGGGATTACAAGCACACAATTCTCCTGTCTCAGCCTCCCGAATGCTGGGATTACAAGCATGCACCACCACACTCAGCTTGAAAATGTTTTGTTTGTTTGTTTGGGTTTTTTTTTTTTTTTTTGGTGGTGGTGGTACTGGGGTTCCTGGAAGCCCTTCTACGTCTGGGCTACACTCCCAGACCTATTTTTACATTTTTATTTGGAAACAGGGTCTCCTAAGCCAGCGTGCACGGCTGGCTTCGAACCTGCGCGATCCTCCTGTCTCTGCCTCCCAAGCGCGGGGATTACAAGCGTGCGCCACCACGCCTGGCTTGAAAATGTTTTTTTTTTTTAAATAAATCTGCTTTGAATTTTTTTAATTTCTCTCCTGAGTCTCGTGGCTATTGTTTATTGCTATTTAGTGTTCGTCACTGTGAATTTGTGGGGGAGGGAAAAGAGGGGTGACTGTAAATTACTAGATTCTATTTTAACTGGAGGAGCCAACACGGCAAATTTATGTTCTGTTATAAATTAAGTGATGTGATGGCATATGCTTAGTGGTTAGACTGACATACAAAATAAATCAGATGTAATCATTTGAATATAAGTTTGAAATATAAAATAAACCATTTTGGGGTTGAAACAAAAGACAGAATCATAGAAGTAGCAGTTTGCCAAAGCACAAATAAACTAATTCCGCTTACAGTCAGCAAAACAAAATAACTTCAACTCATACCTTTTTTTTTCTTCCAGTACAATTAATATAGCATATATAAAATCATGGATTATAGGTGGATGCATATAATACCATTACTTTACTAGGGAGGCTGACACAGGAGGGCTACAGGTTTGAGGCCAACCTCAGCAACTTAGTGAGACCCTGTTTCAAAAATAAAATGGGCTGGAGGTATATAGCTCCAATGTAGAAGGGCCTGGGTTCAATTCCCAGTACAGAAAAGAAAAGGGGAAACTGGGGATATAGCTCATTGGTAGAACATTTGCCAACCCTGTGCAAGACCCTGGATTCAGTCCCCAGTAACACACACACACACACACACACACACACACACACACGGAAATTGTGCTGGATACTCACTCTTTCTTTCTCTCTCTCCCTTCCTCCCTTCCTTCCTTCCTTCCTTTCCTTCCTTTCCTTCCTTCTTTCCTTCTTTCTTGTTTGTTTTTTTGGTGGTGGTATGGAGGATTGAACCCAGCCAGAGGCTTTCTCCCTCTGAGTTATACTCCCAACTCTTTTTTTTTTTTTTTTTTTTTTGAAACAGGGTCTCACTAAATTGCTGAGGCTGCCCTTGAATCTGTGATCCTCTCAAGTACTGAGATTACAGCCCTGTGCCACCAGGCCCAGATACTTTTCTTTTCAAACAGGTGAGGACACAGGCCCAAAGACACTTTAAGACATACCATGGCTAGTCACAAAAGCTCAGTCAGATTTTCTAACTACTAGGCCTCCTTCCTGCCGCCCCTTATCCAAAGCAGTAAAGAGAGAATAATTAGCTGGACATAACGGCACATGCTTAAAACCCCAGTGCTTGGGAGGCTGAGAAAGGAAGATCAGAGATTTAATAACAGTTTCGGCAAGTAGTGAAACTCTCATAAGCCTAGCAAGAACCTGTTTCAAAATAAAACTAAAACAGGGCTATGGGGTGTAGCTCAGAGATAGTGGGCTCAATTCTCAGTACCACAAATAAACAAATAATTTTAAAATAGAGAACAATTAACTTGCAAATTAGTACACAATGCTATTTAAGAGAGAAAGTTAAAGCACATTTACAATGCCTGGAACTCAGATAACAACTTCACTGGGAGAACTGAAAAGATACTGCCTATCAATGAAAAATGGTAACAGGAACAACGGTAGGGTTGAGGCTAAGCTGCCCTTCTGGTTTTTAGGCTAGAAGCCAATTTTTTAAATTGATTTTATTCAAGTCATTTTTTTATTTTAAAGTTATACTTATCCATGAAGGAAATAAAATTAAGGAAGTGAAGAATTCTAGCTTTTTATTTTATTTTTTAATTGTTATTGGCTCATTATAATTATATGTAATAATGGGATTTATTGATTCATACATGTACATGAACCTAACTCTAACTTTTTAGAGCATGAGTTTTTAAGTGTTTAAATTTTCTCCCTGATCAGGTAATCAACTGTTATTTGGTTTTTGTTATTTTATTTTATTTTAGTGTATAGGGGGAGTAACTAAGGATTAAACCCATGGGAATTTTGCCTCTGAGCTACTCCCTCCAAGCCCTATTTTATTTTATTTTTTATTTTGAAACAGGGCCATGCTAAGATGGTATGGGCCTCCTTAAATTGCTGAGGCTGGCCTCAAACTTGTAATCTTCCTGTCTCAGCCTCCCAAGTACCAGGATTACAGATGTGTGCCACCACACCTAGCTAAAAACTTTCAAAAAAGCCGGGCATGGTGGCGCACGCTTGTAATCCCCGCGCTTGGGAGGCTGAGATAGCGCAGGTTCGAAGCCAGCCTCAGCAATTTAAGGAGGTCCATACCATCTTAGCATGACCCTGTTTCAAAATAAACAGGCTCTCAGCAACTTAGTGAGACCCTGTTTCCAAATAAAATATAAAATAGGGCTGGGAGTATAGCCTAGAGGTAGAAAACCTCTGGGTTCCACCCCCAGTACCACACACACACAAAAAAGAAAACTTTCAAAAAAAGGCTTCACCCTGGACCCTGGTGCCAAGCTGCCAAGGTTCAAATCCTGTCTTGTGCTCACCCTGAGCAAGCGACCAAGCTTCTCTGTGCCTCGGTTACCTTGATTTAAGGTGGGGACGACAGCCGTAACTTCTTTATAGGGTTGTTTTGAAGGCAAAGTGAGTTCATAAATGTACAGCACATAACACACAGTACACACTCAATAAAGAGCATTAATATTTTAAATACGTCTCTTCACAGCCCTTGTAAAATCCTTACTACCCTGTTAGAGTAAAGCAGTTTCAAAAAGCACCCAGTACCATGGACCCCGGGGCCTCTGTATGTTCCTGGGCGCCAGCCGTGTGCACGGCACATTACTAATACCTGGTGCTGCCTTCACAGCTGCCGGGATGGGGGTGTTTTTTAACACGACCTTGAGTCCACAGGGTTTGCTGCACTTCAGTGCACCTCGAAGCCTGGTGGTAATGGAACTGCAAGGGCAGAAACTGAAAGCAAAATAAACTCCAGCCAGGAAACACTTCGCTGTTTCTCCCTTTGCCACATATATAAAAAAAAAAAGAAAAAGGAAAAATTAAAAAAGAGAAGGTAAGTTAAAAACCCATGAAGTTCTTCAGGGCTGTTTTAATTTTCTAAATATAAGTAGAGAGTTTTCATTCCTTCATTCAGCAAACATCTATTTAGTGTCTGCTGTGTGTACATCTGTTGGCCATCTACCCTGGATCTTCTAGAACAATCCTAACTTCAAATGTCTCTGGTGTCTTTGGATGGAAATAAATTAACAAGGCAGGGGGGAGAGAGCCTTTCTTAGACCCTATGGCTGGCCAGTTTTATTTCATATTTACTTTCAGCTGAGTTTCTGCCTGCCCTGAGGTTAGGAGCCACAGAGTCAAAAGTCTCCAAGCCCCGAAGGGCCCTGTGAGCCCAGATGGGGAGTGACAAGCAGCTCCCCCTCTGGGTATCTTTTGCAGGAAGAGTTTTAAGTGTTAAAATTTTCATCTAAATTGTGGTCCTTTCTTTGAGTCTGGAAATACTGAAAACTACATATTTATATTATGTGTTCTTGCAGTGTTTGTGTTTTTCATTACAATGAGATGCATTACTGCGATAAGCAGGAAAGAAGATTTTTAAACTATTCTTGACTTACTGCCACAAATGAAATGGACGTTCTCTTCTAAAGCATGAGTAATAAGGGCTGGAGAAAAGGTGAATGCTCCCTGAGGTAAGGGATCGTCTGCATTTTCTCATTTTATTAGCCCGCAAGGCACATTCAGGAAGTATCCATCAAAGGAATGGACAGAGACCTCTTTAACCTCTTTTACAAGACCTTTACTTTCCCAAATAGGAATATTGTAGCATGCCAAAAAGGAGACATCTAAGTCTGGAGTGACACAGACTAAGTATTATTTACTTGATGAAAGGATTCGCCAGATTCATTACATAGCAAATATCCTCCAGAGGTTTAAATTATGGTTTGACTTCGTTTTGCTTGTGAGATAGTGGAGTAGATTACCAGAGCTTTGGTTAAAAAAAAGAACCTGCGTTTTGCATCTTGCCTCCACTGGGCAGGTGCTTTGTTTTTTTTACCTCTCCATGCCCCCTTATCTCCACTGCAAGGTAAGACCCATCTGAAGGGTTACAGACACTTGTGAAAGCCCCTGATACTGTGTCAGGAGCACAGATACAAATGCTAGCTGCTATTATTGTGACTGTTTATGAAAGCTTCTCAGAACATCATGTGCATGAATTAATTGAAGTGTAACCACAAGGAGAGCCACAAAAGTTCCAAAATGCATCCTGGAGGCTCAGACCTAACTGGTCTGAAGGGAAAAAAAAATTTTTTTTTAAAGCTTTTTATGCTTACTGCCAGCCAAGTGATTTAAACGCTTGGACTCACACCATTTCATGCTTGGAGTTTTGAGAGTGCAGAGGCCTCCTTTGCTTCCTTGTTTATGTGACTTGAGGGGAAAGCCTGCCCTTCTCCTGCCTCACCAGGCTAGCCTTTTAGGTTCAGTCAGGAAAAAAAAAGTAGCAGTCAAATTTTGAATCAAGAACTAGTAAGCTTAGATGTTGAAACTGCAGCCCAGCCAGAGGATTTACTAAAGATTCAACCTAGCACAAACACCTAAACTTCAGTATAAACTTTGTGTTTGATAAATAAACTAAGAGCCGCACACAGTACGGTGAGGTTAGAAGGTCACCTCCTGACCCATCCCTCCTCCTTCAGGCATGTGGGAGCCTGAGGGACTGTCAGGCCAGCGGGCCAAAGGCCCGACCCTCCCCGGAACAAGGAGGGTTTGCTCCTGATTGATAGTTCCAGCCCCCTCTGAGCTTCTAGAACGAGGGCAGGCAACAGACATCTGTGTTTCTGCTCGCCAGAAGTTCTAGTTACTGGCTGTGTCTGCATGGAGGGTTTCCCTAGACCTAAGAGTGGACAAACTCTGGTCCTTTGCTAAGATTCTCTGCAAGTTAACAAACCAACAGGCCTCCTCCCCGCATCAGGCCTGCTCTGACGTGCTCCAGAATCAGGGACAGGCCCTTGGGAAGCGAACCAGAGACCACCAACCATAGGCTGCAGGCTACACCCATCCTGACCCCACAAATAAGATCTTGTTTCCTCTTGTTCCTGTCCCAGGCCCCCTCTCTAATAACTATAATTCCATTACAATTCAAAGGAAACAGATTTTTTAAAAAAGATCAGAGTGGTCTTCAAACGTAGACACCCAAGCTGGGTATGGTGTGAGAATGCCTGTCATCCTATCACTTGAAAGGCTGAGACAGGAGGAGCCCAGGTTGGAGACGAGCCTCAGCAATTTAGCAAGGCCCTTTTACCAAAACCCTGTTTCAAAATGAAAATGGGCTGGGGTTGTAGCTCAGCAGTAGAATGTCCCTGGGTTCAATCCCCAGTGCCAACAACAACAATGAAAGATAACAATGGAAGACAGTATATCATTATACACATACGAGGAGCAGGACAGAGATTAAGTGTAACAGGTGTTCAGAAGAGTAAAGAACTCCTGTTTCGATATGTTCAGAGAAACCATTTACAGGGGGAGCAAACTTGCACTGGGAACATTAAGTGTGAGGGGATGGGAGGGCTTCCCGAGGTGGGTGAATAGAAGAAACAAAGATGGGAATGAGTGAAATTTTTGAGTATAGTCAACAAACCATTCTGACAAGAGGAAATTCTAGGAGAATGTTTTTTAAAGGCAAATTCAATCTGGATTGAATTTGAACTGAATTAAAGTAGTATGTAAATAACAGAGGCCTTTAGAAGATTTTTGCATGACAAAAGTAATTTTTTTGAAGAATAATATAGGGTGTGAAGGATGGTTCTGAGGGGAGTGCACGGAAGGAGACCAGAATCTTCAGGACCCTGATTATACAACCTTGTGGTTTTTATATATTATCCAGAATGCTTTTAGTTGTATGTGAAAGAAAGGGCAACTTAAACTAGCTCAAGCAAAAAGGGAACTCCTTGGCTTATGTAAGAGGGAAATCTGGCATGCATCTGTTTTCGGCAGAGCTGGATCCAAGAGCAAAAAAAAAAAAAGTAAAAAAAAAGTCTCATCACAGTTTTCAGTCTTTCTACCTCTCAGCACTGCTTGACTTCCTTGAACAGTTGCTTTCTAATGTTGGGCAGCATGACGTTGGCAGTTCCAGCCTCCCGTCTCCACGGCTGTGCCAGTCTAGCAGAAAGAGACAGTTCCTAGATGGTGCCTGCAGGGAAGTCCTGGGGCAGATGCTTTATTGTTCAGGAGTTCCGGTCGGGATCTGAAATGCCCTTTAAGAAACTCTGTGTTGAATGCCAGTGCAGCAGGATTCAGAGGTGGGACAAGGTTGGAGGAAATATGTCACTGGGGTGTGGCCTTGAAAACTGTGCCTGTCTTTGGCCTCTCCTCTACCCTCTCTTTCTCTTCTCCTCCTCCTCTTCTCTTCTCTTCTCTTCTCTTCTATTTTCTTTTCTCTTCTTCTTCTTCTTCTTCTTCTTCTTCTTCTTCTTCTTCTTCTTCTTCTTCTTCTCTCTCTCTCTCTCTCTCTCTCTCTCTCTCTCTCTCTCTCTCTCTCTCTCTCTCTCCTCTCTCTGTCTTTCTCTCTCTCTCCTGGTTACCATAAGCTGGAAAGTTTTTTCTGCCACACCCTTCCACCAGGACATTTCTGCTTTGCAGCCAGCTGACCGGGGACCTCATGAGACCTCTGAAACAAGGAGCCAAAATAAGCTTTTCCTCCTATAAGTTGCTCTTGTCAGGTATTTTGATCACAAAGACAAAAAGCTGACTAACACACCAGGATTGAGTCAGACATGCATCCCTGCACCAAAGCCAGGTCCAGAGGGGAGGATTACTCTGGCCAGGACTGAGGCATGTGCTCCAGGAGGGGGAAATATGTGTACAGGGGTGGGGAAGGGGTTTAGGAGGCTGACCAGACCCATTGCAAACTTTAAAATGGGTTCACCACAAAAATGAGAGATTCTGTTATCAGACCAAAAAAAAAGGGGGTGCATCACTATGACTTAACTTTTTGCATTGTTTTCCTTTTTACTCAAAAGATTTTAAGTCCCTTGTTAGCAAGGCAGAGAGTTGAGTTGGCTAGGTTGTATTTTACTGATAGTTTAACCACATTGCCCTACTTTACCTGTGCTAGGACTGAACATATCCTAAACACTTGATTCTCCCACGTCTACTTCAGAAATATTTGGGGCTTATCCTGCCACTAGCATTCCTTCTTTGTCTTCTTGCCTGGCATACTGAGACTAGCTTCCTTCTGGACTTTCTATTTCCAGTCACTGGCCTTTCTAGATTATTGTGCATGAGCTACTAGAGTTATCATCCTAAAACTCAGGTCAGATTGTGACAGATCTTGATGTAGAACAAATTCTTTTCTTTTTTTTTTTTTTTTTTGGGTGGGGGAGGTACTGGGAATGGAACCCAGGGGCATTCTACCTCCAAGCTACACACCCAGCCCTGCTTTTTATCCTTTATGTTAAAACAGGGTCTCACTGAGTTGCAAAGGGCCTCACTAAGTAGCTGAGGCTGTCTGAGAACTGTGATCCTCCGGTCTCAGCCTCCCAAATGCTGGGATTACAAGCGTGCACCACCACACCCAGCTTTTGTAGAACAAATTCTGTGGGCCTAACTATGGTCATGTGCTATTTGTTTAATGCTTACAGATTCTTCCCATCCTAATATGTATGCTCCTTTGCAATGTGACCTTGCTGCTTCTGCTGTTGATAAGTGGAGTCCATCCCCCACCCCACCTTCCAAATCTGGGCTGACATGCTGACTTGGCTTGAAAATAAACTGCAACAGACATGACATAAGAGTCTTGAGGCTTGAAAGGCCTGGCAACTTGGCCTCTCTTGGTTTGGAAAGTTGCCCTGAGTCTCTAATATAAGAAAACCATGCTGGCCTGCTGGAGGATGAGCCACCGTGTAGAGAAGAAACAAAGCTTTCAAGCCAATAAGCCAAAAGCCAACAGCCAACATCAACTGTCAGACAAGAAAGCTGGGCCACGTAGGGCCTCCCAGCCCAATTAACATTAGCTACCCAATTGATGAGGCCAGGAGAAGTAATAGAGGAATATGTGGTCTACCCACAGTCAGGAGAAATAATGCACCCTTTTTCCCCCTTTGGTACTGGGCACTCTACCTCTGAGCTATAACCCCAGCCCTATTTTATTTTTATTTTGAAACAGAGTCTTGCTACCTTGCTGAGGATGGCCTCAAACCTGAAATTATCACGTCTCACTCCCCCATCTCTGCCCAAGTACCAAGTACTGGGTTTATAGGCATGTGCCACCATGCTCTAATGAATCATTAAGCTAAGTTTTGGGGTGGTTTGTTATACAGAAATAGACAGCTATAGGAGGAAGATCAGGAGGATTTGTTGAACTACCTGTTGGTAGAGATGTCTACAGTGACATCTACAGAGATGCCTAGAATGACTCACTCCTACTAAATGATGTCTGAAGAGATAGATGAGTTCATATCAGTATGTGATAAGCCTGGGAAGCCTATGAAACATTCCAGCAGAAGTATCCTATGAGTAGGTGGATAGGTGAGTTCAGAGCTATCTGGATAGGGTCATCAGTTCCAGTAGTTGAGAATGAACTAAGTCACCTAGGACTACCCAGTGAGCGAGCAGAGGTAGAAACCAAAGGTCAAGAAACCAAACCTTGGGCAACAGGAACATTTAAAGATGGGCAGGGGAAGGCAAGCCAAAAGGGGATTAAGCTTGGCAATGCAGCTAAAAAGAGATAAATATGGTTATACCCTTGGTTTTTATTCTTCCCCTTCCTCCCCCTGGTTAGTAAGAGAGAGAGAAATGGAGAGAGAGCAAGAAGGAGGAGGAGGAGGAAGAAGAAGGAGGAGGAGGAGGAGGAGGAGGAGGAGGAGAAGGAGGAGGAGGAGGAGGAGGAGGAGGAGGAGGAGGAGGAGGAGGAGGAGAAGGAGGAGGAGGAGAAGGAGAAGAAGAAGAAGAAGAAGAAGAAGAAGAAGAAGAAGAAGAAGAAGAAGAAGAAGAAGAAGAAGAAGAAGAAGAAGAAGAAGGAGAAGAAGCCTCCAAGAAGATATTCGGGATGGTAGGTAATGTAAGGAAGTCCCAGGGATCTAATTAGTTATCCTCAGGATGCAAACAACCCTGGAAACCCCAGGTCAGTGACTAGAGGAGAGGCTTGCAGCTGCACTCCAAGGCCCAGGGGAAGTGCTTAACTAAGAAGCAGAGCAGACTGTGCTACTCACCAATCTTGCTATTCGCTCTCCTCTTTCCCTGAGACAGAGATCTAAGGAAAATCCAAACATGTTTAAAGAAAAATAGACAAACTCACCCCTCTAATCATGTCAGAAAAGAAAGAGATGTGTGCAGAGGCAGCCACGGAAAGGCGCAAATCAAACCACATAGAACACAGGCAACGCAGTGAGGATGAAGATAAAGATACAGAGAGAGAGAGAGAGAGAGAGAGAGAGAGAGAGAGAGAGAGAGAGAGAGAGAGAGAGAGAGGCCTGTGTCTTGGTGTCTCTCTCTGTCTCAACATCTCTATAGTTTCATGGACTACATACTGTCCTGTGGGAAACTTGATTATTTCATATATATTTCAGGATCCAAGGATGTAGTTATATATTTATTCTAGTGTCAAAAAACCCCAGCCCCAAACTATAACAATTTAAAGTAGCAGAGTTGGTAATGTTGGTAATGTTTACAACACGGTGTGTGTGTGTGTGTGTGTGTGTGTGTGTGTGTGTGTGTGTGTGTAGTAATCACAGTGTATCTGGTATAGAAACTCAAACTCAACTATCTCCAATCTAGTCTCTTCATTTTACAACTCTTTTTTTTTTTTTTGACATTTTAAAGTATTGTTGGCAACTCTCTGCCCCTTAACTGAGACTTGATTTCACAAACACATATTGAGTAGGTGTGCCATTCCAGGCCCTACAGGGCACACACAGATGTAAGCAGTGCTGTCCCAGTAAACCAAAACTCTGGAAAAAGAAGGCCTTATTTATAGCATTTGCCAATTTTTGTGATATAAATACTACCAATACTACCAATATGACTGATTTTAAGATACCAGTGGGGGAAAATTGGCTCATAAAAATCCTGAAGCTTCAGCTGCACTGAGACAAACACTGAAGGATGAGAAGATCTAAGTTACTCTAAACAGCAGCCAGCACCAACTCTCAGCCCTATGGGTGGAACCATGTTGAGCCTCCAGCCCACCTGAACCTCAGCCAAAGTATATCCAGAGGAAATAAGCACAAGAACTTCCCACTGAATCAAGAAATTATGATAAGTAATAGATGGCTGTGGTAAGCTCTAAGTTTGCAGGCAGTTTTGTCATGCAGCAGTAGTTAACTGATACACACAGGGTACCACTTGCATGAGGAAGGGTCAGTCTATAGAGAAGCAAGAGCATTCTAGCCTTCCCTTCTTTGTTACATTCAAAGTCCTATCCAGAAGCTACCTGGGTAGTCCCAGTCTTTCTCTTGGCTACACCAAGACTTATTAGATCCCTGGCCCTGAACCTGAGTGCTGAGAGCTCCTAGCCTTTTCCCTTTGAATGTGTGGTTAGTCCCATTTTTAATCAGACAGAGGACTGGATAAAATAAAGATCCATATTTACTGGCAGTTGTTTTTAGGAAATTTAGCTTTAGTAAAACATCAGGACTACTTATTCCATCAAGTGATGAAACTGGAATCAATATAAGCCAGGCAGCATTTAGAAACACCCTCCTCATCTGCGTCACTGATCTTGTGAATACAGGCATTTTTTTAATCTCTTCCACCATCAGCAATAAACTTTGAACAACTGCAACTGATTTGTTAAATATTAACTTTAATATAATAATGAAGATTCAGGATTTACTTATTCTAGGATACCCCATCTCTAACGTTAGTATTCTGTGTGCGGAGAGGGTCATACTCTCTCTTTCTGAACACTTTTGCTAAGTAGACCCTGGCTAGACTTTAGGGAATATGTTCCTACCAAAGATTTCAAAAGATTAAAATTCATCCCTTTGGACTGCTTACATTTACCATGTGCCAAATACTGGTGACTCCAAAGTATCAGGAACATGGTAACAGCAACAATAAAATCTCTCAAGAATATCAACTTCAAAAATAATGATCACAATGTCAGAAAAGTGTGTTCTGCGTGGAGGGAAATGGTTAATGCCCAGGAAGCCCTATAAAAGAGAAAGGAGCCTTCAGGTAATGTTCTGATTGCAACCTAGGAAGTGGGTCATGTGGTATTTACACTATAATTTTTTAAGTATTCATGATATGATACTTTTATGCTCTTTTTGAAAATAGTTTTATTTCACAATAAGAAAAAACAAACTAAAAGTACAGATGCTCTTTGACCTACGATGAGTTATATTCTGAGCACACTCATCCTATGTTGAAGATCTCCTAAGCTGAAAATTTGCTTAATACACCTTATCTATCAAACATCACAACTTAGCCTAGCCTACCTGAAAATTGCTCAGCACACTACTTTATAATAAAGCATTGAATATATCATGTAATTTATTAAGTACTCTACAAAGTGAAAAACAGAATGCTTGTCAAAAAAGAAAAAAAAAAGTAGACCCATTGTAAGTCAGGGACTGACTTTACTACATTCTGCATTCTGATTTCTTACTGTATCACCTGGGAGCTTGTTAGAAATGAAGGATCTTGACCCTGCCCCAGATTCCCTGGTGGTTTGTCTACACATTAAATATCAAGAAGTGCTGTCCGGGATTAAAAGACCGCAAGTCACTTGTCCTGAGATGTCCTTGTGCCTGGGTTTCCTTTTCAAAGTGGACATAATAATATAAGTCTGTCCTCCCTCCCACACTATTTGCTGTGAGGAGGGTACAAAATAATATATGTGAAAGCGCTTTAAAACAAAATAAAAGCAGTAAAGCATACATAAATTAGGTGTTATTGCCACCTTGGGATTGAGCCCTAAAAGAATCAATTGCAAAGAAGAAACAATTGTTACCATCTCCATAAATTTCATACTTTTTGGAATATTTTCACCTCCAATTTCCTGACAGCTTCATTCTTCTTGATTCTGCTTTGTCAAAACTAGCTTTCCAGCCAGGTGTGGTGGTATATACCAGTAGTTCTAGTACTTAGGAGGCTCAGACAGAAGGACTGCTGAGGCCAGCCTCAACAACTTAGCAAGGCCTTCCACAACTTAGTGAGTCCTCTTTTCAAAATAAATAATAAAATAAGGCTAGGGGTATAGCTCAGAGGTAGAAATGCCCCTGTGCTCAATTCCCAGTACCCCTATTCCCCCAACACACACACACACACACACACACACACACACACACACACACACACACACTTTGCTTTCCTACCAGTTGCAAGGGCCTCTATGCCCTTTGCATGGTCTCTGAAGCAGATTACATCTTCAAACAGCACTGGAGTCCCCAACTTAGATTTCTGACAAATCAAACCCACGTGTTTGGCTGTGTCTGCAGTATGGCAGCAGTCTCCAGCCTCACCTGGGCGGAAGTTGAGCTCTGGTGGGAAGAAGAAAGATCAGGTAGGTCTCAGACACTTTTGATTGTGCATGGCTTTTTGTTTTATTTTATTTTATTTCAGTTTTTTGTGGTACTGGAGAGATTTTCTGATGACCATATTTAAGAAGAAAAAGAAGGTATGTGGTTAAATTGCTAAATCCTACGTTCTGGAGTTAGCTCATCCTAGTCCAATCCCAACACTACTAGTTATTAGAAGTGGGGCTTTGGGCAAGTTACTTAATTCACTCAGCTGTACCTCCGTGATCTCGACTGTACAATGGGAACAGAAACATAGGACCTGATTTATAGGTTTATGGTAAAAATTAAGTTATTTAAGCCATGTTGCTAAATGTGACAAGGGCTCCATAAATGTTAATTAAAATAATTAAAGAAAGGGACTAGACATCAGCTTTTTGAGGAAAAAAACATCAGACTAGAGGCTAGAATATAGTTCAGTGGTAGAACATTTGCCAAGCAAATGTAAGGCTCTGGGCTTGATGGCCAGGACTGCCAAAAAAAAAAAAAATCAAACTTATTAATGTTACTATTATGATTACTGATACTCTGCTGGTGGTATTTGTCTAGAAAGGCGTTATCATAACAGACCTAAACAACTACCCGCTTGTTTGCAAGGTTGGCCGTTGTCTGGTGTCTGGGAACTTAGACCTCACAAGTGTTCCCACCATTGACTGATAAGAGCGGCTAACTGTGCCGAAACTGTTTCTTCAAATAACATGGTTCATGCAGAACACCTGCTTTCCTTTTGGGAGTCTGGAATTTGCATGGGTGGCAAGTAGAGACTGCCTGCATGACCAGCCCCCAATAAAAACTTGGGTGCTGAGTCTCTAATGAGTTTCCCTACTTGACCACATTTCTCACCTGTTCACACCTGGAGAAGTCATTGCTGGAAGGTTAAGTGAGTCCTTTGTGACTCTCCTGGGACAGGACCCTTGGGAGCTCATGCCTGGATTTCCCCAGACCTCAGCCCATCTTCCTTTTTCTCTTTGCTAATTATTTTGCCCTCTTTTTGCTATAATAAATCATAGTCATGGGACTGGAAATGCGGCTCAGTGGTAGAGTGCTTGCTCGGCATGAATGAGGGTTGGGCTTGATCCCCAGCAATGAAGAAAAAAATATCAGCACCTCATAAATCATAGTCATGAGTAGGACTGCATATGAGTCTTAATTCCTCTTAGGGAGTCATTAAACTTGGGGTGATCTTGGGGGCTTCTGATACAATCCTGAACTAATTACTACTGGGAAAAAGCTATTTTGGAGAAAATGTTTGTATCAAAGCATTACCTAGTTCAATGTAGATGAGTGAATATATAATTTTCATAAAAGACTCAAAAACCTAGGATATAAAAATATGATCTTGAATGAGTAAAGGATTAAACTGCTGCCAACCAGCATTCTGTTGTGAGCGATCCTTCTCTAAACCTAGAAGACATTAAGAATCTTCAGCACTGTAAATTTTAGCTGCCTTGAGTAAACTGAAGCAGAGAGTAGCAATGCTGTAATTTAAAATTTTTAGTTAAATATTAAAAGCTATTTTGTGGCTCCAGCTGCCCCCCCATATAATTCTCTCTTCAATAACAGACATGATTTCCTTCCCAGTGTAAGAGAAGCTTACACAAATCTTGTGTGTTTTGAGGGTTAAACGTTAGTATATCATATTCCACTCATTCAACAAGTACTAACTGAATACCTTCTACACATGAAATCATTTGGTTTCACATGAATCCTAAAGTATTTATGATGATACCACAGAACACAATTTTCCGAGTTCATCTGAGGCAAGCCCCTCAGAACCCAGCACTTGATGTTCCGTTGATGGTGACCAACAAAACCATGTATTTGAGTAGTTGGACTTTGTATCTAATGAACTAGTCAAGAGTATTATATTCCATTCTTTTGATGGAATGCAGATTTCCTATTTAAAAAGCAAATCTTTGTTTTTATTGTTTTATGTACTTTTATTGGTGCATTGTAGTCTCACATCATAATGTACTTGAGAGTGATAGGACCATACATACACACAATACTTGGTGAGCCATCCCCTGGCCCCCTCCCTAATCCCTCCATTGCAAACAAACATTTTTAAATGAAGATTTTTAAAAGGTTTAATAAAATGGCATGCTTCTCTGCAACTGGTTAAATTTAGAACATTGGGGGGAAAAGTTTTATATATGCAAGACTCTTCTCCAAGTCTCTGGGACAGCATTTTCATTTGAAGGTGAGCTGATTGCATTGGTATTTAACTCACAGGCCCATATTCATCTGCCCACTCTACAGAGGGAAACAAGCCCTTCCCACCTGTGGTTTGTAGGACAGTGGGTGAAGACGGACATATCACTGGGGCTGCTGTCTGTACCCAAGATGTTGCCCTTTGGATTTTTTCACTGAGACCTTCCCTGATCTCCTTGTGACTCTACTCTTTTTATTTTTTGAGCAGTTTGGAAGCCTATGTTATATAAACTGGCAAAAATGATGGAGACATAAAAAGTGCATCCAGCTGCAGCTGGAAGCAATTCATTAAATCAAATCTATATTTATCTTCTGAGCATGAGTACTACCTAATCCCTGGGTCAGGAATAAAATAGTAAAGTGTGGCCCTGGCCTTCCAGGAGCAAATACTTGGATTGACTGCCACTTTTGTATGTTTGTGGCACTGGGGATGGAATTCAGAAGCACTCTACCACTGAACTATATCCCCTATTCTTTTTATATTATTTTTAATTTTGAGACAGGGTCTTGCTAAACTGCCCAGGCTGGCTTGAAACATGCACTTCTCCTGCCTCAGCCTCCTGAGTTGCTGGGTTTACAGACATACATCACTACACCAGGTTGGATTGGTTTACCTAATCAATGATTTTGGTATCCAGGAACAGAAGGCCACTTGGACCAGTGTATGCAAAACCAGGGATTATTATAAGCAAAAAAAAGGAATACTTCTGGGTCTCAATGAGAGACTGAACCCCAAAACTGAATACCCACAGGAACCAGTGTTATTGTTCTTGTCTCCTGGAGACCCCAAATCCTTCATCCACTGCTACTTGTTCTCTGAGCCTCTTCATGCCCACTCCTGATGCCCAGATGCCTTTTATCCAGATGCCGCCGCTTAAGGCTGGCTGAGACTGCTTGCTGCCCCTGGAATATTACTCTTCTTATGAAGAGAGTGTTCTAGCTGGGCACATGGCTGATTTCTTCCAAATCTCCTTGCTGCAAACTATAGGTATGTTCTAGACTGGCTAAGGCAAAATGGGCTGAAATGATTATGTACAACTTCCAAGGAGTGCTCTTAAATAAAGAGAAGTGAACTCCTTTCTTCATCTTTTCCCACCTTGCTGCCTCCCTGTGGCTAAGGTGACTGAAGTTGAAGTCACTGTCATTGACCTAGAGATGGAAGCTGTAGGTCAAAGATGGCAGAGCAACAAGGTAGACAGACCTGGGTCCCCAGCTACATGATTATTAGCCCTGCCCAGACTACTTCAAACTTTAAGATGAGAGAAAACATTTCTCTTCTGAGGCTGATGTTATAATTGAGCCTTTATTTTATTTTTTACTAATTTATTTTATCGGTAGTAGGGACTGAACCCAGGTATGTTCTAACTTTCAGCTACACCCTCAGTCCTTTTGTTGTTGTTGTTGTTGTTGTTGTTTTTAATTTTGAAATAGGGTCTCACTAACTTGCTTAGAGTTGCACTTGTTGCTGCAGTTGGCCTCAAACTTGAGATCCTATTCCATCAACCTCCCAAGTACTGAGATTACAGGTGTGTGCCACTGAGCCCATCTATCTTGAGTGTTTATTTAAAAAGCTAGGACCCATAACCTAAACAATAAGTCTACTTTATCTACTTTTATACATATTAGATGGGAAATGGCCACCCTTTCTCTTCTGAGTTTACCAGACATCAGTTTAAGTGAAAAACAAGAATCTCCTTTTTTTTTGGGGGGGGTGGTCCTGGGGTTTCTGGAAACCCTTCTACTTCCAGGCTATACTCCCAGACATATTTTTATATTTTTATTTGGAAACAGGGTTTCTTAAGCCAGCGCAGCTGGCTTCGAACCTGCGCGATCCTCCTGTCTCTGCCTCCCAAGCGCGGGGATTACAAGCGTGCACTACCACGCCCGGCCAAGAATCTCCATTTTGACTACTCAGGCAAGAGAATCCATTGGCCCACCTCCAACCTTATAGTCAGCTAAACTAAAAGAGGAGACTCAAAGAATACAAGCCCAGCTACTGCTCCCTCCTGGGGAGGGGGGATTGGGGATGCCATTCTCAGTGGACAGGAAGCAGATAGTGGGTGTGAAGGAAATCTCAGAAATTGGAAGGGAAACCAACATACCTATGTCTCTCTCTCAGTCACTAGGCTCCCCTGTGTATGTGGAGTGGAATGGTGAGCCAGGGGTAGCCTGTTCTCTCACGCAGATTTTCCAAAGCTGTTTGTTTTCTTCATGAAGATGAAAGTTCTGATAGAGAAGAAAAGTTATTTATTCAAGAGTATGCAAAGAGCTGTTTTCTGCTGGACCCTCAAATCAAGAAATATGAAAGTACCTTAGTCAAGTCAGGCCACTTTAACAAAGTTATATTGATTGGGTGGCTTATAAACAACAAAAATTTATTTCTTACTGTTCTGGAATCTGGAAGTCTAACATCAGGGTACCAGCATGGTTCAGTTTTGCTGAGGGCTGTGAGGGTTGTTTTCCTTGCCCACAGACTGCATATTTCTTTTTGTATCCTTACGGCAAGAAGAAAACAAGCATCTGGGTGTGGTGGTACATGCCTGTAATCCCCATGACTCCGGAAATTGAGGAAAGAGGATTTCAGGTTCTAGGCCAGTCTGGGCAACATAGTGAGATCCTATCTCGAAATATTTTTTTTAAGGCTGAAAATGGGCCTGGTGTGGTGGCAAATGCCTATAATCCCAGTACTTGGGAATCTGAGACAGGAAGGACACTGGTTTCAGGATAGCCTCAGCAATGTAACGACACTCCAAGCAACCTAGTGAGACCCTGTTTCAATAAATAAATAAATAAATAAATAAATAAATGCACACACACACACACACACACACACTCACTGAGGCTAGGGATCTATTCAGTGGTAGAGTACTTGTCTACCTAATACGGGTTCAATCCCCAGGGACACACACACACACACACACACACACACACGACAGAGAAGAGATAGAAACAGAAATAGAGCTCACTCATGCAATCACGTATCATCATGATGCCTAGCTGAAAATTTTCTAAGTCTTTTAGGTTTGGTTTTTTTTTTTTTTTTTTTTTGGTGGTACTGGGGTTTCTGGAAACCCTTCTACCTCCGGGTACACTCCCAGACCTATTTTATATTTTTTTATTTGGAAAAAGGGTCTCTTAAGCCAGCGAGGCTGGCTCCGAACCAACGCGATTCTCCTGTCTCTGCCTCCCAAGCGCGGGGATTACAAGCGTGCGCCACCATGCCCGGCTAAGTCTTTTAGGTTTTAATAATTAAGTTTGCTTAATAATTCTCTCTTTATGTCCTCCTCACATCTTACTACTAGTAGTTTGGAAGACCCAAGCCACCATTTTTTTTAACATTTTGCTTAGAAATCTCAGCTAAATATCCAACTTCACCACTCTCAAGTCCTACTTTCCACAACACACTGGAACTTGAACACAATTCAGTAAAGTTCTTTGCTACTTTATAACAAGGGATGTCTGCTCTTCATCCTCCTCCTTTGTGTCTGAGACCTGATCAGAATGGTCTTTACCATCCATATTTCTACCAACATTGTGTCATGATTATGTATTCTTTAAGAAGATGTGTTTATGTATTAAGAAGACAGAATATCTCCCTACAGTTTTCTCCTCTCTTTTCTGAGCCCTCACCAATATAGATTTCCCCCCAAATATTGGGGATTGAACACTTTCTATTTTGAGGAGGGGTCTTGCTAAATTGCCCAGACTGGCTTCAAACTAGTGCTCCTCCTGCCTTAGCCTCCTGAGCAGTTGAGATTACAAGTGTGCACCACTGTGCCTAACTCAGAATTTACTTAAAATACCTTTAGGACTGTCTTGGCTTCTGAGGCAATCTCTTCTAGCCTCTACTAATAACCAATTCCAAAACTGCTTCCACATTTATAAGTCCTTGTTATAGCAGCACTCTACTTCTTAGTACCAATATTTGTCTTAGCATAGGCTACGGAAACAAAGTACCCTAGACTGGAAGGCTTATACCACAGATATTTATTCCTCTTTGTCCTGGAGGCCGCAAAGTTCAAGATTGAAAGCCAGCAAGTCCAGCGATTGGTGAGGGCTCCTTCCTGTATGCAGACTGCCAACTCCTTATAATCCTCACATGACATAAAGACAACATGCTCTCTCATTCTCTCTCTTCTCTCTCTCTCTTTCTCTTTCTCTCTCTCCTACTTCTGTCCCTTTCACTCTTTTGTACTGGGGAACGAGGCCAGGAGTTTCTACCTCTGAGCTGCACCCTTCAGCTCCTTTTATTTTTGTTTTGAGACAGGATCATGCAAAGTTGCCATGCACTAGCCTTGAACCTACGAGCCTTCCAAGTACTGGGATTTCAGGTGTGCACCATCATGTCCAGCCTAGCCCTCTTTTTATAAAGACGCGATTTCTCTTCATGATGGCTCTGCTTTTGTGTCTTTATCATCTCCCAAATACCCCACTTCCAAATACCATCACCTTGTAGATTGGATTTCTACATGAATTTGGGGGAGACACAAACATTCAGTCCACAATGACCACAGTAGACTAAAGATCAACACTTTGGGGAGAGTGGTAGGGTAATGCCCAGAAAGTGAAATGACAGTGGTGAGGAGGCATTCCTTAATGAAGGCAGGGGACTCTTTGTGCTTATCAACATTTCTCATCCCCTGGTCCCCCTGGAAACCAGCAACAAGCAATGGAGAGTAATAGTTAAGTCCCCTGAGTTCATTTCAGCTCTAGAAGGGGCACAATATTAACCATATCGCCAGATTATGTAACGGAAATAATATCTGTAAAGTGACCCAAATAGTACATAGCATGGAATAAATGCAATTTATGTTAGCTGTTATTATTATTATTATTATTATTATTATTATTATTATTTATTCTTTTGAAACAGGGTCTCATTGAATTGCAAAGGGCCTCACTAAGTAGTAACTGAGGCTGGCTGTAAACTGCGATCCTCCTTTCTCAGCCTCCCAAATGCTGGGATTACAAGTGTGCGCCACCATGTCTGGCTCAGCTGTCATTATTAATCATGCCTCTAATAACAATTATAACTATTTTATAAACAAATGCTTATCAAGCTCTTGATTAATGGCAGAGGTAAAGGACTTGCCTAGTATCATAAGTAATAACTGGTGATGTCAAGTTTGGACCAAGGGAATCTGACTCCCAAAAAAATGAGTGCTGGGGGAGAATTCTTATCAACTTTACCACACACCCTCTTCCTTCCTTTTCCTCTCTTTTAATGTGTAAAAGAACTAATCTCTAAATTTAAGGAGCACACAGTCTAGTGAAAAGAGAAACAAGAGCATTATAATATAAGACATTAAATTCTATGACAGAAGTTAAAAAGCAAAAGTCATGGGAACCCAGATATTAGTATTTATTTATTTATTTATTTATTTATTTATTTATTGTGGGTCTGGGGATGGGACCCAGGGGCATTTGACCTCCGAGCTACACCCCCTACCCTATTTTTTTATTTTGAAACAGGGTCTCACTAAGTTGCAGAGGGCCTCACTAAGTAGCTGAGGCTGTCCGTGAACCACGATCCTACGGTCTAAGCCTCCTGAATGCTGGGATTACAAGTGTGCGCCACCATGCCCGACTCAGAAATGAGTATTTAACAAAACTGGGTAGATCAGGGACCAGGATGGTTTCCTGGAGAGGATAACAAATGTGGTTAGTTAGAGGGACTGTGTGAAGCAGAAGAGGGCTGTGTGGGGAAAGAGTTCCTGGACCTAGGTGATTTACTAAATTACTTAAAGCGGGTCACTGACTAAAACATATAATCTAAAAGTGGAATATGCATGGTTTAGAGTGTCTTTCTTTCCAACCTAGGTATCAGTGAGATATTCTATGTGAAGAGGACTCTATAAATTTCAAGGTGTTCAGAGTTCATCTTAGACTCACAGGTGAGTCCTGCACTAGAAGGAAAATGTTGGTGGCACTATTATCGTTGGATACATGTGGTTTGGGTTAAATAGAAGATATAAAAACAAATATCCTGTGTGCGTGTGTGTGCGCGCACACGTGTGTGTGTGTGTGTGTGTGTGTGTGTGTGTGTGTGTGTGTTACTGGGGATTGAATTCAGGGGCATTGTACCTCTGAGCTACATACACCCCCAGTCCTACTTTATTTTATTATTATTACTTTCTGTTTGGAAACAGGGTCTCACTAATTTTTGAAGGCCTCACTAAGTTGCTGAGGCTGGCCACCAGCCTGTGATCCTCCTGTCTTAGCCCCTCACATACTAGGGACATCTTGGCTTTTTATTCTTTATTTTGAAACAGGGTCTCACTGAGTTGCAAAGGGCCTCACTAAGTAGGTAAGGCTGGCTTCGAACCTGCACAATCCTTCTGTCTCAGCCTCCTGAATGCTGGGATTACAAGTGTGCACCATCACGCCCGGCTCGACATCCTGGCTTTTTATGAATCAGTTTGCATAATAAAATTTCAGCAGAGGAAGCCATGACTTCCAAGGTGTGTGTGAATTTGGTCTTGCGTGTTGCTGTCTCCTCAGAGCCTAAGACAGAAGCTGTCACACAGTAGATACTAGCTGTTTTTTGAGTGAGTAGATAAATTGGATGAAAAAATGTGTGTATTTAAGAGCTCCATTTGCTGACCTTTGTTCACCCTCTGTAGATGGATGCTGCCTGGAACTGTATGTTCAGCTTACCTCTGAAAGAGTCAACATGCTAAGTTACATATTAACCAGTCTTTGGGATGATTATATAAATGTTACAGCAGGCCTGGAGAGCCAACACTGCAGCTATCACTGCACTTATCACAAAAATAATAAGTGGAGTTGGGTGTGGAGGCACACAACTACATCCCGGTACTTGGGCACATGGCTGTGGGCTGTTGCGGTCATTACTCGTGAAAGGGGACATTTGCTAGAGCAAAGCTTCTCACCTTATGGTGTCCAGGAAGCAAAAGAGAGAGGGGAATGGGTCAGAGTCCCAATGTCTCCTTGTAGTTAGGTCAGAGGCTCCCAGTGATCCAGCTGCCTCTACAAGGCCCCACATTCTGAAGGTTCCACTGCATCCCAGGAGCCTTTAGGGGACAGTTCAGATCCAAACTGCAGCTGTGCTTTTACCCAGAACTCAGGAACCAGTACAGAACAAATTTAAAACAGAACACCCACCCCATGGATGTAACCTAAAGCTGGAAATAACATGCATAAAAGAAGAGTAGTTGGCCAGGTATGGGGCTGCGCGCCTGTAATCCCAAATTTGTTGGGAGGCTGAGACAGGAGGATAACAAGTCCCAGGTCAGCCTTAGCAACTTAGCAAGACCCTCAGTAACTTAGTAAGAACCTGCTTCAAAATAGAAAACAGGGCTGGGGGGGCGGGTGGCTGGGAGTTAAATTGCCCTTGGGTTCAATCTCTAGTACTGAAAGAAAAACAAAACAAGAGTGGTCATTACCAAGGATGATCATGTGAAAATGACTAATGGTGGTTGAACTCATACATCCCAAGTTAAGAATACAGGAATAAATGGAGCATGAGATAAATAATTGAGGGTTAGTTGTTATAAAGCAAGTGCAATTTTATCTTAGGAACATATGCTTAGAAATGATGACATATTATCATTTAAATCTCACACAACCATATGAGGTAAGTATCCTTATTTTACGAATGAGACAACTGACGCTTACAAAGGGCAGATAAATAACCCGCCTAGGGTTATGGAGCTGGATGCCTTCGTGCTCAGGCCAGCAGAGGCTGCTCTCTTAAGTTCTGCCCTGTGCTTCAGACTTTATTTCAAAACTTATTGAGAATCATGCTCCAGAAAGTGTGTCCAAGGGAAACAAGGTGTGTGTGTGTGTGTGTGTGTGTGTGTGTGTGTGTGTGGTGTCAAATTCTGTAGCTAGATTCATTCATTCCTTCTCTTTCTCTCCTTCCCTTCCTCCCTCCCTCCCTCCCTCCCTCCCTTCCTTCCTTCCTTCCTTCCTTCCTTCCTTCCTTCCTTCCTTCCTTCCTTCCTTCTGTCTCACTATGTTTCCCAGGCTGATTCACAATCATCCTGCCTCAGCCTCCCAAATAGCTGGAACTACGGGCATGTGTCTCCACACCCAGCAGGTAGCTAGATTTTCTGAAGGTCTGTTTTTGTTTTTCATGTATAACTTAGTCTGTTTATGCTGCTATAACAAAATGCTCAAGACTACGTGATGTATAAACTACAGAAACTTATTTCTCACAGTTCTGGGAGCTAGAAGTCCAGTATCAAAGCACCAGTCAGGCCCGTGGCTGGTGAGGGTGCTCTCTCAGCTTCAGGATGGAGCCTTGTTGCTGTGACTTCACGTCGCAGAAGGCAGAAGAGCAGAAGGCGCAACTGCTGTGTGAAGCCTGTTTTATAACGACTTTAATCCTCTTTACAAGAAAGAAGTCCTTGTGACCTATTCACCTCCTGGAGGTCCCACCCTGCAATACTATTACATTGGAGAATACGTTTTAATGTGAATTTTGAAGCGACACAGGCAGACCATAGCACTCCTGGTACAACATCTGTGAAGCCGGGCAACTCAAAGGCACGTTTTAACACATGGGATGGATTCAGTTTTACTTCTGGAATAATGCCTATAAGACATACCCATACCCTCTTCTAGCTGAGAGCTAAAGTCAGAAGTGTTCAAATCACTTTGCAAAGTGGCTTCCCTGAAAACTTTTTTTTGGGGGTGGGGTGGGGAAGGAATGTGGAACCTTGGGTGAGACCACAATATTTTTTTTATTACATGATCATGTTCCAAGCAATTTAAAATGCAAAGTTGGAAAGAGAAACAGAAACTAGTATAGTGGCCAATTCTAAACACACAAAATGGGAGTGGAAAAATTCTTTCCTGTTATGTTTACCACATCTCTCCCCTAAATTATAAGCTCTAATTTGAACAAGTATTATAATAGATGCTTATTTATTCAGAATGGCTGGACAGTGGGCCCACCTACTTAATTTTATTTTTTGGATGAGTTATCAGATATACTACTCAAGGCTTCTCATTTTTAAACTACCTCAATAAATTTAACTAATATGGATTTATTTAATTTTTATTTAATTCAGAAACAGGAATAGAGGGTTTTTCAGATTCTTGGATCTTTACTGTTACATGTGTCTATCCATTTTCTGTGTCTATCCATTTTTGGATAGACATGTGTCTATCCATTTTCTGTGGCTATAGCAAAATTCCTGAGGCTAGATATTTTATAAAGAAAAAAGTTTTCAGCTCCCAGTTTTAGAGGCTAAAAGTCCAAGATTATGCAGCCCCATTGGTTCAGCCTCTAGTAAAGGTCCCAATGGGTACATTACAACATGGTGG
Organism: Muscardinus avellanarius; assembly: GCF_963383645.1. Classification (NCBI taxonomy): domain Eukaryota; kingdom Metazoa; phylum Chordata; class Mammalia; order Rodentia; family Gliridae; genus Muscardinus; species Muscardinus avellanarius. Next base: position 84,585,498 of record NC_137788.1, on the reverse strand, counting down.
ATGGCGGCACAGCGGAACATGCGCAAGAGATCACCTGGAAAGAGGGGAAGCACCAATGTTTTATAGCCATGCCAATTCTCTAGCAGCATCTGTAGTCCCGTGACCTCTGGAGTCTGTCTTGCGATGTTTAGAGTCTCACAACACCTGGAGTCTCGCAAAATCTCTGCTTCTGACTCCTGGGGTTCCACCTCCTTTCCCTGCCAAGGGGTCATGTGGCAGGGAGGGACCCGACCTATCATCTTCCAAGGGTTGCACCCCCAGTGACCTATCTCCCACTAAGCCTTACCTATTAAAGGCTCCAGGGCCTCAGTACCGCCACACCAGAGACCAAGCCTCCAGTATATGAATCTTTAGGGGGCAAAACATAGAGCATTATCTCATCAAGGCCCAACTCAGCCTTCTTCCCTCTGCTCAATACCTCCAGCTTCTTCTCTCTGTTTCTTTCTCCTGGTTTTAAGCTCATCTCTTAATGCCATTTCCCTGACAACTTCCTCTGCCGGGAACATTTCCCCTTTATCTTCCCGGCATTCACCTCTCCACTGGACCGTCCTCTTTCCCAAACTACCATCTCCGGCAGCACACTCCCACTCTAGCACGCTGCTATGGATTCACTACCTCCCTGGCGCTCTCGCTCCCCGAAGTAATCTTCCTTCTAGAGTCCACTTGATTATGGGCTGTGCCCCACCCCTACTAGACTGAAAACTCCTACAGAAGGATCTTAACCCTTTCATTTCCCAGGGCCTAGAAGAGCCCTGCCCAGGGCTGCCAGTGGACACACAGTTAATGAATTAATTAAATGAAATAAAGGTAACCAAGTGATGGGCCTCTACAGGTGCCTTCTCTTAGCAGCTTGTTTCACAACCATTTGTTAGATTGTTAGGGATTGATTGTTAAGGTTTTTTCTTTTATGGTACTGGGAATTGAACCCAAGGACATTATATCTGAGCTATACTTCTAGTCCTATTTTATTTTTATTTTGAAACGAGGTCTCCCTAAGTCGCTAAGGGCCTCCTTAAATTGTTTATAGGGATGTGCCACCACATCCGGCTACCTTAAAACTTTTAAGAACTTATTTGAGCGAACTGTGATTCGTGAATTGGGCGGCACCAGACCGCAGGGAGCTGAGAGGGTGTGAGAGGAAAGCATGAATAAAGACTTTGCCAAAGCAAAGCAAATATTTGGTTAAAGTGGAAAATCCCAGCCAGTTGTGGCGGCTCACACCTATAATCCTAGTACTTGGGAGGCTGCTACAGGAGGATCACAGATTTGAGGTCAGCCTCAACAATTTAGTGAGGCTTTCAGCAACTTAGTGAGACTCTGTTTCAAAATAAAAATTTAAATAGGACTGGGATGTAACTCAGAAGTAGAATGCCCCTAGGTTCAACCCCCAGTACCACTGAATGAATGAATGAATGAATGAATGAATATATAAAGAAATAAAGTGAAAATCCCTAACTAAAGGTTAGTTGGTGACTTCTGATTGGTTAAACTTAAAGTTTGTTTCACTGCTTATATTGAGTGAGTTTTTGTTTTGGTCTTAGAAGTTTTGGGATACTACTTATTTATGTATTTATTTATTTATTTATTGGTGCTGATTTTAAGGGGTTTTTTTGGTACTCTGCTACCATGCCCAACTTGAGGGTTTGTTTTTTTCCGGGTCTGATGGAACCCAGGGGCACTTGACCTCTGAGCTACACCCCCTGCCCTATTCTTTATTCTTTGTTTTGAAATGGTCTCACTGAGATGCGGAGGGCCTCACTCAGTAGCTGAGGCTGTCCACAAACTGCGATCCTCTGGTCTCAGCCTCCCAAATGCTGGGATTACAAGCGTGCGCCACCACGCCTGGCTTCCAGGTTGAGTTTTAATGACCCTCCAATTAATTATTCTAATGAGATAAATATTTGTTGATTGATTATTATGTGTAAATTATGGGGGATACAATGTTGAACACAACAAATTCCTGCCCTCTTTTAATTTATAATCTAATCAGGAAGTAAAACAAAAAATTCAGTTAGCTGAATTTTCTGCTTACTTTTTTCAAGTTTTTAACACCGCTGAACTAAATACCAGCTTTCCAAGCAGCTTCATCACCAAACGGTAAACACAGTTTTTGTTTTATTTAGTTCTGGGAATTGAACCAAACACATTTAATTTAAGCAACAGGTGCTAATGAACTTTCTGCCTAGTCTAAACTTCCTCTCCTCTGTCAGAACAGCGCTCAGGGAACTGCATTTCAACAGGGAACTCTGGCCTTTACGGTTCAGAAAAAAAAACAAGTTTACAAAAGCATTAAGTTGCATTAGTATTCTGATACCATCTTAAATCAAATTATCTAAGGTTTTTGATAAGCAACAAAGGAGATTGGAATGTAGCCCTGGAATGTGGATCATTTTGTACTTCAAAAAGTCTGCTTAAAAAAACTCCTTAAAAAAAAAAAAAGAAAAGCTTTTAAGCTACATCCTTATCAAAATCAAGAACTTAAATTATAAAGAAGCCGAAATGGAGCAACTGTATTTGACAGAGGTGAAAGGCAGAGGGGCTCAGAAACTTTGGATTCTCCTTCTCTTTGAGAATCAGTAAAAGCAGTGAAAGCTCTTAAAAAAAAAAAAAATGGTCATGAGCATACGCACACACAAAATCACTGCATGAAATTCTTGTGCAGGTTTAAACCCCAGACAAGAATAGCCTTAACCCGGCCTCTCCCCTCTTGCTAAACTTGCTCTCCAAGCTGCGGAGTCCTGGGACAGCTGCCTAAGCACTGCGTCTTGTTGTTCCCACCAAACCCAGGCAGTCAGCAGTTTCTTTGATCCTGAATGACAATAGATGAAATGAGTGGGGTATTACCCATTGCTTCAAGGAGGAAGGAGGCAAACTAGGTAAAGAAAGAATGAGGCCAGGCATGGTGGCGCACACTTGTAATCCCTGCGCTTGGGAGGCTGAGACAGGAAGATGGCACAGGTTCATAGCCAGCCTCAGCTACGCTACTTAGTGAGGCTCTCAGCAACTTAGTGAGACCCTGTTTCCAAATAAAATGTAAAAATAGGTCGGGGAGCATAGCCCGGAGGTAGAAAGCCCCCTGGGTTCCACCCCATGAATATGGGAATGAGGAGGGGAAGGAAAGGGACCAAGAGGAGAGAGTGGCAGGTGGTGGGAGAGGGGAGAGGCCTGTTCCTCTTCCAGATGTTCAGAATAAGTGCTTGTGGTCCTCAATTCCCACTAACCCCTGGGTCTTTGGGGACTCACCTCCCCAGTGCTCCTGGCCCCTTTCTTTAGGACCCAACTGAATTCTCCCATTTGCTTCTCTTAACCCAGCAGCCATTTATTTATTTATTTATTTATTTATTTATTTATTTATTTATTTATTTTTGTGGTACTGAGAATTAAACCCAGGGACAATCTACACTGAGCTACACCCTCAGCCCTTTCTTTCTTTCTTTCTTTTTTTTTTTTTTTTATCTTGAAACAGAACCTTGCTAAGTTGCTGAGGCTGTCCTGGAACCTGCCATCCTCCTGTCTTGGCCTCCAGAGCCCAGCTGCCTTCTTCAGGACCTTCCGCTTACCTGCTTCTAGATCTGCCGCCTCTCTCAAGCTCTTCATGTTCCTATTCAATAGTGGGGCCTCTAAATGGACCCACTGCTTTGAGGCCTCTCGGTGAGAAGGACAGTACTGGAAAGCAAAATGGTATTTTTCTGGTGTCTTCACTTACCCTGTATAATTACTTTTTATTTTAAAACTTTCTTCATGCTTATTTTCTGGGTTCATTGCAGCGATTCCCTTTGCACTTCTTTGTGTTTTGGTTGCTCTCTTTTTTGCTCTCTAAATCTGACTAGCCCTGGAATTTAGCTCTCACTTTTCTGTTTTCTTTACACTCCTTCCATGAGGAAAGTATTGATCACAATGATGTAATACAGTGTGGCAAGAAAAACATAGGTTTCAGAAGCAGAGAAAAAAAAAAACCCTGCTGAATTCTGGTTCTGCTCACACCGCTATGTGGCCTTAAATTACTAACTTCTCAGAGCCTGGATTTCTTCCACCTTAAAAAAAAAATCTGGACAATATTTCCTTAAAGCTGTTGTTTTGCAGGTCAAGTGGAATATGTTTTGTAAAAATGTCTAAGTGCTTGCCTTATTCTTTGTAGAGCAAACATTTATTGGCTTTAGACCAGATTTGATATAAGACCCTGCGGAACGGAGCAGCAGGTCATTATTTCCTGCCCTAAATCTGCTTAGGATCTGGAAGGGAGCGTGAACCTATGAATGACAGGACACTGTGTCAAAAGCCGCATCTACAAAGCAGAAAAGACCTGTAGAAAGGATGGTGAGCACATCTGTGGCAGACAAGGAGGGTTTCTGAGAAACAGTAATGTTTGAGTTGGATTTTGAAGGATCAGTGTTAAAAAATACCAGCAGGCCAAACAAGCGATGCCAAGCCAGGTACGTGTGAAACAGCACAGAGGAGTCAGGACTCTTCCTAGAACTGAAACATCAGGTTGGAAGTGACAGAAAGAAAGATTGGTGAGGTAGGGAGAGGCCAGATAATACTCTGTGATAATAATGATAATAACATCCAAATTGCTGCGCAGTTACCCTGTGGCAGGCAGTGCTACATAATTTAAGTACTTTGCATACATGAGCTTTAAAACCCTCATGGCAACTGAAGAGCTTGGTTTGGTCTGGTGGCCAAATGAACAGCCCTTGGACCTTTATATAGGGTAAACACTGTGACCACATGTGTATTTAGAGAAGTTATTATGGCATCAGTTTGGAGTTGCTGTTTTTATTTTATTTATTTATTTATTTATTTATTTGGTGGTATTGGGGTTCCTGGAAGCCCTTCTACCTCCGGTCTACACTCCCAGACCTATTTTTACATTTTTATTTGGAAACAGGGTCTCCTAAGCCAGCGCGCGCAGCTGGCTTCGAACCTGCACGATCCTCCTGTCTCTGCCTCCCAAGCGCGGGGATTACAAGCGTGCACCACCACGCCCAGCTTATTTTTTTATTTTTTATTTTTTGCAGTACTGCGGATGAAACCCTGGGGGCATTCTGCCTCTGAGCTACTCCCACAGCCCTATTTTTTAAATTCTTTATTTTGAAACAGGGTCTCACTGAGTTGCAGAGGGCCTCACTAAGTAGCTGAGGCTGTCTGCAAATTGCGATCCTCCTGTCTCAGCCTCCCAAATGTTGGGATTACAAGCGTGCGCCACCACGCCCGGCTTGTTGTTGTTTTTTTAATTGTGAAAAAGGACACATAAAATTTATCACCTTGACCATATTAAAGTGTGCATACAGGTGGCACTCACTCCTGTGCTACGTAACCCCCATCTATCCACAAAACTCTTTTCATCTTTTAAAACAAAGACTCCATACCCAGTAAACAATAACTCCTACTCCCCATTTTGAGCCCAGCTGAATCATATAGAAGCTGAATACTATAAAGTATAGTGGAATCATTTATCCGTTTGTGACTGGCTTATTTCGGTTAGCATAATTTCCTCCAGGCTTATCCATGTTTTTGCATGTGTGAGAATTTACTTCCTTTTTAAGGCTGAATAATAGACGATTGCACATTGTTTACCTATTCACCCACCAGTGGACACAGATTGCTTCTACCTTTGGGTTAGTATGAATAATGCTGCTGTGAACTAAGGCATACAAATATTTCTTTGAGATCCTGCTTTCAGTTATTTTGGCATATGCCCAGAAGTGAGATTGCAGTTTCAGATGGTAATTCCATTTTTAATCTTTCAAGGAACCAATGGGTTATCAGGCTTCAGTCTGGGAGATGAACCTGGGAGGAGAATGCTGGGGGCGGGATGACATTCTGTGGCAAGAGATAAGGACCTTGGTTTCCTTCAGGTGGATAGAAGGAATGTTGTTAAGCAATTGACAAGGACTTGGTGCCTGACTGGCTGTAAGAGAAGGAAGAGGTGGACATTCTGCACCCCCAGTACAGAGAGAGAGAGAGAGAGAGAGAGAGAGAGAGAGAGAGAGAGAGGAGAGAAGAAAAGGGGGGGGGAGAGAGAGAGAGAGAGAGAGAGAGAGAGAGGAAAGAGAGAGAGAGAGAAGAGGGGAGAGAGAGAGAGAGAGAGGAGAGAGGAGAGACAGAGAGAGAGGGGGGAGAGGGAAGAGAGGAGAGAGAGAGAGAGACAGAGAGAGACAGAGAGAGAGAGACAGAGACAGAGAGAGAGAATGAATGAATTAAAAATAGGGCTGGGGGTGTCGCTCAGAGGTAGAATGCCCCTGGGTTCCCTCCCCAGTACTGGAAAAAAAAAAGTTTTCCTATTTGTGTGGTAATCTCTTTGCCATAATGTAATTCTAATAGTGCTCAGTACATAGTAAGCACTTAAAATTCAGTAAGTACTTAAAAGTCCAGTCTCTGAACTTTCCAGCATCTCCTCTCCCTATAATGTAACTGATCAATTCCTTTGTAGTTCTCTGTAATTCTCTGGCATTGTGGATTTACAGGGTGCTATGATTTAAATGTGTTCTTCCAAACTTCATGTGTCAGAAACTTAATCCCCAAATTCACATCTTGCCTGTATTTGGAGATGGGGCCTTTGGGAGATAAGTAGGATGGCTGAGTCCTGCGGGTGGAGGCCCCGTGATGGTGGCAGTGGCTCTGTAGGAGGAAGAGAGACCTGAGCTGACATGCTTTCTCGGGCTCACCCATGATGCCCTCCTGTCATGATGCAGCTGGCACCATAACAGGCTGGCACCAGGCTCTTGGATTTCCAGCCTCCTGAGCTGTGAGCTAATGAAGCCTCTAGTCTCCATAAATTACCCCATCTCAGGTGTAATCCCCCGAACATTGGTACTATTATCCCGGTGGCAAGGAATGTGACAATACACTCTACAGATTTGCATCTATGAAAGAATATTTTCTCACAACTCTCTAATACCTGGCTTTATTTCATGAGAATTTGGAAGAGTTGACCTATTTAAGAGCTTTTATTTCCATTCAAAGTGTTCTATATATTAAAGAAGTTTCTCATTAAAATACTAGAGATTATAGGGCCACACCCCGGTAGTTATTTTGCTAATGCATTCTATTGCTAAAACTTGGTCAGGATTTTCTAAATTTATCTTGAGAGTGGTAAGTTAAAACTATACACTAGCAACTTGGTGAGACTGTCAGTAATCCAGAGAGACCCTGTTTCAAAATTAAAAAAAAAATAAAATAAAAATAGGACTGGGGCCAGGAGTGGTAGTGTACGCTTGTAATCCCAACATTTGGGAGGGTGAGACAGGAGGATTGAGGTTCACAGACAGCCTCAGCTACTTACTGAGGCCCTTTGCAACTCAGTGAGATCCTGTTTCAAAATAAAGAATAAAAAATAGGGCTGGGGGTGTAGCTCAGAGGTAGAATGCCCCTGGGTTCCATCCCCAGACCTGCAAAAAAAAAAAAAAAAAAAAAAAAAAAAATAGGGCTGGGGATGTAGCTGAGAGGTAAAATGCCCCTAGGTCGAATCCCTAGTACCACAATAAATAAATAAATAAATAGTAATATATATATGTGTGTGTGTATATATATATATACATAAATATCTATAAAGAAAACACACAACCCAATAAAAGTGGGCAAAACTTTTAAACCAATATTTAATGAAAAAGATATACATGGTAAGTAAGCACATGAAAAAATATCCAACATCATTACCTGTTAGAGAAATACAAATTAAAACTATGAGATTCCATTCCACACCTAATAGAGGGCTAAATTTTTTAAAAATAGCCATACCAGATATTGCTGCTATTAGAGGAATTGGGATTCAAACCTGCTAATTAAATGTAAAATGGTAGACAGGTGTGGTGGTGCAAGCCTGTAATCCCAGTACTTGGGAGGCTGAGACAGGAGGATCACAGGTTCAAGGATGGCCTCAGAAATGTAGCATGACTCTTAGCAACCTAGCAAGACCCTGTTTCAAAATAAAAAGGGTTGGAGCCGGGCATGGTGGCACACGCTTGTAATCCCAGCATTCGGGAGGCTGAGATTTGGAGGATCACAGTTCGCGGACAGCCTCAGCTACTTTAGTGAGGTCCTCTGCAACTCAGTGAGACCAGGTTTCAAAATAAAGAATAAAAAATAGGGCAGGGGGTGTAGCTCGGAGGTAGAATGCCCCTGGGTTCCATCCCCAGACCCGCAAATAAATAAATAAATAAATAAATAAAAATAAATAAGTAAAAAGGGCTGGGAACTAGGCGTGGTGGCGTAGACTTTGTAATCCCAGTACTTGGGAGGCTGAGACAGGAAGGATGGCAGGTCTGTAGCCAGTTTCAGCTACTTCCTGAAGTTCTCCACAACGTAGTGAGAACCTGTTTCAAAATAAAGAATTAACAAAAGGGCTGGGCTGGAGGTTCAGCTCAAAGGTAGATTGCCTTTTAGTTCAATCTCCAGTACTATAAAAATAAAAATAAAACAGTACAGCCATTTTGGAAGATGTTTGGCAGTTTCTTAACAATGATCAGTTTCTTTCACCTGATCCAGCTGTTCCTCTTGTAGGTGTTTATCCAAGAGAAATGAAAGCATATGTTCATACAATGGCTTGTTCATGAACGGTCAGAGCAGCTTTGTAGATGGTTCCTGAGTTATAATGGCTTGGTTTATAATTGTTCAACTTTGTGATAGTGCAAAAGTGATATTTGTTCAGTAGAAACTGTACATTCAGATTTTGAATTTTGATCTTTTCCTGGGCGAGTGATATGATGGCAATGAGCCACATCTCTCAGCAGTAGGTCAGTTATATTAAATCCATTTCAATTTATGACATTGTTCATTTAAAATGGGTTTATTGGGCGAGAACCCCATCATAAGCCAAGGAGCGTATGTATTTGTAGTAGCCCCAAACTGTAAACAATTAAAATGTTCATTAACAAGGGAATGGATAAACACACTATAGTATATCCATATGATGGAATACTATTATGTAATTCAAGAGAATAAAATAATGAAACATGCAATGACATGAGTGAATTCTGAGATAATACTGCTAAGTGAAAGGAGCCAGACACAGCAGAATATACAATAAATGATTCATTTATATAAAATTCTAGGATACATAAAGTAATATATAGTGCCACAAAGCACAGCCGTGGTTGCCTGGTGAGGCATAGCTTCAAGAAGGGGAAAGGGAGAAAGGTTGCATGAGGAAGCATTGGGGGTGATAGAACGTCCACTGGCTGGGTGTACAATGAATTTTATGTAGGTATATGTATGTGTATCAAATTATACACTTTAAGCCGGGCTTGGTGGTGCACTCTTGTAATCCCAGCATTTGGGAGGCTGAGACTGGAGAATCACGGTTCGAGGACAGCCTCAGCTACTTAGTGAGGCCCTGTTTCAAAATAGAAAATAGGAAAGGGGGTGTAGCTCGGAGGTAGAATGCCCCTGGGTTCCATCCCCAGACCGCAAAAAATAAAAATAAAAAATTATACACTTTAAATATATGCAATTTGTCATATATCAATTATATCTTAATATATAGTTGATTTCCAATTCTAGGAGTCTTCTCATTTTATTTTTTTTTTAATTTTAGTACTGGGGGTTGAACCCAGGGGTGTTCTACTTCTGAGCAAAACCCCTCAGCCCTATTTTATTTTGAAATAGTCTAAGTTTCAGAGGGTTTTGTCAAGTTGCTAAGGCTGGCTGTGAACCTGTGATTCTCCTGTCTCAGACTCCCAAATGGTGTACTGAAATTACAGGTGTGGGCCACCACACTTGGCTCATTTTATTCTTAAACATAGAATCACTTACTCCTATGAAATAAGGTAAATTAGAAAGGAAGGAAGCCAAGAACACAAATGGAATGCAATAGGACAAATAATACTTTAGATAATAAGTTTCAAGCTGGGTGTGGTGGTGCATCCCTGTGATCCCAGTACTTGGGAGGTGGAGACAGGAGGATTGGAGTTAGAGGCCAGCCTCCACAACTTAGGGAAAAGTTTAAGAAAACAGAAGGGGGCGGGGGAGTCTGAGGTATGGCTCAGAGGTAGAATGCCCCTGGGTTCAATCCCAAGTACCAAAATAAAATAAACATATAACAGTGGTAATGTCAGAAAGCACTTCAAGTACCTTGGAAAGGATAATAATTGGCCAAACAAATGTAGCAAATGTTAAAGCCACATGTTATGATTTGGGTTTGCAAAGCCTCCCCAAAAGTTCATGCACTGAGAGAATGCTCCCCAATGCAGGAAGATCCAGATATGGGGCATAGCTGGAGGAATCCTCCAGGGCTGCACCTGTGCTTGGCCCCCTTCTTTCTTTGGCTATGACTTGAGAGCAGTTTTCTTCTGCCAGGCAGTTGTGATATTGCTGCTTTGGAGCCAGCCAACTATGGACTGAACCTCTGAAAACATGAGCCTAAATAAATTTTTCCTCCTCTAAGTTGTTCTTGTCGGGTATTTTGGTCAAAGGGATGGAAAAGCTAACATGCCGCATAGGTATGGAGAGGCATTACGTACATTTCCGCTGTTTGCTCATTGTCAATATCCACCATCAGAATTTTCTCATCATCTCAAACTGAAACTCTGTATTACTTAAACAATAACTATTGTTAAACAAAACTCACGATTTTCATGAGGAAATTGAATATAGTTTTTGACTACTCTATGAAGAATTACTTTTAAGTAGACGAAGATTAATTTGAAGGAGCCAGGCATGGTGGCATACACTTGTCATCCCAGCACTTGGAAGGCTGAGACAGGAGGGTCGCAGGTTTGTTGCCCGGCTCCACAATTTAGTGAGACCCTATTTTAAAATAAAAAATAAAATATGGCTGGAGGTATAGCCCAGAGGCAGAACATCCCTGAGTTCAATCTCCAGTACCAAGGGAAGCAGTCAGACTTGGGTTGCCGCAGGAAGCTTTACAGGTTGGACATTTGATTTCTACTTCGACTCTGGCTACCATTCCTCACATTCATTGGGCTCCCAAAAATGTGGGTGAAGTCTTGTGAATGACACACAGCCACTGTCACACGACTAGAAAAACAGCCCAAACTGCTTGCCCCACGAATAGTGGGTTAATTGTGTCATCTTTGTGTGGGAAGAATGCCCTAATTATCCCTACTACCTCCAGACTCAATTAGCAAATCATTCATAAATCATTTCACTTTCCTCCTTATTTGCCTCTGCCCCTTCCTTCAAGTTCTACCTCCCAAAGTCAGACATAGGAAATTCTTGCACAGCTAAAAGCAGTTCTGTGAATCTCCTTTTCAAGCTGCTTATTTATTTCTAGCCCAAGACGGTTCAACCCTGGCAAGAAATTTAGGTTCCTCTGTGTGTGTGTGTGTGTGTGTGTGTGTGTGTGTGTGTGTGTTACTAAGGGTGGAATCCAGGGGCTTTTCTACCTCTGGACTATACTGCCAGACCTATTTTATACTTTATTTGGAAACAGAGTCTCACTAAGTTGCTGAGAGCCTCACTAAGTAGCTGAGGCTGGCTTCCAACCTGTTAGATCCTTCTGTCTCAGGCTCCCAAGCGTGGGGATTACAAGCCTGTGCCACCACCTCCAGCTGGGCTCCTCTTTGGTGTGTGTGTGTGGGGGGGGTCTAGGGATGGAACCCAGAGGCATTTGACCTTCGAGCTACACCCCCTGCCCTATTTTTTATTCTTTATTTTGAAACAGGGTCTCGTTGAGTTGCGGAGGGCCTCACTAAGTAGCTGAGGCTGTCCGCGAACCGCAATCCTCCAGTTTCCCTAATGCTGGGATTACAAGTGTATGCCACCACCTCCGGTTCTCTTTTTAAGCAGGCTGCCACACCTGGTTGTATGATCTCTTCTGGCACATTACTTTGTATTTGGCAAACAGTTCTCACGCTAGAATTCAGAGGATTGAAACCTCCCTAGATGTGTACCAGAGATGCCTCTCTCCACACAAGGGACTCCTGATTCAAGAGATCACCAGCCTTAAAACACACCCCACCCACCCACCCGCACCAGGTAGAGCAACAGACACTTGGAATTTTGGACTAGCTGAACTCCAGGTAAAGATACTTGTAAACAGGTGTGGTACCATAAAGGACTTGAAACGCCCAGGACTTTGCACAGCATATTCCCCAGTTTCTTCCGCACTACATTTAGAGTTTAGAAAATTAGCTTGAATTTGGGAAGGAGCCGGCTTCAGACCACAGGTGTGGGAGGCTGGGAGGTGAGGAAGGAAGGGGCAGGTGTCAGCGGAGGGGCTCCCTTTAGCCCTGCACGTGGGCTCCAGGGCCGCTCTCGGGGTCCCAGCTGCGGCTGGAGGGGTCCGGCCTCCATCTGGGGGCGCAGGGCCTCAGTGCTGGGGAGGCAGATGAGGCCAGCGCGGGGCGGGCGCCCGCGGTGCTGGGGGAGGGCCGCCTGGCCGCGGGCGGTGGCGTGAGCGCCGGGGCGGGGCGGGGCCGCGCCGCGCGGGGAGGAGCCCTGCCATTGGCCGCGGCCCGCGGGGAGGCGGCCGGGCATTGGGCGCGGGGCCGGCCAATCGCCGCGAGCCAGGGGGCGGGGCGGGGCGTGCGAGCGCGGTGCGGGCGGCGGGCAGGGCAGCAGGCGACTGCGGAGCGCGCCGCCGGCTCCATCCCCAGCCTCCGGCCTCCGGCCTCCAGCCTCCAGCCGCCGCGCCAAGGAGCGAGCTCCGAGCATCCCCCGCGCCGCCACTGCTGGGGCCAGAAGCGGGCCACCGAGCGCCAGAGGCTCCGGGACGCGAGCGCAGCCCCTTCCCGCCACCCGAACCACCATGACCCACTTCAACAAGGGCCCATCCTACGGGCTGTCGGCCGAGGTCAAGAACAAGGTACGGCCGGGGCGGCTCCCGGAGGGCTGCGGCTCCCCAGGGCCGGGCGGCGCTGGGCTCGCTTCGCCCCGTGCGCCCGGGCGCTCTGGCTTCGCCCGGGGACGTCGAGGTGGCCGGGGCGGCCGCAGGGCCGGGGGCGCGGGGTCCCGCGCTCGGGGCGCCGGCCTGGCTTTGTTCCCGCGCGGCGGGCGGTGGGCTCCGGGCGCCTGGACGCCCGCCGCGCCCGCCCCGCGGCTGTAGGGGGCGCCCCTCCGGGAAGGGGGCGCTCCTGCCTGGCGTGCGCCCCTAGGCGGGGCCCGTCCGCGCCCCGGGACCCTGCGAGCGGCCGCCGCCTCCCCGCCCGGGCCGCCCGGGACCCCCGTGCCCCCTCACCTCCACCCCCCTCCCCCGCCGGGATGTGCGGGGAACCGAGTTAGGCGTTTGCGTGGCCAAAGCGGGCCCCTCATTGTTCTGTCTCCTCCGGGGGAGGGAGACCTCCGAGCGTCCCGCCGACCCGGGACCCCTGGGGGCGCCGCAGCCCCTCCCTGGTGTCTGGAGGCAAATTGCCGCTTCTGTTGGAAACCGAGACAAAGCCCCAGCGCGCCGCTTTGGGAGTGGTGTCTGCTGTAGACTTGAGACTTTCCTAAAACCTTGAGAAGTTTGTAGTGCACTCGTGTCCCGGTATCAAGGAGAATGTCTGTGGGTCGCTTTTGTTAAGAGTTTATTCGCTGAGGCGGCTCTAGTTCGAAGTGATTGCAATCTGGGGATGCTCAGCTGTGCTACCGAGCGTAAGAATGCTTCGGGTTTATCTTCGGGACTTTTGGCCTGGGAAAGAGATGAGAGGCGTCCCCCTCCCCAAATCCTCTCCTTCCTTCCTCCCTGCCTGCATTCCAAGCCCCTGACATCAGGGATTTCTAGGGGGAGAAAGCAGCCAATCGGCGTGGAACTGCGCACAGACCGCTCATTGTCTCCTTTCTGCTGTTCCGGCCAAAGCGCCACAAAGGAGGGCTGCGGTGGTTTAATTCTCTTCAGCCTCCCGGGAGCCGGAGCCTGTCAGGGTTGCCACCGCACCGTCCCTCCGCGGGTAGAATGCGCTGGCACTGTCCGTGCGGTGACATCCTGGGGCTGCGGGTGCCGCGCTGTGAAGCGAATTACACGGAGGTAGCGAAGCGCACGGTTGTCAAACTCGGGAGAGCTGTGGCTGTTCTCTCCCGCCCGCCTAGGCTGTGCTTCGCATTCTGATTAAGATTTTGAACGGTCTTGGATGCAGGGAGTTGTTAGTCTGTGTATCTTTAGATCTTTTCCCTTTTCAAATGTGTTGCCCATATTAGAAAACACTTTCCTAAACTGTTTTGTGAGTGGCTTGTGTATGTATCGAGTATACAACTCATCGACTGAACAAACAAACCAACGTTGTTGCAAAATATTGGTCCTTTCTTCCAGGCTTTACAATTTAAGTTTAGGAAAGCGTTCAGGGCATTGGCATGTCCAAACTGTTGGTTGCAATTGCATGGCCTGGCTTCTGCGCTTTAATTATAATTCCCCAGGTGGTACGTGGCTGGGAGCAGTTCAGTCCCTCTACCTTTGCATTGTAGAGGAGGTACTGATAACTTTGGCTGTCCTACCAGTGACTGACTCTTCTTGAATGTTAATAGCCAAGCTAACTTTCTTTTTGCTGACTAATGTAGTAGCTTCTGCTCTTTTCCTATCTTTTACTGAGCAGACCCAAAGGAAATGCATCAACTAAGGTTAGATGACTATAATTATAAGGTTTTAAAGAGTAAAAACAGTAAAACCTCAGTTTTCAGAACCTTTGGAAAGTTGTAAAGGCTGTGGGATTTTCCCTTTAAGCGCCAACCCCATTTTTTAATAACCCCTTTCATTTATGTGGTCCTTTCATAGAGTATCCTTTCATAGGAAGTCTTTTGATCTTAACAGCAGAGCCGCCCTAGAGGTGGAGGGGACTGCTGGGGTTATCCTGCATCTTTTACAGAATCTCAGAAAGGGTGCCACTGACTGGAGGTCACAGAAGAAAGTAGAAACGGTCCAAGAATTTCAACTTTGAAAATGATGTCTTATTTTAGTGAGGGGCTGAGACATTTTCTTCCACAAGTGACTTATCTGCCCCTCCCCCTTGTTTTGTGGTCCACCTGTCAGTTCTTGACATTGTGATTATTCATGTAATGCAGTTTCTATATCTGGACTTGGAAACTAAGCATCCATGCTTGCTAGGCCGTTGTGCAAGATGGTGCGTTGCAGCTGAGAGCTTAGGTCTGTTGGGTACAGTGGATGTATGGAAACAGGAACTTTGATATTGCGTGATTCGGACACCTTTTAGGGTCTTCTTGCCTTTTTATGTATTGCAGAATTTATATGTTTATTAAGTGTCAAGCCTTTTCCCCTTAAGACCTCATCTAATAAAAGGAAGAAAGCCTAAACATCTTGGGGAAACAATATAGAGTGGACTTTGAATCAAACAAAGGGTCCAGCTCCTTCTTGCCACTTACCTTGTGTGATATTGGCAAGTATTTAACAGCTCTCTCCTGGTTTCCTAATTTGTAAAATGGGGTGAGGGTAGTTACCACACCTCAAAACACTGTGTTGTTAAGGTGTGGCTGGCTCTTTTTAAGTTACTTAATGACTATATTGTAGCTATTAACTCTTAGTAATGGAAATTAGTACTAGTGATACATTAATTAGATACATATATTTCTTCTTTAAGTGTTCAGTTTCCATTAATAAACCTTTGATCTATCTATCTATATACTGCAAAAGTGGTTCATCAACAAATTGAAGGAGACTTTGATCTTAGATACTTTTAATCCATAAAATTTCTGGGGGAAATCTTTAAACTTACGACATTTGTTTGGTGAAATGACAATACATAGCAGAATATATAAATTTTCATTCTTTTTTTTTTTTTTGTGGTACTGGAGATGGAACCTAGGGGTTTTCTACCTGTGGGCAATACTCCGAGACCTACTTTTTATATTTTATGTGAAAACAGGGTCTCGCTAAGTTGTTGAGAGCCTCATTAAGTAGCTGAGGCTGGCTTTGGACCTGCATGATGCTCTTGTCTCAGCCTCCCAAGTATTGGGATTACAAGTATGTGCCACCATGTCTAGCTTGAATTTTTTTTCTAATGGGGCAAGAAGATGTTGAAACCGACCTAAAAAATTTTTTTTTTCTTCAGCCTGGAATATGAACAGTCTCTTTACTAACAACAAATAGTACAGATCATTCAGTAAGAGGAGGGAAACAACTCATAAAGTGATACCAGCCAGGTTGAGCCCACCTTTGATTGTATCTTGGGGACCAAAAGGAGGAAAGAAATAGCTCTATGCCTAGTAAGCAGTGATTTTAAAAAAAAAAAAAAAAAAAAAAAGCATAACCGATCCTCAGGGGAAGCACAACATTTCCTGACAGTTGACTCTAAACAAACTGTTGGAGTCAGGATATTTCCGTAAGTTGAGCATGTCCTTGCGTGGCTTAGAACAAATGCTACAGGGACATGCAGGGACATTTATTTTCTTTCCTTCTTTCCTTTTTTTTTTGTACTGAGGATAGAACCCAGGGACCTTTTTCCTCTGAGCTACACCACTAGCCCTTTTTATTTTTTATTTTGAAACAGGGTGTTGTAAGTTGCTGAGGGTCTCACTAAGTTGTCTCAGAGACCCTTTTTATAGGTCTCTGAAAGTGGAAGAAATCAACTGAGTTGAGAAGGCTATGGCAGGGGAGCTGCAGTGATCTTACCTCAGTGTGTGTTGGGGGAGGAAACATCGAAGTGTAGAAGAATGGAATTGGAATCACATCCTTAGTCTTCTGTTCCCTTGGAATTTCTTTTTCTTTCTTCTTTCTTTCTTTCTTCCTTTATTCTTTTTTTTTTTTTTTTTTTTTTTTTTTTTTGCAGTACTGGGGATGGAACCGGGGGTGCATTCTACTTCCAAGCTACACCCCTAGCCCTATTTTTTATTCTTTATTTTGAAACAGGGTCTCACTGAGTTGCAAAGGACCTCACTAAGTAGTAACAAACTATCCTTCAACTACCATCCTCCTGTCTCAGCCTCACAAATGCTGGGATTCCAAGCGTGCACCACCATGCCCAGCTCCCGTGGAATTTCTGATTGAAGCAAGAGAGCTACTTGCAGAGTCTTTTTGGTTATAAGATGTTATTTCTCACCAGCTAAAAATCACGTTGGAAGGCATTACACTAAAACCTTCAGTCAATGAAGAGTAAATTAAACAACCATATAATAAGCATTAAGAGCCAGTGTTCCAGAGGTTCTCCCAGCTGTCTGCCCAGTGCCCTTTGAACAAACAGCTGCTCTGAGCAGAGCCAGGGTCAGAATAATCCCAAGGTGGCTCTAGCTATAAATTGTACCTTAAGGTGAAGCACCAGTATCCATCATAAAAACTCAGAGATTGGATTAGCTTTTCTTAAACTTTCAAGTTCAGAAAGAGATTTTCAATTAAAAACATGTTTTTTCTATTTATTATTCATCTCTTTCTGCCAGAGATAATGGCATCTTTCTTATTTAATAATATATCTCAAAGTCTATATTTTAGAATAGTCTGATGTGTTAGTTGCTCAGTAAATACTTGTTGATTTGATCAATTTACCCATCAGGAATAGATTTTGCTGTGTCTAGAAACTGGAAATTTATCCTGCTAACGTTATCCCTGTAAGAGGATTCTATAGTGCAAGTAGGATAATTTTGAAGGTTGTGATGATTATTAGTGTGTTTTTCTTAAGCAGTTTGTTTTATCAGTTAATATTACCTTGAAAACTTATCACTAACATAATTTCCATCTTTGCTGATGATTTGGGGATTATCTCTTAAACATGTTTTGGCTGGATTCATTCTCAGACCCTCCAGTAAAGGAGAGAAGGCACTGGCCCCTCTGCGAGGCTTTGTCTGGTGTCCGCTCTATCTCCCAAGGACTTCCCAAGAAATGACCGTGGGACCAGTCCAGGCCTTTGCTCCTGGTAGAGACTGGCCTTGGCAGTTTTTCTGTTTGCTATTTTTGTTTTAACTGTCTTGACCCCAAACGATAAAGACACACTTTGCTGAAATTAGGGGAGGTAGCATGCTTCCTCTTTAAAATGCTCAGATTTAACTGAGTTTTAATGAGGGTCATTATCAGGCTCA
Source organism: Muscardinus avellanarius (assembly GCF_963383645.1). Lineage (NCBI taxonomy): Eukaryota > Metazoa > Chordata > Mammalia > Rodentia > Gliridae > Muscardinus > Muscardinus avellanarius. The sequence goes on along the minus strand of NC_137788.1, from coordinate 84,567,603 downwards.
CTGCCCTGTGACCTACAGCTTTTTATACTGTTCCTTTATGAAAATTGTACTATCTGCCTCTGCTTTTTAGGATTTCAGAAACAGAATCAACAGCAAAGACATTACCAATATTAACATTAACCTGAGACAACATACTGGTTTCCCCCTATGCTTGCTTCTTTCCCATGTCGGGACAAGAGAATTAATGCCCAGCCCATCTCACTACCTTGTACACCCTACTCAGCAGTATATCATGAGCTATGATTAATATTGGCTGTGAATTTTTTTAAAAAGCATGATTCGATAGTTTTGGTTTTTCAGCTTCTTGTTACCGTGATATCAAGAATAGTAAGGGAATGCTTTATATGTCCTTTTTTTTGGTACTGTAGGTGGAACCAAGGGGCTTTTCTACCTCTGGACTATACTCCCAGACCTTTTTAAAATATTTTATTTGGAAACAGGGCCTCACTAAGTTGTCGAGAGCCTCATTAAGTTGCTGAGGCTGGCTTTGAACCTGTGTGATCCTCCTGTCTCAGCCTCCCAAGCGCTGGGATTACAAGCGTGTGCCACCATGCCCAGCTTATATGTCCTCCTTATTATGATTAGGTGGTGGTGGAAGGAATATTATTCCTAAAATTTTTTGAAAGATTCCATTTTATTCTGGGCATTGACTTTCTATGGTATACCACATGCATTGGTTTTCTCTAACTCCCAACTCATTTTATAACTTTTTTTTCCCTAGTACTGGGGATTGAACTCGAGTATTCTACCTCTGAGCTATACTCCATCCCTATTTTTCATTCTTTATTTTGAAGCAGAGTCTTGCTAAGTTGTAAGGACCTCACTTAAGTAGCTGAGGTTGGCAAAAACCTGGAATCCTCCCGTCTCAGCCTCCCAAGTACTGGGATTACAAGCGTGTGCCACCGCACCTGGCTTTCTTAACTGTTAATCATACTTTCCTAGGCCCTCAGATTTTTGTTAAGGCTTTCTGGTGTCCTGGGTGGATCTGGGTTGTTGTGGGGACTCAAGCTTATACAGTTTGGGAGTCCTCATCATGAGAAATGCAAACCAATCTTGCAAGAATAAAAACATATCCACGTAAAACCTTGTGAGTTAGAAGGTGTCCTCATAGTCTCGTCTAAAGTTCTTGTCAGAGAGAAAGTGAACCCAGTGTTTAGAATGAGTTAAAGGGATCAGAGTCCGGGTTCTGTGTCTTACTGTGGACTCTGGGCAAGTGACTTAACTGGTGGATGTCTCACCAGTGAGATGAGGCTGTCCTAATGCTCACCTTTACTAGGTTGTCAGGATAAATAAACAAGGCATCTAAGTCATGTAAATTGTTTAGAATAATACCTGGAACCCAAAGTGCACATTATCTTAACAGTAGTCATTGTTCTGCTTTGCTGTTTTTCTGAGCTTTACTTCTAGATGTTGAAACTATCTCCAGAAGCTAAAGGTTCATTTATACGTCTGTTTATATCTGAATGAGGCTTCTGGCCAGTGGGGGACCTGCACACCAGGCAGTGCCACTGCTCTCACTTTGGCAGCAGAGTGTGATCTGCCTCAGGAGCACTCATCCGGACTCCTCCATCTGGCCGCCTGTGAGGCATTTTCACAGTGATGCCCAGGGTCTCTGCAGGTGCTCCCTCTGTCCAAAGTGCTCAGGTACCTAGAACTTTCTATGGAGCCAGAGTCCTTGCTTTGAGCATGGTAATTTTCTGCTTTTTCTTCCTCAGAGGTTGATTTCTCTTAAACAAGATGCATCTTTCATATCGTGATTTCAGGTGGGGCTTGTGTTCCTCTTCGATTCACTGGTAAACATATTTTCTTGCTCGTTACTGGGAACGCTCTGTTTTAAATTTTTTTTTTTTAAATGAATCCTATACCTCAGTGTGTGTTAAGCAAGTGTGTGTGCAGAGAAGACTCGCTCCTGGCTTGCTTTTGAGAGGTAGGGAAGGAACTTCCCCAATCCTCCCTCTGCCCCCAGGACTGGGGAACTGTAGAGTGTGGGTGTGACTTTTGGGCACAGCATCTGCAGTGGGATGGCCAGGAAACTGGGGGCAGGAGTGCAGAGAAGAGGCCCTTTGTGCTTGAAAGGATTCTTCTGACCTCAGCATGGATGGTTACTTCCCCATCTTTCCCCAAGAATTTTCCAGGGAATCCTAGCTGTAGAGTCGCCATACTGGGCTGGCTGGGATTCTGCATTGCGCCTTCTCTTCCCCTTCTAAATATTTGGACACTGTTCTTTCTTTTCCCCCAGCTTCTCAGCCCACCTCCCTGGTGCACAGGCCCCACCAATGGCCAATGGAAAGAGTCGGTGCTTCATTGTTGAACTTTTTCCTCTCCTTTTGTTTCACATGGGAGGAAATAGGAGAGAGAAAATAATCAATACCATGTGTGGCAAGTCCCCCTGTTGGTTAATTCAGACATGTGATTCTACTTTGAATGCAAAAAATAGCAACAGCAATCCTACTTCTAAGCAAGTATGGAAAGCACACACACCAAAACCTCCTATTGCAAGCTTGTTGGGACCTTGGCAGCAGAGCTGGAACCCCCAGGGCTGCCCTTCAAGGGCCATGAGTGGTGGGTGCCTTCCCCATTGAGCTGTTCTCTGCTCTGAAGATGGGGGTGCATTTGTTCCTTGTTTTCCCTTTCTTTTTTCAAACTTGATTGCTATATTAAAAACCCTTCATCCCCCACCCTGGCCACACACATGTCTACCTTGTCAGCCAGATTTTCATTTCTAATCTTCTCCAGGCTTGATTTCTTTCCCCTTTCCTTTTACCCCCCAACATCCAGTTGCTTTTGCTGTAGACATCTTTTCTTATAGCTGGTCTTACAGAACCAAAGCACCCATTTGGCAGGCGGCTACTTTTTAGAGGGGTTAGTGTGGGTTAAGACTTAGAATGCTTTTTTCTGAGCCATCTCTGCTAAATACCTTGTTATGAACTTCTGGACTGTGCTGGCAAAGACCTTTGAGACTGCAGATTCCAATGGGCTGGGTTGAATCTGTGCTCTTTAACTCAGTAAAGCTGTATGCATCAGTGATACTATGCATGATAGCTCCTTTTGTGTTTGCTGCAGTGATACAATATCAGTAATGGTAGCTACTTTTGTAGCCCCTTCTGCCCCACAGGGTTTGGCTCTTTTCCTAACTCTTGGGGGTCTAACTATCTTCCTCCTTAGCTGGGGCTATGAGTCTGCCACCACACCCAGCTGCTATATTACTACTTTTTTTTTTTTTTTTTTTTTTTTTTGGTACTGGGAATTGAACCTAGGGCTTTTTCTTTTTTTTTTTTCTTTTTTCTCTCTCTTTTTTTTTTAATCTCTGAGCTACATCCCCAGCACTATTTATTTTGAAACAGGATCTTATTAAGATCTTGAGGCAGGTCACAAACCTGTAACCCTCCTGTCTCAGCTTCCCAAGTACTGGGATTACACGTGTAATCTCAAGCCACCACATAATTAATTACAAGTCACCATGCCCGGCTTCACCATGCTACTTTTTGATGTACTCTCTCCCTTCATGTTTCCAAGGGTTGAAAAGACTTTACATTCAGCTTGCCACCCTCTCTGCTTCATCTGTGTGTGACACAGCTGCCTGTACTGTAGACTGGGTATGGTGAGTTCCTGGCTTGGCTTGGCAGGGGGTAGAATAGGTGTGTTTGGGGCGGTGGGGGAGACCAGAGGCAGAAAAGATTTAGACTTTGCAACCAACTCTTCTGAGACCTTGCTGAGCACATACCTTTGGGCAGGTCATCTCTGGTGTCTTCCTTGCTTATAAAAACCTCTCCTCTTTTGATATTTTTATTTTGTAAACTAAATAATTGTGAAGAGTACAAACTGGGCCAAAATGTAAAAGTATCCTATATCCCTCACCCTCCCACCCCAACCACTTTGACTAGCATTCAACCATTTTATAGACTGAATTGGTCTATTTACATTTCTACTCTTTACTTACCACATACATACTGGTAGATATTTCCTTTGAAGGTATGGAAAATACATAACCCTAGACCTAACACTTCAGTGTATATTAGATATGATCAAAATGCTTTCATAATCAATTTATAATTTCTACCAGTGATAATGAAAGAGGAAGAAGATCTCCTTGGTGTGTTAAAACAAAACAAAACAACAAAAATACCCAGGTGTGGTAATGCATGTCTATAATCCCAGTATGTGGGAGGATGAGACAGAAGGATTGCAGGTTTGAGAACAACCTCAGTAACTTAGACCCTGTTTCCAAGTAAAAAATAAAAAGGACTAGGAGTGTAGCTCAGAGGTAGAACTCTCCTGAGCTCAATCCCCAGTACCATTAAACAAAAGAAAACAAAACAAAAAACAAGCCCAAACTATATCCAAGTGGTCTTGGCAAAGTTCAAGGCACTTGCTTTGCTTCTTAGTTACCAAGTTGTGAGTCAGTGCCCTTTGTGGTCCCTACGCCATCCTTTACCTGGCCAGGCTCAGGTGGGAGTAGGCAGAGGGACGGGTAAGGGCACGTTCACAGATTATCTGATAATCAATCAGATAATCAACTAGTGTTTAAAGTAGAAAGCTTAAGCAGCATCAGAATGATCTCATGTCAAAGTGACTATCAAATCATGTCAAGTCATTGGCTTTTTATGGTATACAGTCAGTGACCCCCTCCCATGGGTTCCACATCTGTGAATTCAATTAATCATGGGTTAAAACTATTTTAAAAAATTGTGTCTGTACTGAACATGCACAAACTTCCTCCCATCATTATTTCTTAAGTGACATAGTATAGCAACTACCTATAGAGCATTTACATTGTATTAGTTATTATAAGTAATCTCTGATTTAAAGTATACAGGGAGGGGCAAGGGTTGAAGATGGAACTCAGTGGTGGAGCACCTGATTAGCATGCATGAGGCCATGGGTGTGAGCCACAGCAACACACACACACACTCACTCTCTCTTTTTCCCCTCATATATACCCGTGTGTGTGTGTGTGTGTGTGTGTGTGTGTGTGTGTGTATGGGAGGTTATATGTGCGTGTGTATACATATATATATGTGCATAGTTTATATTGCCAATACTACTTTATTTAATTTTTTATTTTTTTGCGGTACTGGGGATGGAACCCAGGGACAATCTACCTTTGAGCAACACCCCCAACCCTATTTTTTTTATTCTTTATTTCAAAACAGTGTCTCACTGAGTTGTAAAGGGCCTCACTAAGTAGCTGAGGCTGACTGTGAACCATGATCCTCCTGTCTCATCCTCCCAAATGCTGTGATTGCAAGTGTGCATCACCATACTAGGCTGCAAATACTACTTTAAATTCCACTTTATGTAAAGAATTTGAGGACCAGTCTGTTTTTGTACTCATGGGCAGTTCCTGGATCCAATTCCTGGTGGATAGCTATAGACAACTGGGTTGAATTTGAAGGAGGAAATATTTCTAGTGTCTGGATAGGAATGTTCAGGGAAGTATAGATAGAACATGGTTGACATTCACTAAATTCTTAGGTTTTATGCAAATTAGCTTGTTGATTCTTCCCAGCACCCCTGTGATGTGTGTGCTATTAATGATCTTTGGTTTACAGCAGAGAAAACTTGGTGTACAGTGGAGATGGGATTCTAACTCAAGCAGTTAGTTCCTTGAGCCCATACCAACCATTTTAGTCCTAGGTCAGAGCTCAGGGACAGTAGACATCTTTTTGTGTGTGTGTGCCTGTGTGGATGGTGCTGGGGATTCAACCCAGGGGCATTCTACCTTGAGCTACACCCCAGCTCTTTTTTTAACATTTGAAACAGGGTCTCACTAGGTTGCTGGGAGTCTCACTATTTCCCGAGGTTGTCCTCAAACCTGGGATCCTCCTGTATCAGCCTCCCAAGTACTGGGCTTACTGGCATGCACCACCATGTCTGGCTTAACAGTAGACATCTTTCAAGGGAAAGGAAAAGGACACCAAGTCTGGAGAGAACAGACCAATGTGTGGAGCCCCAAGCTAGTGTCCTTTAACAAAAGGCGGGAGGAAGTGAGGTGGGATGGAGGGGCCCCCAGGAAAGTCCCAGTGCTGCAGAGAGGCCGGGAGGAGGGCTGGAGGTGGGTTACTGGGTTTAGCTGCTAAATGGCCATTGAGATCTTTTGAGAGATCATCCTTAGTGGAGCAAATGTCCGGAGGGCTAAAAGGGAATATTAAGTAGGGAAATGGAGAAGGTTGGCATGCCGTAAGAGAGAAGCAGGTCAGTCTTTGAGGCTGGCAGCAGCTTCAGTCAAAGATTGCTTGTCTCAGACAATATGGGATAGCCCATGCCTGTTAAAGGGCCAGTAATGGGAAAGATAGAAGGAGCACAAAGCAGAGGTAAGAGCAGGGGAAGGAAGAGGAGCCTAAAAACACAGAGGTGGTGTGGGTTGGACATCTCCTTGTTCCTCTTCCTCATAGGAGTGTTACTTTGCTCCGACCGTATTGGGGAGCAAATGAGACCTGCATGTAGAATACACTGTTGACTCAGCTGCTTATCTCTGCTGAGTTCTAGACGGCCCTCTGCAGCCTGGGCCCCTCTGCAGCCTGGGCCTGTGCTCTCTCTGCCCATGCGCACCCTTGGCCTTGACCTGCAAGGGAAGAAGGCTGGGTTATGATGCTCGTTCCTGGCTGTCCATAGCAAGCCCTCACCCTGATGTCTCCAAGAGACCTTCGTGTTGGGCCTGACATTGACGGTCCATGCAGTGCCTCAGAGTAACTTAATTTTGTCTCCTCTTCCCCCTTCCCTCCCTTTCCCTTTCCTCCTCCTCCTCCTCCTCCTCCTCCTCCTCCTCCTCCTCCTCCTCCTCCTCCTCCTCCTCCTCCTCTTTGTGGTACTGGGGATGGAACCCAGGAGCATTCTATCTCCGAGCTGCACCCCTGGTCCTATTTTTTAGTCTTTCTTTTTTTTTTGAAACAGGGTCTCACTGAGTTGGGAAGGGCCTCGCTAAACAGCTGAGGCGGTCTGAGAACTGTGATGCATGTGCCACCGTGCCCGGCTAATTTTCCCTTCTTTCTTGCTCTCCAATTGCATTAGAATCGTGGCAAATGTGGAGCTGGCCTCACTGTTAATGTGAGATTGCCAGGGGCCTTACCACAGAGTCCTCTCTAGCTGTAGGACTGAAACAGTAGTCAAGTTCAGACTGACTTTTTTTTTAAAAGGAATTCTGTGAATCTTCTCACAAATTATTTCCTTCTTTGTTTTGGTGGATAAACCTGGATGTCAGAGTGGGTCCAGCCTGGTTTGGTAGGACTTGGTGGCAGGCAGAGGTTTGAACCTTGACCCTGACTTCATCTTTCTTCATACTGTGCCATTAAAGAAAAACAAACCAACAGCTTTTTATTCAAGGTCTCAAAAAGTATCATACATCTTCATATACCATTTCATGAGGCATAGTATATTTTTTTTAAAAAGAGGAAATGGGAAATTCCATCCCACTATTTAATGGAAAACTCATTCTCTAATATTCGTGGGAGAAAAATGGTGGTGCTATCTCGCCCAGTTAATATATTTGCAAGACTCCTGTCAAGTTTCACTATCCTGCCTTTAAAATTCTCTGTGCAGCTCTGCAGCTGGTTGTGTAAAGCCGTCTCTCAAATGGACAAATTCCATTGTAGTAAGCAAAAAAGACACTCATGGCTTGAGGTCTGGATCTGGGTCCCCAGGAGGAGTTCCAGAGTTACCTAATGCTGACGGAAGTGTGGGGATACCTTTTCTGCTTGGCCTCCTTCCACCTTGTCCAGTGTGTAGCTCACAGTAAGGTGGGTGAGTTGTTTTGGCTCCGTTTGGGGCTCAGCAGATGGGAGCCAGTACACGGGCACAAACTGTCATGGGTGATCTGAGAGTGAGGGAGGTTTCCCAGGTCAGTGCAGGAGGACATCTTAACAATGCAGCTTACTCTGGGGACCACAATGGGGAGGTGGGTTTCTTGCCTTCCTCAAATCACAGGAGACTGTGAGACACCGCATCAGAGGTGAACTTGCTGCGTGCCGATGAGTGAACATATGTACATTCCAAGGCTACGGAATGATGCTGCCACCATGTTCTGGGATGGCTTCAGTGCTACTTGTGAGCACATATGTAGAAGAGAACAGTGCTTGGAAATGTTAACGGCCTGAAGACCGGATGCCAGCACATGATGTAATAATGTGGTGTGTGTGCCAGTGGCAGACAAAGAAAGCAAAGACGTGGAGAGCATCTCTTTTCTCATCTGTTTTACGTCTGTGGCTTCAGCTAGGATTCCCTTTCATCAAAACCCCTACAGATCTCTACAATTCAAGACCTGGTCCCCTCCTTACCAGAGAGCCCACGTTCTCCAGCAGGTTTGCTTTCAGGTGTCATCTTCCTGCCTGTGTACCCACAGGGCATTTTCCACTTTTGTTTGCCTTTAGTCCATTTCCCTGGAATTTCTACATATTTATCCTGGGTCTGCCCTCTGTGTGGCATTCAGAATTAATTGTCTCTTTCTTTTATATAGTTTCCATCTAAATATTTAGATGGTAACTAGTCTGTTTTTTTTGTTTTTTTTTTTAAACCCATGTTGCTTCTGGGTTATATGTAGCCACCCCTGGCTAGCTGGATTGAGTCCAGAGGCATTCTACCTCTGAGCACTTTCCTCACCCTTCCCTTCCCAGTCCTGTGAAGCTGGCTGGCTTTGAACCTGTGATCTTCCTGTCTCAGCTTCCTTGGTACGGGGGTTACAGGCATACACCACCATGCCTGGATTTTTTAAACCTTTTTATCACCCAGTTTGATTTTCCTAGAAACATTGTCAGTTTTAAAATGTATCACTCAGAATGAATCCTAGTAATGCCATGAATAGGACTTACCCTACCAAGCTACAAGGAAACTATTAACTGATTTCTTGCATTTGATTACAAAGCACTAACTCCTCTGTTGATGATGTTTCTTTTTCTTGTGGTACTAGGGATTGAACCCAGAGGCATTCTACCTGTGAGCTATGTCCCCAGCTTTTTTTTTTTTTTTTTAATTTTGAAAGAGTTTCACTAAGTTGCAGAAGGTCACACAAAGTTGTTGAGTCTGGCAGGGGAACCTGTGATCCTTCTGTCTCAGCCTCCCGAGTACTGGGATGACAGTAGTGTACCACAGTGCTCAGCTCTTAACGCCTGTTTTGAGCAGTGTAAGAGTGGTGAGGTAGACAAGGCACGTGCCCATACAAGGATTCCAGTCTTTGTTTTGGCAGTCAGATTTCCGTTTCTATGAAGTAGTGTGACGGTAATTGCTTAGGCTTTGTAGACCATACACTCCCTTTACACTCATTTCCTGTAAATGGCGCTCTCCTTGGCAATCTCATGAGACCATTGGGAGTCACACAAATAAGACAAGTAACAGGATTTTATAAATAGTTGTTTAGCGTATAGACCACAGTAGCATGAGTTCTCTTAAGCAGGGATGTTTTTTAATTTGATGTACTCCACTCCCTGATGTGTTAGTTTGTCACCACTGACAGATACCTGAGAACAGATTTGTTTTTGACTCATAGTTCAGGGGTTTCAGTCCCTGTTGTGCCGGCTCCGTTGCCCTGGGCCAAGTTGAGAACATCATAGGGGCAGGGCCTGGCAGAGGAGAGCTGCTCAGCTCCTGGCAGGTGGGAAGCCGGGAGCAGCGAAGGGGAGGCTCCGGAGACGGGATATAGTCCCTGCGGTATGTCCCCAAGGGCCTTCACCTTCTACAGCTTCTACCGCCTCCCAGTGTCATCAAAGTATGAATCCACTGGTAAGGTCAAAGTTCTCATGATCCAGTCACTTGCCCAGGGCACCGCCCCCAAAACATTTCTGTGCTGGGGACCATGCCTTCAACACGTGGCAGAGGATATTACAGGTCCAGGCCATGACAGTAAGCGTTGCTGGTGTGAGGCAAGATTTTAAATACATCTTGAATAATTTGCTTATTATACTGAATAAGATCTGATTCCCAGTTTCTTTAAGTTTACTAAATACACTTGGAGAATATCCAAATCATTGGTTACCAGAAAAGAAAAGTGTGGATCCAAACCCGGGCATCTAGATGTGCATCACTTGGAGCTCCTCCTGCCTCAGCATAGCACCGCGGGCTTGCCATTCCTGACAAGCCTCATTCCAGGGCCACTGCACTGGCTTCAGGAGTGCCACAGATATGAGGGACTCTTATCAAAAAGCAATGCCAATATGTTCTTATTGGTCCATCTAAGATTACTGGGCTGGCAGATCAAGGAGATGTGAGCCCCATAAAACCAGCAGTCTTCAAATGCAGATGCCAGTTTATAACAAGATGGACCTTTTCATCTAAGGCATTTCCCTAGTGGGCTGATACTACCAATGAGTGAAAAACTAACTGCATACCCTCTGTGTGCCAGCCATGGGCTGTAGGGGCACAAAGATGCAGGAAGGTGACACCGCAGGTTTCCTGGATGCGCTCTGGGAGCTTCACTGGCTGCTGGTGATGGCTGCTCATCCTTCCCTGCCACCAGGGGTCTGCTCCACGACAGCCTGGCTCTTCCACCAGAAAGAGACCCTTGCTTCAGAGGAGGGGAGGAGTAGGCCCGACTCTAGGTTCTTGTTATTATAAGAACCTAGAGACCTTGTCTCATGGGGTTGTTCACAGTGGGCACTTCAACACGCACTCTTTATTAATTGCTATTCCTGAGTTTTAGTCTTGGGAATCTGGCCTCCAGACTTATTCCTTTCTTGTTTAGAGTTAACTTTAACAATCTACTTTTTACCACGTAGTGCCTCATTGTCTGAAGGTCATTTTCTAGATAGAGAAGACAAAGTTGACTTTGTTCTGTATTTTCCCTGCCACTCATTACACTGTCTTAGGGACTGGACCAACTCCTCTTCAATTATTTTTAAAGCTTTAACTTCTGGTAAGTTTCACAGTGTTTACGTATCGACTCACAGCATCCTTGTGTTTATCTGTTAGGGTGTCTATCTGGTATGTCCCCCAAAGGCCCATGTGTTAAAAGCTTGGTTGCCAGCCTGTGTTATGATTGGGAAGTAGCTGCTAGGCCTTGTGGAAAGCATTTGTGTCATTGGGAGCATGTCCTTCAAGGGCGTGTTGGGACCCAGCCCCTTCCTCTCTCCCCTTTTGCTTCCTGGCTGTCAAGAGGACACAGCTTCCTCCACCATGTGCTCCCCACTGGGCTGTTTTACCTTCTTACCTTCTTACAGGTCCAAATGCAACAGAGCAGGTGGCCATGGACTGAAACCATAAGCCAAAACAAGTCCCCTCACCTTTTTTTTTTTTTTTTTTTTTGTATTAGGGATTGAACCCAGGGGCATTCTACCTTGAAGCGTCTACTCCCAGCCCTTTTTATTTTTTTTTAAATAGGATCTTACCAAGTTGCTGAGGTTGGCCTCCAACCTGGGATCCTCCTCTCTCAGCCTCCCAAAGTACTGAGATTTCAGATGTGCACCACCAGGCTGGACTTTTCTTCTTTGTAAGTTATCTTGCATATTTTTCACAACAGGAAGCTAATGCACCAACTGTATATATTGGGAGAGAAATAATTGTGTTGATGCCACATGTAGATACCATGATCTAAAGATACAGCCGCACCTTTAACAGACAGTCCTCTTAAGATGTTCTTAGGCATCACTCTTGCTTACCTGCCCCAAATATGATTCTCTCCCCAAGGCTTTTAAATATCTTTAGCAAGTTCACACCATATGTTAGGCTTTGATTTAAAATGTCCCCTGAAAGCTCATGTGTTGAAAGCTTGTTCCCAGTGCAGCGAGGTTCAGAGACAGCACTTTGCTGGAGACACTGGGTCTCAGGGAGAGTGGCCTTGGGGGTCCTCTCCTCTCCCTCTCTCTGCTTCCAGCTGCTATAATGTGAGAGCAGAGTCCCTCTGCCAAGCATCTTGCCTCAGAGCGGCCTGGTGGACTGAAACTGTGAGCCCCACTAAACCTCCTTCTCTGAGTTGTTCTTATTAGGTATTACGGTCACCTTGTTTTAGTCAGCTTTCTTGGCAGTGGCCTGGCGTGGTGGTGCACGCTTGTAATCCCCACGCTTGGGAGGCGGAGACAGGAGGATTCCTCAGGCTCGAAGCTGCGCTGGCTTAAGAGACCCTGTTTCCAAATAAAAATATAAAATAGGTCTGGGAGTGTAGCCCGGAGGTAGAAGGGTTTCCAGGAACCCCAGTACAAAAAACAAAAACAAACAAAAAAGAACCACTTAGAGGACTGATACCTCTAGAATTCCCACTCTCACTCCCTGCTTTTACAAAACACTTAACTTTTTCCTTTTCAAAGCAACAATCTGAAAAAAAGAGAATTTGGAATGTAAAGACATTCCAAGTAGAGGAGCTGGAGGCAGAGCTCAGCAATAGAGTGCTTACCTAGCACACACAAGGTCCTTGGTTCAATCCCCACCAGTGGCTGTGTTGAGGGAGAGACATTCTAAGTAGAGAGGAAAGCTTGAGCAAAGATAGAGAGGCAGGCAGGAGCATGGGGTGAGAGGTGGGAGTAAAGCGTGCAGAGCCACCATCCATGCTGAACTTGTATGCTGGGTAGCTTTTCTTTATGGTTATAGACAAAGAAGTAAACAAGTTTCAGAAGGGTTTGGTGAATAGAAAGCTTTGTAGGTTTTTCTCAAGCTGAGATAAAGGGAGGATCTTAATTCTGATGGTGTTGGGTTGGGATAGACTCCTTTCCCTGTGTCTTCATCTTCAGTGAAGGAAGGGATGGAGACCACCCAGGAGAAATGGAAGGACCAAGATGAAGTTGCTTACCTATGTCTCATTGGAATTGGGAGCACAGATTTTTGAAGTTTGAGTTCAAAATGTATGATCTTTAGTTTGTTATACCCCAGTGTGAATACTTGGGAAGTTTGCAAAGGGGTGTAGTGGCACATGCCTGTAATCTCGGCTACCCTGGAGCCTTGAGGCAGGAGGGTTTTGAGTTCAAGTCCAGGCCAGCCAGAACAATTTTATCAAGATCACCTCTCCCCCTACCTCCCCCAAAATGGCAAGGATATTTACATGTTCATAGGATCCATTATGAGAGAGACTTAGGATTGGTAAGAAATATGAAAGCCTACCCTTTGTCTTTGCATGAAAAATAGCGGATGATAATGACAAGGGGAGGGAAGCCTGATCTTTGAGATGGAGATCTATTTGGTTCCTATTTTAGCCTCATCATCCTATTCTCCCTTTATTTTAAATATTATTTTTTCAAATGTCTTTAATTAAACACACCTTATTTAATATTTGTCACTTTTTACTAGAATGAGAGGTTTTGGGGTGTTCCCCCCCCCCCTGCAGTACTGAGGATGGAACCAAGGGCATTCTACCTCTGAGCTACACCCCCATCCTTTTTTTTATTCTTTATTTTGAAATAGGGTCTCGCAGAGTTGCAAAAGGCCTCACAAAGTAGCTGAGGCTGTCTGCGAACAGTGATCCTCCTGTCAACCTCCGAAATGCTGGGATTACAAGCATGTGCCACCACACCTGGCTGGAATGAGTTTTTAAAAAGGGCAGGGACTTTGGCTTTGAACTATGCCGTGGATGTACTAGCCGTTTAAATGAAAGATCAAAGAAGTAATGGGGAAAGAACCTAGAAAAAGAATCCAGGAAATACATAAAAGATATACTGACATTGAATATAATTTTACAAAAAGAGTTTGCAGTAATGCTGGGTTATCCTAGAGACTTAAAACAGAGAATCTCATGAGAGTTTAGGCAATGCAAACATAGGAAACTGGACTGTAACCCCTAAAAACAGTAACCTAAAGTTGTTTCCAAATTTTAATAGGTTCTGTGATAAAAAAAAATATATTGTGAGAAGCTGGGTGCAGTGATGTGCACTTGTAACCCCAGTACCTGGGAGGCTGAGACAAGAAGATTGTAGGTTTGAGGTCAGCCTCAGCAGTTTAGTGAGACATTGTTTCAAGGGCAGTTGGTGTAGCTCAGAGGTAGTATTTTCCTAGGTTCAATCCCCAGTACCATACATACTACTACTACTATTAATAATAATAATAACAACAACAATAAAATAACATTATGAGGAGTACACAGTTGGCCTTCTATCTTATGGATCCAACCAAATACAGATCCAAAATAGTAGAAGAAATTGTACAAAACATGTAAGACTGTTTTTCCTTGTCTTATTCTATAAAAGATAGAGAATACAAACTATGTGCATAGTATTCTTATCGTATTAGGCACTACAAGTTATCTAAACATGACTTAAAGTCTACAGGATATATATATATATATATATATATATATATATATATATATATATATATATATATATATATATATGTAAATGCTGTGCCATCTTATACAAAGGGCTTGCACACCCAAGGTTTGGGGCATCTGCAGGGCTCCTGGGACCCATCCCCGTGGTGGATACTCTGGGTTAAAAGATAAGTAGTCTTCACTGCTCAGTGGATTCTCTAGTCCCTGGTTGTGAGTGCCAGACCTGCCGTCTGCCGGATGTACCTCATCTTTTTACTAAGGGCTGGGTTGTGTCTTAACAACCAGGAGGCTTTGGTCTGGTTAGGTGCCTCCCTCTACCATTAGAAGTGCAGGCCCTCAGGTTTGTGTTTTGAAGATCTTATTCCAGTGCTGTTTTAGTGGTCAAAGGCAGCACATATGCACCTGGTCTGCAAGACTTGCCTGAAGGATTCCAGCTGACTGGGGGGTGGGGGGCAGTGTGGTTTGGGGGAGGGAGTGAGGAGAGACTTGTACATTTTAGCTCACTCCAGTGTTTCTCACCCTCCTTTTCATCGTCACTTCCCCCAAGAGTCATTTTTCAACCTTTTTCCTAATTGCCTCCCAGCCCCATCAGACTGATTTTAAAGGAGTAAGATTTTGTTGAGTAGGTTTGAGTTGTAGAGAGTCCTAAGTTTTTGTACTAGTTAAGACTTTTTCACCATCCACCACCAGAACCAGTTTTTGCGCTTTGGGGACAGTGTCACTCCCACTATGAGTGCCCTGAGAAGGTACTCTTCATACTTCAATGCCAAGTAATTTTCTTAAAAATAATGCTCCTTTTTTGGGGGGGTGGTGGTGGTGGTACTGGGGTTCCTGGAAGCCCTTCTACCTCCAGGCTACACTCCCAGACCTATTTTTTATATTTTTATTTGGAAACAGGGTCTCCTAAGCCAGCTAGGCGGGGTAGGAACCTGCACGATCCTCCTGTTTCTGCCTCCCAAGCTCGGGGATTAGGGGATTACAAGCGTTTGCCACCACGCCTGGCTAAAAATAATGCTCTTTTTAAAGATTAAGTATGGGAGGATTAAAGAAAGGCCTTGCAACTGAAAGGACTGTATCACATTTGAGCTGAAGAGTTGTGACTTCTGGAGGCTGGGGCAGAGACCGAGGCAGCAAGGCCCTGGGGCGAGCCCTGGGCCCTGGCAGGCTCTGGAAGAGGAGGAAGGACAGTTTGACAGGGCCAGAGGGCTGACAGCAGGCAAGTTGAGTACTGCCCGGCAGGGATGGCGATGAAGCCATCTCTGCTCCTCTTTCTTGCTCTTCATCTTCTTGCCCTTGATGGCACTTGATAAGCAGACCTTGGTGAGCTTCAGGGAGCCCTGTGCAGGCATGCACAGATACAGTTGTTTATATTTCCACCTTGATTTGAAAAAGGTTGGGAGGCATAGCTCATATAAAGAATGGGACTGCTGTGGACTTGACAGATCAGGCAAGGAAGTCTGGGCCAGTACTTTGGGGAAACTCAGAAAAATCATCATGAAGAAGAAAGTAGCATCATTTTCTGCCTTAGTTTCAGAAATTAAATAAAGCTTTTTTTTTTCTTTTTGGTAGTGAAATTGAACCAAGGGACATTTTCTTTCCTTTTCTTTTGTGATGCTACTGGGGATTAAACCCAGGGATGCTCTACCACTTAGCTATATTCCCAGTTTTACTATTATCATCATCATCATCATCATCATCATTATTTTGGAATGGAGTCTCACTACGTTGCTCAGGCTGGCCTCATACTTGTAAGTCTCCTGCCGCTGTCTCCTGAGTTGCTGGGATTATAGGTGTGCGCCACTGTGCTTAGCTCAGAGCTTACTTTTTAATTGCTTTCACTCCCTTGATTTTAAGAGACAATATTATTTAGCTGGCTTGACTGCAGGGAGCTCCGCTTATTAGAAAAATATGCTGGGCATAGGGCGCACGCTTGTAATCCCAGCATTTGGGAGGCTGAGACAGGAGGATCCTGGTTCGTGGACAGCCTCAGCTACTACTTAGGTCCTTTGCAATTCAGTGAGACCCTGTTTCAAAATAAAGAATAAAAAATAGGACTGGAGGTGTAGCTTGGAGGTACCTGGGTTCCATCTCCAGTATCGCCAACAAGAAAACAAAAATTGGGCTGCAGGGTATAGCTAGGAGGTAGAATGCCCCTGGGTTCAATCCCCAGTACTGTGGGGAAAAAAAAAAAAAAAAAAAGCAGCACTTGTGTAATTAATGTAGAACCGTAAGTCAAAACCAATAGTAATATGATAGGGTTGCTTAGTAGCTTTATTTTTTACTTTATCTTGAGGGGCTTTGAGTTTTGCTTATAAATACTTATGTATTTCTTCTATGCACTTGTGGTATGCATCAGAGAGAGCATCACCTGCTCAGAGCCCCATTCCACCACCAGCTGTTGTTAGGGCCAGGTTTGAGCCCAAGGCCGTCTGACTTTAGCACTTGGTTTTTCTATCTCCTCAAGCCCTCACTGGAACTCACCATATTTTGATTCAGGTCTGTGAATTATATTGTGGTTTGGGGCATGACACTGACTGTTGGATACATTTTGGACAAAGAAAATGTGAATGTGCTTTTATATTTTTCTGATTAAGTAATGATTGTTCTCATTTGGTATAAGAGAATCATCATCACCATTCTGCAAAAAATACAATGACAAACTCCAAACTCAGCGGGGCTTGGTGGTGCACGCTTGTAATCCCCGCGCTTGGGAGGCAGAGACAGGAGGATCGTGCAGGTTCAAAGCCAGGCGCGCTGGCTTAAGAGATCCTGTTTCCAAATAAAAAGTATAAAATAGGTCTAGGAGTGTAGCTCAGAGGTAGAAGGGTTTCCAGGAACCCCAGTACCACCCCCCAAAACAAACAACTCTCCAAACTCCTACAACATAATTTCATCTCTACATTTGAAAAAAAATGAGAGTGTTTCTTAACAGTCTTTGATGGTTAACCAAATTGTTCAGACAGCTAGAGTAGGAAGGGACTTAGCACACATATTGAATTCAGACTTCTGTTGTGTAGATTGGAATTGGATCAGAAGTTAGATGAAGCCGGGCGTGGTGGTGCACGCTTGTAATCCCAGCATTCGGGAGGCTGAGACTGGAGGATCATGGTTCGCGGATAGCCTCAGCTACTTAGTGAGGCCCTTTGCAACTTAGGGAGACCCTGTTTCAAAATAAAGAATAAAAAATAAGGCAGTGGGTGTAGTTTGGAGATCAAATGCCTCTGGGTTCCATCCCCAGACCCACAAAAAAATAAAAATAAAAAAGAAGTTAGATCAATTAAATAAGGGCCCATAGCAAAGATAGTTGGAGCCAAGGAAGAATACCTCTCACTGAGAATATTATGTATTTCTTCAGATCTATTGACATGCTTCTCATAGTTGAGAGTGTCTTACTTCATCTATTTCATTTATCCAAAAAAAAAAAGACTTGCAATTAGAACTGGCCTTCCTTCTCTGCCACTTCATGAGCATGAGGTTCTCCTCCTCTTCTCTGCCTCTCCTCTTCAGTCTGCACCTCACTTATATGGCGTTTGTTTTTCTATCTACCTAGAACAAGACTTCAGTGTGAAAATAACAGTCTTAAAAGTTTGTCTAACAACTTAGTATTTACTCCATTTTCAAAAAATGCTGTACAGAAATGAATTGGCTGCTTCCTGCTTAGCAGGGGTGAAGTGTACCTCTATGCAAAATTTTACAGCATCCCTGTCTCCTCCTTCCCTGTTCCTCTATCCAGAGGTCAATCTGTAACCCAAATGAGCAAGAAATACGTGTCCTTTAGGGAATGATGTATGAGGAGGCAGGAATCTTGCCACACATTGGGCAGCTTTATTTTGCACCTGGTTTATCTTTTGTAAACTATCGTACAGGACAGATTGGGTCCATGTAACATTGCAGTGTTAGATATGTTCTTATTATGAGAATGAAAAATTTTCCAAGCACAGTGGCACACACCCATTGTCCCAGCTACTCCAGAGGGTGAGGCAG
Organism: Muscardinus avellanarius; assembly: GCF_963383645.1. NCBI lineage: Eukaryota > Metazoa > Chordata > Mammalia > Rodentia > Gliridae > Muscardinus > Muscardinus avellanarius. Next base: position 84,549,443 of record NC_137788.1, on the reverse strand, counting down.
GAGAATGGCAAGTTCAAAGCCAGCCTGGGCACTTAGCAAGACCCTTTCTTGAAATAAAGATTTTTTAAAAGGACTAGGGAATGCAGCTCAGTAGTGTGCATGTCAAACTGCATTTTTGTGTAGTGTGCATGATGCCCTGAGGTTCAATCCCCAGTACTGCCAAAGGAAAAAAAATGTACAAAATTGTTGGATTTCCTTTTGTAATCCTGGTTAAATAAATCTACATTTTAAATAAACTATCTGTTATTGTGTAGAGTCATTTTTCCATTGAGGTTAGGGAGTAGATGTGCAGAGGATCAAGAACTGCTGGCTCCCCAGAGGACACCGTAATTACTGAAATCACTCACTCCCTCAGAGCAGAGCCTCTCTGAGTGGCAGGGAAGGGGGGCGGGGGGAGTCATGAGAACGTCAGGCGTGGTCTGCTTATGTCCCAGGGCTGTCTCAAGGCTCCTTCAAAAGGGTGGCCTGCCTCTTTCACTTACTTGACCTGGGAAGTGGCATCACTTTTCCACCTTGAAAACTGTAAAAGGCCATGATAGCCGTGATAGCTGTGGGTGGACACGAAAGGAACCGCAGTCAAGTATGGCCATATGCTTTTAAGTCTCGGTGCTGGTTCTCACTATTGGGTGACTTAAAAGTAAGCTGGCCAGCCTCTTAGATGTTTCTCCTGACCCATGACTGTCTTTTGGGAAGAAGCTGAAAGCAGCCTACAGTCCTGTGCTCTAGCACCAGGAGCTGAGGGTATTTCCTGCCTCTGGCCTTGGTTCCTGCATGACTGGTTAGACCGGAACTTGAAGGACATCTTTGTGACCAAAATGCCATGATGCCGTGTCTTTCAGCAGTTAAACCTAATTACGTTTTATGGATGGCAAACATTTCTGCTGCTCATTTCCATTTCTAGGAGTGCTGTAACTGGCTCCCAAGTTCATGATCTCTGTCCCCTGGGTTTGGCCCATGCATATGTAGTTGGCATTTTTGCCTGTGTGGAATGAGAAGACACGTGATCCATGATCTTTCCTTGTTCCCAGTTCTTTCTCTTGTTTCCAGTTCTTAATTGCTCACTGGCCAGCCTCTTTTAAGGATTAGGACAAGATAGCTTAAGAACTTGAGCATGTGGCATTTATTTATTTATTTATTTATTGGTGGTACTGGAGGTGGAACCCAAAGGCTTTCTACCTCTGGGCTATACTCCCAGACCTATTTTATATTTTATTTGGAAACAGGTCTCACTAAGTTGTTGAGAGCCTCACTAAGTAGCTGAGGCTGGCTTTGAACCTGTGCGATCCTCCTGTCTCAGCCTCCCAAGTGTGGGGATTACAAGCTTGTGCCACCACGCCCGGCTAGCATGTGGCTTTTAATAACATTTTGTTGAAATTTTCATTTTTAAAAGTTGAAGTCTATGATCTTCTTATAATAAAGTGAGTTTTCAAAACCAGTGTTTAGCCGGCAGTTTTAGCATGTATAGCATCTGTTGGTAGGTTGCCTTTATTGTAGAATTCCAAAAGTTAAAAAGTTAGACCAGTTTTCTTTAGTTTTATTAAATGTTTAGGTGTCAGGGCATAGTCCTAGGTAACAAAAGTAAATTGAATGTTTTGCCTTCCTATGAAGAGTCTAATAGGACAGAGACTAACTACGTGGAAAAATATCAGTATTATACGATAACTAAATTGTGTGTATTATGTCATAGTATGTTTTACCAGAATCTCTTCCTTGATTTTTTTACCCCCAGTACTGGAGATCGAACCCAGGGGCATTCTACCTCTGGGCTACACCCTCAGCCCTACTTTTTATTCTTTATTTTGAAACAGGGTTGCACTGAATTGCAAAGGACCTCACTAAGTAGTAGCCAAGGCTGTCCATGAACCGTGATCCTCCTTTCTTAGCCTCCCAAGTGCTGGGATTACAAGCGTGCACCACCATGCCCATATCCTTGATTTTTTTTTTTTTTTACTATGATGAGTAATGACTTAATGTTTAAAGCTTAAGTCTTGTTATCAGCTACATTATAATACTATTTAATCCTTGTCACTTGCTATATGCCACGATTGGAACTCTGTCTTACTTTTTATTTTTTTCTTTTGTGATACTGAGGATGAAACCCAAGGTCATTGTACTTCCAAGCTTTACCCCCCGGCCCTTTTAATTTTGTTGTTGGGAAACAATCTTACTAGATTGCTGAGTGTCTCACTACATTGCTATGATCCTCCCATCTCAGCCTCCCAAGTAGTGGAATTACAGTTATGAGTCACCACACCTGGCTTCTGTCTTATCTTAATGGGTATTTTCTCCTTCTCAGTCCCAGGTTCTTTCCAAGTGCTTTTCAAGATTTTGTGTGACACTGTCTTCTTAGTTACTGAAGCTGTAGCAGTTAAGTTCTCCAGAAAACTTGACCCAGAGATTCAGAGTATGATTCACTGACTATCATGGCGGTCTTGTTGCTTAGTGGTTACTGAGTGACTTGAAGCAGAGCGCCTTGTGAGTCAGCCGTTCGATGCTTTAGTGACCTCACTCTAAGTTAATTAATGTGTATTTCAGATTGCTTCCAAGTATGACCACCAGGCAGAGGAAGATCTTCGCAATTGGATAGAAGAGGTGACAGGCATGAGCATTGGCACTAACTTCCAGCTGGGCCTGAAGGATGGCATCATCCTCTGCGAGTAAGTGTGGCCTCCGGGAACCCATGGGCTCCCCTTCCCTTCCTAGGCCAGGGTGTCAGACCTCAGGATTCTGCAGGTGTGCTTTAGAGCTCTTTCCTGATATTACAGGAGCCAGCTTAGTATTCCAGACCTTGTTTCTGTATGACCAATAAATAAGGCGTTTCTTGCATTTCTGTTTTTAGACTCATAAACAAGCTACAGCCAGGCTCTGTGAAGAAGGTCAATGAGTCCTCATTAAACTGGCCTCAGGTAACAGCCCAACTAGCAACCTCTGGTTCTAGATGGTTCCTTTTTATATAGGCAAAAAACTGAGGTTAGAGAGGGTGGTTGCTATCTGATTAGAGTTTTAAAGTAGGCATGCTAACAAAATTTGTGCACATGGCTATATTTATTTACTTTTGCCATTAAGAAAAATGTTTTCACATGTATATATTGAACTGGTTTTATAATTATTAGATGTTTAGCTTAGAAGTTTTTCTATATCTAGTATGTCCACTCTCCAAAGGAATTTGACAGTTACAGAGAAATACAACCTAGACCATAAGGGTAAGAGAGGGAAAAGTGAATGCATTTAACAAGGAACTACTGACGGACTACATAACACTGTATTAGGCATGATCTTAAGAAATGTTGCATATTTATTTGGAATTGAATATGTTTTGAGATATGAGAGGATGAGCATTTAGTAACTACAAATTTATTTTGAAATTAAGATTAAAACAAACAGTGAGTCTGGGAGTTGAGACAGGAGGGCTGCAGGTTTGAGGCCAGCCTCAGCAATTTAGCAGGAGACCCTGTTTCAAAATAAAAATTAAATAGGGCTGAGTGCTGCTCAGAGTTAGAATGCCTCTAGGTTCAACCTCCAGTACCAATAAATAAGTGAGTTAAGTAAGTAAATAAATAAGTGTAAAATAAGACACATAATGAATTAAGCTCAGTGAAAACCTGTCTCAAAATAAAAAATAAAAAAAGCTGAAAAAAATAGCTGGGCGTGGTGGTGCACACTTGTAATCCCAGTATTTGGGCGGCTGAGACAGGAGGATCATGCAGATTCGAAGCCAGCCTCAGCTACTTAGTGAGACCCTGTTTCCAAATAAAATATAAAATAGGGCTGAGAGTACAGCCTGGAGGTAGAAGGCCCCTTGGTTCCATCCCCAGTACCACCCAAAAAAACCCCCCAAAAAACTGAAAAAAAATAACTGCCTAAAACTATTAAGACAATTATGTAACTGTTTTTCAGAGAGAGAGAGAGAGAGAGAGAATGTATTTAGTTAAGATCCTTGCCAATAGTTTCTGTCTGGCATCTTGTAACTAATCATGAAGACTTAGAATGTTTTTGTTTATTTTGCAGCTCTGGGGATTGAACCCAGAGCCTTGTATACACCGGGAAAATGCTGCTGTATTTCCAACCCTTTTTATTTTATGTTGAGATGGGATTTTTGTTAAGTTGCCTAGGCTGGCCTTGAACTTAAGGTCCCCCTGCCTCAGCCTCCCCAGTAACTGGATTATAAGCATGTGCTGCCATGCATAATGAAGATTTAGGATTCTTAAAATATTGATACTTAATTGTAAAAGTTACACAACTCTTTTTCCTTCATAGTTGGAGAATATTGGCAACTTCATTAAAGCTATTCAGATGTATGGTATGAAGCCTCATGACATATTTGAAGCAAATGATCTTTTTGAGAATGGGAACATGACCCAGGTTCAGACTACGCTGGTGGCCCTAGCAGGTCTGGTACGTACATGTTCTTCATGGCTGGTTTTAAAAATCCCCAGCACATTCATGATGAATTGAGTCATTGCTTTCCCATGGGGGCTCAGACCAGGTGGGAGGGGCCTGTCTCTTCTGTAATTAATAGCTTTGTGGAAAGGCTGCTGACATCAGCTGCCTCATGTGAGAAAGGTTCATTAGAACCCATGAAGGTACAGTGAATTGCTGAGTAGCCTTAAATATCTTTCTCACCCCTCGGTTAGCCATACATACCTCATGAACCGAGGCCTGTGGTCATGTCATTTCTTTTTTACTCCCTAAGACTCTGCTGACAGAATGTCCAAGTATTTACTCAGTTGGTATGCATGTTTCTGTCTAGGCTAAAACAAAAGGATTCCATACATCCATTGACATTGGAGTTAAGTATGCAGAAAAACAAACAAGACGTTTTGATGAAGGAAAACTAAAGGCTGGCCAAAGTGTAATTGGTTTGCAGGTAAGCAGTGTGATGTTGCTTATTCAGCTGCTTAATCAGTGTTATTAATCCTTGCAATACAGAAGGTTACATCTTTGATAAGGAGAGGCATAAGTACCATAACGTTGATTTCTGGGATGGATATGAAGTTTATAAAATTTATATTTACTTAAAGCCTGTGAGACAATGATAATGGTTTTAGAAGAAACTTCAGTTATGCCATCTGACTTGACCGTTTTCTCTAGGAAAAGAATTTTTTTTTTATTTAAGCAAATATACTTTATAAATTCCTACATATTACTGACCAAATAAGCTCTTTTATAAAACCTTAATGTTGAAGTAATTTATTCACTAGTAAAACATGGTACAGCAGCCAAGCCCCTTAGGATCTATAAGTTTTTAATTCTTGGGAAATACTTAGGTAAGATTTCTTTTTTCCTTTCACATTGTTCCCTTTGAGAATGTCACAGAAACACTACTAAATGCCCTCGGTTGCTATGGGCACTCTCCGGTGCCTGCTTGAAATAGTGCACGATTGCTTTTGTGGGGAGGGTTTAGTTTTATAATGTACAAAATTATATATTGGAAACTAAACTTCCAAACAGTAAAGCAATCAAAGTGTAACTCCATAAAATAACTTGTAGTGCAAAAACACTAGTGTTTGAAAAATAGGTAAAAAAAAAAAAAAAGAAAAAAACTAGGTTATAAAATACTGATAAGTGTAATTTTTTCCCCATGCACATGCATATTTTTGCATGTAAGTTTGTGTTTATATATGTGTAGCTATAGATATATGCACAGACCCATCAGGTAAAAAGGCTTAAAAGGTATTCACAAATGACAGCAGATGTCTGGATGGTAGTATTACAGTGATTTTTTTTCTCTTCCTTTTTTGCCAACACATGTTTTCTAGTGAATGGGCTTTACTTTTCCTAATAAAAGTTTTAATCAATCTTGTTTTTAAGGAAAGAAAACAACAGTAGAAACTTGTCAGCTAGTAGAACAGGGCGTACTGGTTGGTTCTGAAACCATATAGTTCTCAGTGGGGAAGAGAAGTTAATTATTATTTCTCTAAACTTGGTTGAGTTCAGATTCCTTATTCTGCCTCTTTCCTGCTCTAGCCAGTATATGAGAGTTGAAAGAATAAATGTGGTTCTTTTCTCATGAAAATGTGGTGGTTTTGGAACTTGAAGAACTTGAAGTATTTGTTGAGCTCCCAAAAAAATACTTGGCTTTTGTTTGATATCTTATGTGAACCATAGCTGGACTTCCAGGCGCATTGCCTGGCCTAACATTGCTTTTGCCCTTAATTTGGTTATATGTGCTCCAGAGCACAGGGGAGGATCATCCATCACTCTGCCACTGTAGTACCCTCTTGTATGTCCATCTGTTTACTCATGCATTCACGGTTTTAAGGTTTTTTTCTTGTGGTACTGGGGATTGAACCCAGAGATGATCTACTACTAAGCTGTACCCCCAGCCCTTTGCATTTTTAAAATTTTAAAAGAGTTCCACTAAATTGCTAAGGCTGGCCTTGCATTTGCGTTCCTCCTGCCTCAGCCTCCCAAGTACTGGTGTTACAGGCATGCACCACCATGCCTGGCTCCTGTGTGCAAGTTTTTGTATAGTTAATTATGTGATAAGGTTCTGTATGCAGTGAAGTTTTTTCTTATTTCTCTTTAGAGTAATATATGAAATTTGTCTACAGAAGCATGGAGAAGAATTTATATCTAGTTGTCCAAAGCCTTATTCAGCTCAGGAATTTGTCAGTTATAGAGTGTGTGTGTGTGTGTGTGTGTGTGTGTGTGTGTGTGTGTGTGTGTTCTGGGCATGGAGAAGAATTTATATCTAGTTGTCCAAAGCCTTATTCAGCTCAGGAATTTGTCAGTTATAGTGTGTGTGTGTGTGTGTGTGTGTGTGTGTGTGTGTGTGTGTGTTCTGGGCATCAAATCCAGGGCCTTCTTTGTGCACACTAAGTATGTACTCCTATCACTCAGGTATATACTCAGTCCCTTCTTCTACCTTTTTAGTATAGAATTTTATGTTGTATATATTGTTAACTTCTGATAATTAGTGAAAATTTTATTTTTAACTTAAAGATGGGAACCAACAAATGTGCCAGCCAGGCAGGTATGACAGCCTATGGGACTAGGAGGCATCTTTATGATCCCAAAATGCAAACCGACAAGCCTTTTGACCAGACCACGATAAGTCTGCAGATGGGCACCAACAAAGGAGCCAGCCAGGTAAGCAAAGAACACACAAGGGCTACTTTAAATTTGACCTTACCTTATTCTTATTAACTAAAAATTCAAAGTGGACTTTTGTTGTTGTATAATATAGACTGTATGCTTCGGGAAAGTAGACTTTGCTGGGAAAGCAAAAGACTCAAAGGACCTTTTCTAGAGCAGTGGAAGTGTGGTGTGGTCCATGATTTTTTTTGGCAGTTAGAACAGCCAGCCTTTCTGCTAACTAGAAGAAAAAAAGATATGTTTATTAGTGTTCTTGCTCCATAATTCATGTAAGATATTGCTCATTTAAATTCTGGTATTTTGGTTTTTAAAGAGGCCCTTTTAAATTGTAGGTAAAATTACCTGTTGTTCTACTAAGATCTATTTAACTAGTATTCCTATGAAATACTAAGCTTCTGGAGAAAAATATTTCTATGAAATGCTAAAACAGTAGTAAAAGAATTCTTAAGTAGTAAGTAGAGATTTAGCATGGTAAAAATGCTGGTTTTGTAACAGCATCTCCAAGGTAGAAGTATTTTCTTGTTAAAGTAGATTACCAGCACCTCAGAGGTGCTAGTTGAGAGCAGAGAGGTTCACATCCAACCAAAGTGCGGATAGGGTTTGAAAATCCTAAGGACCCCAGGGTGAGATTTGTTATTTGACCCGTATAGATCGTGTCCCGCCACATGTGACTGTTTCTTATAGCACTGCTCACCTTTCCTTTTTTATACCTGAGAGTGGGTGCTGACATAAATGGGAAACTGAGGTATGAGTCACTGTTTCCTGCAAAAGAGATAGGGAGTCGTTCTGAAGTGGTTGGCTCTTCTGTGACTCAAGTCCTTAAGGTCTGCTCAAGCACAGTATTTGTTGAGTGTATTATAAAATGTTTAAAATCTGTAACCTGGGTAGGGTATATAGTCATAGCTGGCATTGAAATGGAACTTTTGGGAGCACCAGTATTGTGTTTTGTCTTTAAATTCTTTATGTCTGATCCTCTCCTAAATCTAGAGTAGCTAGTATTTTTTCCATTTTTCATATGAGAAACCTGAAATGAAAAGTAAGTTAACTTGTTTGATGCCAGTAGCAGTTTTTAGCTTATAGCAAAGATTTGAAGGAAAGCCTGACTTTGCTTGAAAGACAGTGACTTTCGCTTCATAAAAGAGATTTGGTATCAGAATATTTTAGTAAAGTAGGTTTATCCCTGAACCAAATGAAAGATAAGTCTGCAGATGGGCAGACTTATCTTAGTGTTCACAGTCAATGTAAATCTTATATTTATAAAATATTAAAGAGAATAGGTTTTGGCTACTGTCTTAACTTTTATATTATGTTCTAATACCAGGCGGGGATGTTAGCACCAGGTACAAGAAGAGACATCTATGATCAGAAGCTGACATTACAGCCCGTGGACAACTCAACAATTTCTCTACAAATGGGAACCAACAAAGTTGCTTCCCAGAAGGGCATGAGTGTATATGGGCTTGGGCGGCAAGTGTATGACCCCAAATACTGTGCTGCTCCGACAGAACCTGTCATTCATAACGGAAGCCAAGGCACAGGAACAAATGGGTCGGAGATCAGTGATAGTGATTACCAGGCAGAATACCCCGATGAGTATCATGGCGAGTACCAGGATGACTACCCCAGAGATTACCAGTATGGTGACCAAGGCATTGATTATTAGGTGCACACAGAGGAGCTCAGTGTTTAGTTCATTGTTTTTATTCAGTGAGAACCAAGCTAGCCTTGAGTGATTTTTATCTTGTCTTCCTAAAACACTATTATGCTTATTGTACCTAAAAATTAAAAAAAAACTTGCCTTACATACATTCCTTTTTCTGCCTCTTCCCTAAATAGTTGCCTTTTAGTGCTGTAACAGTTAAATCCTACAGCATAACCAGTAACTTGCATATGAAGTAAAAAGGAACACTGTGAAAGGGGAGTACTCTTGTACAGCCAGTTGTTTTATTAAAGATCTATGCATTTTTGCAATCTTTACACTTTGGTATTTTCAAACAATAGGAATTTTTTTTTTTTTTTTTTACAGTTTAGTGTATCTGGATTCTACGTGGAAGACTAAACTCCTGCTTATTGCTAAATATGGTCTTTGCCAACTAAATCTAAAATGCAGCATTTTAGAAATTTACATATTGATGTTTCTACAGTATTGTTTGCTAATTTTTAAATAAAGTAATGATCAGTGTGCATTTGTGATTGATTATATGTGTATTCATTCTCTTAAAGCTGACAAGATCTTTTCAGAGTGGTTTTGTTTTCTAAAGGAGCATGTATAAAAATGGCCTGCAGACATTTAGGTCTGGGTGGTGCGGTTGCAAAATCTTTGTTTGTGCCAATGTATCAATGTAGAGTTGCTCTGTTTTCTTCAACTGTATTTATTGCTGCATTTCTCAGCATAAACTTATCCCATTGTATTTTTTATAAATAAATATTTTTTTTGAACATTCATATGAGCCATGGGCTGATTATTTTCTGGCTAGCTTCCAGATAGGCAGTGTCAGATTAGGGGAAAAATGATCTTTCCCAGGAACTATGGTAAGGAACTTTTAACATTATTTAATATACATAACTCTATAAGGATACTGAAGTTTAGAAGAACAAAGGGGCTTGCCCACTATATGTAGGAAATGCCAGCTAGGAATTATCTGACCTTGTTTATTTCACTGTGGTTTGGCTGCCCCAGATTTATTTTAAATTCAACTTGGAATCATCTTTAAATAATCTTCAGGAATACCGGTGGGAACGGGGAATTTCTTGCACACATCCTAGAGAGAATAAATTTGAATAAGAAAGAAACTGAATCCCAATCAGGATGTGCTGTTTGATAATGATGTAGGGTCTACAGTAAAACCTAAACCAGAGGTAATGACAGAGAGAAGATCAAACAACAGCTAAATGTGGACATGACAAGATTACACTCACTTAAGAACATTGGTAAGCCACGCGTGGGGGCGTGGTGGTGCACGCTTGTAATCCCAGCACTTGGGAGGCTGAGACGGGGATCGCACAGGTTTGAAGCCAGCCTCAACTACTGAGTGAGGCGCTCAGCAACTTAGTGAGACCCTGTTTCCAAATAAAAGTATAAAACAGGTCTGGGAGTATAGCTCAGAGGTAGAAAGCCCCTGGTTCCACCCTCAGTACCACAAAAACAAACAAACAAACAAGAACATTGGTAATTTTCATTTTCTAATTGTCCAGGCTTTGACTCCATCTGATGGAACTGGCTGTTGGGCTTAGGGGTGAAAGGGTACCTGCTTCTTTGCTAAGGCAGATAAAGGAGGATGTACATGTGGTTTGATCAACCTGCAAGAGCCAAGTTTACTTGCTCCTAATTCTACAGTGACTGAGTTGAATGCTTCTGAGAAACTGCTGTCCATTCCTTTCTTAAAGGAGATGTCTTAGCTAAATTAATTCAGTGATGCTAGTTAAGAAAAAATTTGCATGTAAACTAGACCAGAGCTGTCAGGCTGTTTCTTGTCATCTTTGAAGAGGCGTTTAGGGAAGGGAAGGAAGCCTTACATCACTCTACCTGCCCTGCCAAGTAAATCAGATTGAGCCTCCTGTTAGCAGGGTGGGTAATTTTACCCAGCCATTTAACAAACGAGGCTGCCAATCAACATAGTAAATGTTCTGGTTTGTTTAAAGCTTTCATTCTTTTTTTTTCTTTCTTTCTTTCTCCTGGGAATTGAACCCAAGTGCATTCTACCTCAGAGCTACACTCCCAGCTCTTTTTATTTTGAAACAGGGTCTCACTAAGTTGCTAAAGCTGGCCTCAAACCTGCCGATTCGGCCTTCTAAGTACTAGGATTAGAGACATACACCGCCACTCCCCACTGTTTAAAGCTTTTTAAAGAAAAGTTCTTCCTCTCCCCTATCAATCTCTGGTGGGGTCCAAGTATAAGTATTCCAAAAAATCCTCCTCCAGGCAATTCTCGGTTGGGGCTGTTGTTGAAAACCACTTCTCCAGAATGTTTGCTGATCTGTAAGACTGCCTTGTGCTTTTAGCCAGCTAAGTCATCTCTGGTTAAGCTTATTTCCAGTTACAGTCAGAATTCAAACTTGGTTTTTATGTCACTAAGAGTTATGTTTTGAAAAGTTAATATGTTTACCATATATTCTGGGTTGGATGAGTAGAATCCTACCACACCTAAGAGCAGCATTCCAGAGATTGCTAACAAAATCCTTATTTATTTATTTATTTATTTATTTATTTATTTATTGGTACTGGGGATGGAACCCAGGGGCATTCTACCTCTGAGTGACACCCCCGGTCCTATTTTTTAATTATTTTGAAACAAGGACTCTCTCACTAAGTAACTGAGCCTGGCCACGAACCTGTGATCCTCCTGTCTCAGCCTCCCAAATGCTGGGATTACAAGTGTGTGCCACCATGCTTGGCTACAAAATTCTTTTTTAAAAAAGGTTTATTTGCTGGTCACGCCTTCAAACTCATCTTGAGTTTTTTACATGTTGTGCTTTTGAAGTTGATGCAGATGTATGTTTTAAATGTTTGTACATCATTATGGTTTCAGTGTCATAGCTGGTCAGATAGGAGCAAAAACTGGGGGGATGAGTAGGGTCTAAGGATCTTTTATTTCAATGAGTATGAAGGTCACTTCCTGCTTCCTCTGGGTACAGATGTCTCCTGGGCACCTATCTCACAATGGGCCGGAGTTCTGTTCCCTCTTCATTCCTTAATGAGCCCCTGTCTCCATGTTCCCTTGCATTAGTAAATTTCTTGGTCTTTTTTACAAAACTCTGAAAGACAAAAAGGAAGAATGAGACCAGTGTTGTATCTGCATTGTTAGTAACCATTTACTACGGGTTCATAGCAGTAATGTTTGGGGAACTGAGTCCTCCAAGTTTTCCCTGTTGGAATTCAAATATCGTAGGAGGTAGATTTCAAAGTGGATTTTTAATTGGAAAAAATGAATCAGGGAAAGAAGAATAAGCTCGTTTCATACACTATCAGAAACACTATCTTTACATAAAAGTAAGTCACATAAGTAAAAAGTAGATGTTTATGTTTTATGTGGATTAGAATTAAGGGAAATTATAGACAGGTTTGTAAAACTTTAGTGCCTGCTGCACTGAGTATTTTGAATACCAGTGAAAGATAAAGCTTTCACAGCCTAAGTTTTATGGCAGCAGAAAGAAAATTATTAGACTGCCATGTGACCCTGACAACAAAGAGCCATCATCCAGTTGTTAAAATATCCCTGTTTGCATGGGATAAGGCAGAAGAGCAACAACTGTGTTGCAAAAACTGTTGGAAGCAGCTGCCTGCTATTTCCAGATACAGGCACCAGGGCGGGGCAGGGGGGGGGGTTGGCTAATAAAGGGCCTGAGGTCTGCAGATCTGTCAGCGCTGCCACAGAAGGTGATTAGTCTATACTGGAGTGTGTGCTCCCCAAAGCTCAGTGGGTATGACATGGCTTTGGAGGATGCAAAACTGTTTTAGAAAAAGGTCCATGTTAAACCTCCCAGATGGCCCAAGAGGGCAAACCAAGCTATTAGCACCAAAGGTAGTCAGAGGATTCCTGTGTCCAGAGCACCTACCCAGGGTCCTCTGGTGCTGCTCCCACTGAGGAACCCATGTGATCAGTATTAAATGTGTTTAGCCTCATTTCTCCCTAGAGAAAAGGTTTCAGTAAGGAGGTGATTCACCTTCAGTAAACTGAGCCCAAATCTCACTGGGAACATTCAGGCCATGTGATGGCAGAGGCCCAGAGAACCCTCTGAACAAGAAAGGAGTCTGGGTATTAATCCCCTTTGTATGTGAGTCTCTTGAGATTTCGAGGATGGAGATTGCAACTGGAAATGAAGTGATTGCTTACCAAAAACTCTTGGTCCATGAAGTAGGGTTTTTCTGGTGATCCATCATTTGTTTCCAGATCAACAGCAAAACACAGGAAAAGTGCACCCAGCACAGTTTCAAACACAGATAAAAAACTGTGAGCTACAATGTAGGCAAAAAAGGCCACCAATAATAGAGGGATTGTCCACACCTGTAGCACACGGTTGTAGTTAAATGCCATCAGTCCTCCAAAAACAGTGAAACACACCACCAAAACCTGTCCAAAACAAGTGTGTTAAAAATCACAAACTGGTTAACTGGAATGATTTTTGTCAGTTACAAGTAATACTTTCTGTGTGCAACCCTGTTCTAAAGAGTGCTTGTCAGCAAATGTGGCAGAATGAAATAGAAAAAAATTAAAATCTATGATATAAAAAGAAGCAGTTAACAGGGGTGGTGAGAAAGCAAATTTACATTTTGTCCATGCCTAATCTCTATATAGATGTAAATGATATCTCACAAAATTTTAATTCTGGTTTTTCACTTACTACCACAATAAATTTTACTTACAAGCTCTTTTATAAACACCACTTTTGTTTTGACTGGGCAAGGCTCTTTATGATTTTTTTTTAATTGGTGCATTGTAGTCATACATCTTAACCTTTTTTTTTTTTAACAGTGCAACAATCCATTGAGTGGGTGTACTACAGTTTAATAAATGATTAGTAACCTCAGGCATTAAAGTGGAGAGACTTTTCAGTGCTGGTGTGGGGAGATAATAGGATTATTCCAGGCTTTTATGATATGTAATTATTATCCAGGCACAAAATTACAGGCCATGTTTTACCTAATTCTTTAACAGATATAATGAGTCCATCTGGAACCCCTCTGCATGTGAATGTTGATAAAAGATAAACAGGGAAGTCTGAATGCTACTTAAAAACACAACAAAGGACTGTGTGCAATGCCTGCACTCAGTCCTCAGCACAGCAAAAAGCCCAAAGAATCGCTGCTTGTTACATATTTATTAAAACCTCATTGGCCATTATAGGTCTTTTATGGAAAGTATAGAAAAATGAATTATTTAGGATAAAATTAAAGCTGGGAGTGGTGGTGCTTGTCTGTAATCCCAGTACTTAGAAGGCTGAGATAGAAGGATAGTAGATTGGAAGACAGCCTCAGCAATGTAATGAGACTTAGCAATCTAATGAGACCCTCTTTCAAAACAAAAAGTAAAAAGGGCTGGGGGTATAGCTTGGAGGTAGAACACTTCTGGGTCCAATCCCCAATACCACAATGTTTTTAAAATTCAGTTAAAAATAAGTCTACTAAAATATGAATACTCAATCTAAAGAATGTTGGAAGTAGTTATTAGAATATATCTCATCCACAATCTTACCAAGCTAACATGAACAACATTATTCATTTACATACTACAAGGCCAGGCACAGCAGGCACACACTGGTAATCCCAGTGGCTGGGATGAAGGCTGATGCAGGATGATGTGAAATTCAAGGCCAGCCTGGACAATCTGATAAGCCCCTGTCTCGAAAAGGGCTGGGGATGTAGCTCAGAGTAAGAGCATGTGCCTACTTGTGCAGTGTCCTCAGTACCCCCTGCCTCTCCCCCCCTACACAAATGATGAGTACAACTACGAGTTAGATTATTTCAGCTGTCTTGAAAGGCATAATTATTTTGTGTTTCTATCGCTACTGTCACATGAAATGCCTCAGGCCCAGCTGAGCTTTAAGTATGTGTGCAATTAACACACACCTATGAGATCGAAGGATGTTACAACTTGTTCCCCACGGGTACCTGTAACAGTTACACACCAGAGACATACACCAAGTAGCACAGAAGCACAAACCTTACACGAGGAACAGAGTCCCCGTATTTGGCATGGGCCGGGTCACAACTGGTGGCCAAGATCTTCATTTCTGAGTTCTGCTGAAAACTGAGATATTCATGGCACTTGTGGAGGAATGGCTTTAGCTTGGAATAGAGAGGATGTGGTGGAAGGCTAGGTCTCCGTGGTCAAGAATCTGAATGGCAGTCAAGTGCAATCTGAGGTATGCAGAGTTACACCCAATGGTTGAAAATTACACGGAAAGAGACGTGCTGGGGGCACAGCATGAAGAACCTCCCAACTTGAAGAGAGTGGTCAGGTGGGGTGGGGCAGGCTGGAGTACTACTTTCACTAACAATTCGCTTATTCTTCCCCACAGCCTAGAAAAGGCATGGGTCATCATTACTTTACAGCTATGAAAACTGAAATTCATATTTGTGAAAAATTCCAAGTTCAGGGCTCTGTCCTTTACACTACGAGATGTTGAAGTTCTAAGATGTTCCATCACAAGACTGCATAGAGTTCCTTAAAATAATGATTCAGATGGCAACGGAAATGTAACGTTGGCTCCCTTTAGGATATTAACAATCCATCTTATTTACAGACTCACTGTCCATGCAGATTTCAAGAGATCAATACTATTTCTATATTTTTATGGCCAAAAAAATCCCACATGCTCATTTCCTGGGCAAGCAGAATTTTCCTTTTAACATGAAAAAGAGAGTCACAGTGATAAACTTGGTTACAGGTAGGAAAGTAAGACAAGAGTAAAATCCTCGCTCTACTTACTGCAGGATTCTGAGCAATTTATTAAACCTTAGTTTTACTACCTGCAAAACAGGAATGCTTCAAGGGATTGAGTTAAAATGAGACCACAAAGCTCAGCATCTACTATAGAGTAAATATGCAAGGAATACTAATTTTCTTCCAAATTAATTTTGATGCATGGCCTACTTTTTTGAATCCTAGTTTACTTATTTAGTGAAGTCATCTCACCTTTCCTAGAAAAATTATGAAGTTTCCAAAGCAGTTAACAGATGTAAAATGATTTGAATTCTTGGATAATATTTTGAGCGCGTCTTTTGCTGATGTACAAAAATCTGTCCCATTAATGGCAGTTGTAGTATATGCATTCTGGGGGGAAAAAAAAAAGCAATAGTTAAGAACATGATTCTTATAATTATTCTTTGAGACCATAGATGATAATACAGAATATGTACAAATTACAGAAAAACATTTGCTATAAACCCTGTGTCTCTACCTGTAACATCAGCTCATTTTCAAAGTCCCTTTCAGTTTTAACTATATCCAAATATATTTTTAGGTAGTTTCAGTAAGTGGAAAAGATAAGAATTTCTGGTCAATATGGTGCATGGAATGTTCTACCAATATATGAAAATGATGGGTAAAACATACAGTATTCTTTAATGCACAGTAGAATTTGAGAGCAGGAAAAAAAAAGTTTAGGTGCCTCATGAGAGCTAAATGCAGGGGCACTGGCCGGGCGTGGTGGCGCACGCTTGTAATCCCCGCGCTTGGGAGGTGGAGACAGGAGGATCGCGCTGGTTCGGGGCCAGCCTCGCTGGTTTAGGAGACCCTGTTTCCAAATAAAAAAATATGAAATAGGTCTGGGAGTGTAGCCCGGAGGTAGAAGGGCTTCCAGGAACCCAGTACCACCAATAAATAAATAAATAATAAATAAATAAATGCAGGGGCACGACAGGTGTGGGATTAGTAAAGATTTAGGGGCAGGGAGATGAGGATTTAACCCCTTAGGGCTGAGAGACGATGATCAGGCTCTTGCTAGGGAGCTAAGCTCAGGATTTATACTCAATTCAAAATGTCCAATCACCTTAGGAAAATCATAGAGAAATGTACAATCTGCCTGGGACCATTAAAATTACTAGGATCTAATGCAAAGTAAAACCACCTCCTCCCAGGCCCTCAGGCTCTGGAATGGTGGCGTCCCAAGGCCCTTGAGAAATGTTCCCAGGAACAATTTATAGACCCAAGAAAATGAACAGAGCAACAAACAGGAGAACTTGTACCCTAAAGTCTTCAGAGAGATATGTTTAAAATGCTAAGAGAAAATGGAAGGAACAGTGACCAGAAGTAATAAGCAGGATGGCATGAAAAAGGGAGAAGCTGGGAGTGGTGGCACAGGCCTGGAATCTCAGTACTTGGGAGGTTGAGACAGGAGGATTGCAGGTTTGAGGCTAGTCTCAGCAACTGAGTGAGACCCTGTTTCAAAAAAATTAAAAAAAGGTGGGGTACATAAAACTTGGAGGGAAATGCCACTGGGTTCAATCCCTAGTACCAAAAGAGAAAGAGAGAAAAGAAGACAAATATAAAAAAGAAAGAAAACAAACTGAATAGAAATTCTGGAAATAAGAAATAAATGCTTAGCTCGGCTTGGTGGTGCATGCTTGTGATCCCACTACTTGAGAGGCTGAGATAGGAGGATCTCAGGTTCGAGGCCAACCTCAGCTACCTTGTGAGGTCCTCTGCAACTTAGTGAGACCCTGTTTCAAAATAAAAAATAAAAGAAAATAAAATAGCGTTGGGAGTGGAGTGTAGCTGAGATACCGTGCCCAGCTCCTGAGTTTTGTGCATTAACAAATTTGTTGCCAGGACTTTTTTGTGTGCATGTTGGTTATTGAATCCAGAGGAGTTCTACCACTGAGCTAGCTCCCCATTCTTTTGTTTTGTTTTGTTTTGTTTTGTTGTTAATACTTGGGCTCGCTAAATTGACCAGGCTGGCCTTGAACTTGTGATCCTCCTGCCTCAGCCTCTTGAGTAGCTGGAATCCTAGGTGTGTGACATCCCACCTGGCTCTCATGTTATTTAATTAAGCACCTTCAGCTAAGTTTCTCCAAGTCCTCACAACAAATTTCTTAATGCACAAAAACCCAGGAGCTGGGCACGGTATCTCAGCTACGCGGGAAGCTGAGGAGCAAGGATCGCAGGTCAAGGCCAGCCTGGGAAACTTAATGAACCCCTGTTTCAAAATGGGGATGTAGGTTGTACATAGAATGCCCCTGAGTTCATTCTCCAGTACCACGATAAACAAACAACAAACAAAATAAAAAGTGCTGGGGATGTAGCTCAGTGGCAGAGCACTTGCCCAGCACGTGTGAATTCCCAGTACTGTAAGACAGTGTGTATGTACCGTGGGCGGGTGAGGAGTGGCATACTTATTCTTTTATAAACAAAACCAAGATCAAGGGCATTTTCTTCAGGTCTCCTGGTGAATCAGTGAGACAGAGAATGCTTTATTATTATTATTATTCTAAGCTTTTTACTCATTACACTATCAGTTTTCATTAGGCCAAAATGCTCTTTAAAAGCGTGGTGGTTAAGGTAAGCACAGACTGTAGCCAGACTGTCTCTGGATTTAAATCCCGGTTCTACCTCTGACTGGTGATTGGTCTTGGGCTAAGGATTTAGCCTCTCTCCATTTCCTCATCTATAAAGAGGAGGAGCACCTACTGCAGAGCGATGTTGGGAGGATTAAAGGACACACTCCCTATAAAGCGTTTAGAAAGCAACTGGCTATGGAAAAGCTGCATGCAGCTCTGTGGTTATTACCACAGAGCTCACCAGAGATGACCTCATTTACAACTGGGAATGCAGAGCAGCCCTTTGGAGCACCCGGGAGGTGCGAGGGGCCCATGGTTTCTTTACCTTGGGGCTCGCATCCCTTCCACTCAGAGGGATCCTCGAAGGCGGGACACTCCCAGTGCCAGCGTGGTCAGCCAGGCAGCTGCAGGCGCTGTCCCCAGCCACCCCTCACCACGCTCCTCCTCCAAACTGGGGTTCTTGGTGTACTTCCTGAGTCCTGGGGGAGTGCAGTTTTTGTGGGAGCTCCTATTTCCTGAAGTCCACTGCTTCATAGTCAATTTAGTCCCGTTGCTCATAGGCAATAAAAATAGATTTTGCTCCTTGGCTAAAGGTTAACACGGTACTTTCACATGCATGTATTGACTCCACAGATATTTCGGGGCCCATAACCATTTGTCTTTAGTGTCTCATGCACCCTGAAAGAGAGCATTGAAGCCCCTCTGACAGGGAAATTACACACGCCTTCCTGCAGTTACTACAGCACCAGCATTTTAACACAGGATCCAACCTGAGCGCCACGGAGGGACCCAGCATCGTCTGGATGGCGTGGTGGGGGAGGGAAGGCTCCCTGGAGACAGGATCTGGCTCGAGCATTTCTGCCACCTCAGCATTAGATCATTTGTACTTATTCGGAGTAGGAGCTGTTTCCTAGCCAGGTGGCTGGAAGACAGATGACACTAAACTGTCCATTTTGAAAATCTGCTCTGAGCACGTGTATGTGCTTGGGGGTTGCAAGCCAGGGCAATGTGCAGAGCCTGACAGTAGGTAGGAAGGACCGGCTGTGGCGAGGGTTAGGAAACATGTTGCCCTGTTGGTGATGTAAGTTAATTAGAAGATCCCAAAGGCGAATCTTTTTATTTGAAAGAAAAAAAAGCGGGAGGGATTGAACCAGGGAGCAGTCCACCTCTGAGTTATATACCCAGCCTTTTTTATTTTAATTATTTATTTATTATTTTATTTATTTATTTTTGCAGTACTAGGGATGGAACCCAGGGGTAGTCTACCTCTGAGCTACACCCTATTTTTTAGTCTTTTTATTATTTTTATTTTTATTTTTTGGTGGTCCTGGGGGTGGAACCCAGAGGCTTTCTACCTCCGGGCTATACTCCCGGACCTATTTTATATTTTATTTAGAAACAAGGTCTCACTATGTTGCTGAGAGCCTCACTAAGTAGCTGAGGCTGCCTGCGAACTGCGCTCCTCCAGTCTCCACCTCCCGAATGCTGGGATTACAAGCGTGTTCCACCACGCCTGGCCTATTTTTTTATTTTTGAGATAGCGTCTTAAGTCACCCAGCTGAACTTGCAACCCTCCTGCCACAGCCTCCCAAGGTGCTGGATTACAGCTGGGTACCACATTCCTCCTCAAATCCAAAGCCTAATCTTTAAGCAAGAAAGCAGGAGGTAGTGACATCTGGCTTTTAATTATCACCATACAGAATTCAGAGGGCATGTTTTGTTAGCATCACAAAACAAGTACAGATCTATGTCTTAACATTGAAGCTATAAAAACACAAAAGAGATACCCAGAAGGAGCCTCAATTTGGCAACAGTAGCACCTCATCATTAGGTGCTGATTCTCCTTCCCTTGCCTGGGATTAAAGTCACCTCACCGTTCAGTCAGGCTGATCAGACCCTAGATTGTCACACAAAGTCCACGTGGGGCTGTCTCAAGCTGCTGGGAAGTACAGATGTGAGAGCAGCCAGGAGCAGCTCCGCAGGTAGGGTCAGGGGAGACACCTGGACGTGGCATCTTAGCTGCTCCCTGGCTGGCTGTTTCCCACCAGTGAGACGGGTGTGGCTGTGGCTGTGGCTGTGAGGCACTGCTAGGGTCAAGCAGGGGAGGGTGGCAGGAATTGGGTCTGGAGGAGGTCTAAGCTGGACCTCAGTGGGCAGGGCTGAAAGGCCCGGTGCTGTGGGGACAGGGGAGCTGCAGGAAACTCTAGGAGGACTCATGATCCTCAGCCTGTGCTTCTGGAAGCTCTCCCAGGCTGCCCTGGGAAAGTCCAGGACAGATCTCTTTCATCACGTCTTTTGCTGAGCCCCAAGCTGTGGCAAAAAACAAAAATCAGCTTCTGCTAAGCTCTGACGACGTGCTTACGCTGCAACTGCGGACACCAGCTGTTGGCCTCCGATCGATCCAGCTCTCACACCATCCGCCCGGAGGTTACATCCGATCCCACAGGTTGAGGCTCCATCCCACAGCCTGTCCCCACCCCACCGCAGAGGACAGGCACAAGCCCCAGGTTATTTTATGTGTGTTTCTGACCAACTGACTGTCAAATGGGACTCACACACTGCTTCCTTAGCTTTAATTAATTTGCTGGAGTGGCTCAAGAACTCAGGGAAACACGTTTACTGGTTTATTACACAGGGTATTACAAAGGCTGCAGATAAAGAGACGCATACGGCAAGGTATGGGAAAACGGGTAGGAAGCTTCCATGCCCTCTCTGGGTGCACCCACCCTCCAGGAATGCTCGTGGAAACTCCCTGAGCCCGGCCCTTTTGGGGTTTTATGGGAACTTGGTTACACAGGCATGACTGGGGCTTGTGAGGGTGTGAATTCGTGCTGATAGATGGGCCTGGAAACCTGAGAGGACTGGGGATTCGGCATTTCTTCCTCAGGAGGATGAGGTGGGACCCCTTCTGAAATCAGGGTCTCATCATCTACTATTAAAAAATAGGGCAGAGAATTTAGGATTAGAGTGTCTCTGGCTGCCCTGGGAAGAAAACGGAGCAAGTGAAGGAAGATAAAAGGACAGAGACAGACAGACAGACACTGCTTTCTGAGGCCTTCAGTGCCCCAGCATTATTCCAGTCACTTAGGAGATAACAAAGACTGTAGGAATAATAAGTTAGAAACTATGAACCATATGTGTATTTTTTAATTTTTGTTTTGTTTTGTTTGTTTTTTTCTTTTCCAACTACTTTATTTAAAAAAAAATTTTAATTGGTGCATTATATTCATACATCATATTGGGGTAAAAAACTTGTGTGTACAGACATGTACACATCACTGATTTAACCCCTACCCAATTCCCACCCCATTCCCTCCCTGTCCCTCCCTCCCTTGCTTGGCTTAGTGGTTGACTTCGATATGTTTAAGTACATTGTGTGTTTTAGAGATTTTCTTCTTCCCCCCTCCTTTCTCCTCCTTTAGGTTTTCTTGTTTGCTCCTCTATAGGATTTCCTTTTTTAAGAGTTCCTCCTATGACCCATTTCTCCCTAACTCTCACATATTAGGGAAAGCATCTGATTTCTTATTTTTTGTGACTGACTGATCTCACTTAGCATGTCCTCCAGTTCCATCCATTTCCCTGAAAATGATGTAATTGAGTTTTTTTTTTTTGATGGCTGAGTAAAATTCCATTGTGTACATAACCCACAGTTTTGTAATCCATTCATCTGTTTAAAACAGGGTCTCTCTAGGTTGCTGAGAGTCTTGTTAACTTGATTGGTTGGTCTCAAACCTGTGATCCTCCTGTCTCAGCCTCCCAAGGACAGGGCATGGTGGCCCACACCTGTAATCCTAGTACTTGGGAGGCTAAGACAGGAGGATTGCAAGTTTAAGGCCAGCCACAGCAACTTAGTAAGACTCTGCTTCAAAATGAAAAGTAAAAGGGGCTGAGGGTGTAGTTTGGAGGTAGAATACCCCTGGGTTCAATCCCCAGGATGACGTTGACAATGACGACGATGACGACTTACTACTACTAATAATAATATCATAACCTCCCAGGCTTATTCCCACCCAAGCCTTGGGAGCCCTCAAGTGCCTCCACAATGTCCCCTGAGCTCTGTGGAGTTAGAATAAATGTGTGACCGCACATCCACTGAGAACACTGGCCCCATTAGCAGTCACAAGCTAAGGGCCAGGCTCAAAGATAGGGAGCTCTTCTCTGGGAATTAGTTGTATTAGGAATTGGAATTTTCCCCAGGAGCTCTGGTTCCCAAGACATCCCCAAATGCCCTGTAGTATGTCCTGAATGGTTGGGCACAGACCTAACAGAAGACTGCTAATTTGCATCTGTGGCCTTTTAAGTTTCCTCCAGTCAGTAGGTGGGTGCACAACTTCCCAATGTAAATGCAGAATGAGGGCGGACGTTTGCATGTACAGCGTGTGCCAGGCTCTAGGCTGCATCTCCCCAAATGGGCTAACTCTTTCAGTCCTCTCAATGACCCCAACCCAATGATGGAGTAGAGGAAACTGAAGTCAGGGCTGCAGGGCACGTACCTGCTCCCCACACACACTGTGTTGCGTCGTTGGTCACTCGCAGAAGCGAGCTTCCATTCACCCACCACCTGCAGGAAAACCTAGGCCTGCAGCTGTGCTTTGTACTTTTCATCCCCAAAAGATTAACATAATCAAGTGGTTCTCTCACGAGAGGGCCTGTTACCAAGGGTTAGGAGAATGTCAGGGCAGTTCTGGTTCTGTGGCAGGGGCCGGGTTCCAATCCCCTTGTCTCCAAAGACTCGCTGAGTGGCCTCCACTAAGCCTGTCACTTCTCAGGTGCCCATCTGGCGGCTTGGCAAAGGTGTGTGCCAACTCTAAAGTTCTCTGCTAAGGATGCTTCCCACCTGTGGACTGCTTCACAGTGGACCAGGCACCTTCATATTGAGGAGATAGAAAGGAAATAGGCAGATAGGGAAAAGGCCTTGGTAGAAAAAAGCTAATTTCCTGAGTTTCCTGAGGGGCGACAAATGCCTGAAACTCCAAAGGCTCAGGAGATAAGAAGGCCAGAGCTTCACAAAGCCATCCTGAGTTTCCTAATCAACAAACCCACCGAGCAAGTCTGGCATTCCTGAAAGGAGACCCTTCAAAGAACTTGCAAATATCCTATGCAAATTCTCCTTGAAATCTCAAAGTCGCCCTAACCACAAACGGACTTGCAAGCGGTCAGGCATTGGCCAGTCAGATGGCAAAAGCGGGGACTTTCCCACTTGGGACCCCCTCCCCTTCTGGGGAGCTGTTCTCTCTCTCACAGGTCGTGTTGGCCCTGAGAGAAGGCAGAGTGCATCGGAGGGCACGTGGCTCGGCGACTCTCGAGTAGTGACCTGAAGGCCTCTGCTGGACATCATGGCTGACCAGGCCCTTAGGGGTGACCTGCACCTCTTTTCTGGCAGATCGCGTGGACTCTGGGAGAAAGTAGTTTGCAACTGATGGGCACTTGGCTTGGGCGACACTCGGGTAGTGACCCTGAAGGCAGCTACTGGACCCCGGAGTTCCGACCGCCCGGCCACTTTTCTCTATTCCCTTCTGGCAGATCGCTTGGACTCTGGAAGAAAGCAGCCTGCACCTGAAGGCAATTCGGCTTGGGCTACTCTCAAGTATTGTCCTGAAGGCAGCTGCTGGACCCAGAGTTCCAGCCCCTTTGGGTGTTCAGCCACCCTTCCACCATTCCCTGCTGCTTCCAATAAACCTTTTACTCCCCTTCTTGAGGTCTGCGGGTCTCACCGGGGTTTTCTCTCAAGAAACCCCTGTTTCAATATTATCGTCTTCTCCAATCCCCTCTGCTCCTTACTACAGCTCAGGGAAATAATCATCATGGATACTATTATTTCCATTTTACAATGAAAAATAATGAAGCCAGGCATGGTGGTGCAGGCCGATAATCCTGATACTTGGGAGGCTGAGACAGAAGTGCTGCAGGTTTGAGGCCAGCCTCAGTCCTCAGCAACTCAGTGAGACCCTGTTTCAAATATAAAAATAAAATAAGGCTGTGGGTATAACTCAGAGGAGAATGCCCCTGGGTTGGAGTCCCAGCACCACAGGAAAAGAAAAAAGGAAAAAAGAAAGTAAAAAAGAAAGACAGAAAGAGGTAGGAAGAAAGGAGGGAGGGAGGAAGGGAAAGAGTGTTAAGTGTACTTTTAGGTAACAGAAAGGCTAAATTACCTCTTTAACTTATCTAAGAATTATCAGAATTATCTAAGAATGTTCATCACAGATTTTTGATAAATTATTTTTTGCTCCTATATCAAAACCAAAGCTGCCCTCTGTCTGGCATTAGTGGACAGCAGCCATCGCTCAGCCTGACCTGACATAATTTCTTCTTTGGTGGCAGAACTGTGAACATGCGTGTCTGTTGACTTGTCCCCTCCAAGGGGAGGAAGGCACTGGCCAAAACCCATGCCATGAAGAGCCAGCTTTATGTCTGGGATGGCTTCCTAACAGAGTTCTGATATTTATAAATCCCAAATAAAGCAGGAACTACTAAAACCCGAGGAACTGGATGATAAACTACGCACCACTTTTCAGCCTTTCCTTGGAATTGAAACCTGAGTCTAGATGTGTCGCCACACAGCCAGGGGCCTCTGGGGCCCACAGCGAAATTAGCAGGAACCGTCCCAAAGCAGTTTCTTCTTGATCTGTTTTATTACAACCACAGGCAGGAGGAGGCTGTGCACAAAAGCCTCCAGGCCTTGCAGGGCCTGGTGTTCACCCCGCAGATCCCTTGGGGAATTTATTAGTCCCAGGTTGTGAGCCAATGTCCCATGAGATGGCAATCAGGGAAAGCTGCCAGTCCCTCAGGGGTCAGGCAGGGGGGAAGTGGCTGGGAGGAGGACCACGCCTTTGCTGAGATCCTCCACTGTTATAAAACCAGGCACAGTGCAGTGCTCTTTTGTTTGCTCTTTTCTTTTAAAATTTATTGATTCATTTATTCATGTATGTATGTATGTATTTGTTTTTGTGGTACTGGGGGTGGCACCCAGGGGCCTTCTACCTCCGAGCTATATCTCCATCCCTAGTTTAATTTTTATTTGGAAACAGGGTCTTGCCAAGTTGCTGAGGCAGGCAGCGAACCTGTGATCCACCCATCTCAGCCTCTCAAGTACTGGGATTACAACTGTGCGCCACCACACGTGGTTCGTTTAAAACTTATTTGCACACAGGCTGTGATGGCACATGCCTGTTAACTTTGGTGACTGACCCAAGAGGATCACAGGTTCAAGGCCAGCTTTAGCAACATAGTAAGTCCTTCAGCAACCTAGTGAGACCCTGTTTTAAAACAAATATATACATATATATGAGCCAGGAGTATAGCTCAGAGGTAGAATTATTTGTTTTTTACTTATTTTTTTTTTTTTTAGAATTGCTTTATTATTTCCATGCTCATTTTAAAAAATGGAGCAAGCCGGGCATGGTGGTGCACGCTTGTAACCCCCGTGCTTGGGAGGCTGAGACAGGAGGCTCACACAGGTTCGAAGTCAGCCTCACCTACTTAGTGAGGCTCTCAGCAACTGAGTGAGACCCTGTTTCCAAATAAAATATAAAATGGGTCTGGGAGTATAGCCCGGAGGTAGAAAGCCCCTGGTTTCCACCCCCAGTACCACCAGAATAAATAAATAAAATAATTAAAAATTAAAAATTAAAAATGGAGTGACACAGAAACAAAGAAAAAAGTAAGAAAATCACTATAATACCCCCTTCTTTCAGAAAATAACATTGCTAACAACACCTGCACCTCACCCCAACATTCCTTTGCAAATATACAGAGATGGAAGGAAGGCAAGATGGACAGACCAGCCTAAGAAAAAGGGAACGGCACTCTGCATGGTACTTTAAATAAAAATATGCATGTTAACTTGACTTGAACCAAACAAAATAAAACTAAATGGAAACTGAAGGAACATTTGAGTTTCTCCCTCTCTTCCTCCTTTCCTCCCTTTCTTCTTTTCTTTCATTTCCTTTTTCTTTTTGTACTGGAGATTGAACTCAAAGGCATTCTACCTCCCAGCCCAATTTTATTTCATTTTTTATTTTGAAACTGGGTCTTGCTAAGTTGCTGAGGGCCTAAGTTGCTGAGGCTGGCCTCGAACCTGCACTTCTCCTGTCTCAACCTCCCACGTACTGGGATTACCGACATGCACCACCACTCCCGACTAACATTTGAGTTTCTGATAAGTTGTACCTTCACATCCAAGACAGGCTTCTAAAACGTCTTTTAAGTAGCTGAATAAGGGCTAAAATTGAGTGATGTGTACATGTGTGCCTCTACCATCTTGTACTCTATTAAGATGTATGACTACAATGCAGCAATAAAAAATTAAAACAATAAAAGTCTTTTAAGACCATTATGGAAAATATTCAGAGGTTAGGGTGCTTCTTTTGCTTCAACATTGTGTTTTACGTTTAGGCAGTCTTGGTGAAAGACTTCCTCCTGCTTCTTGATTTTAGTGCGTTTCTGTACTGTTCCCACTTTGTCCGGGTTCTGAACACGATGGCCTCTTTGACAGTGGGAGTGTTCACATCTGAGCAGCCTTGGTTCCCTGAGGAGGTGCCAGTGCTGCCCCATGCCTGCCACCTTTCACAGATTCTCTGTGCCGCCTGCTTGTCATGTTGTCCTGCAGGGAACCTGGTGGTCTCTCTGCTTGCAGATGCCATCCCCTCTGCTGGGTGCTTTCCTGCCCTTCCCGTGAAGCTATTTGTTGGATAGATAAAGGAAGGTGCTTTGGGCAAACCTATAATGTCTTCCAACTAATATTTATTCATACAAGCTCCTAATTCAGTGGATTGATTGGGTGGTTATTCCTTCAGTAGATGGTTAGGCTTAAAAGGAACCCTAGATGGCACCCAAGAAAACCTTCTCATTTTACAGATGGGGAAACATCCATCTCAAATGCCTAATGAGGCAACTGCATCTTGCTGAACTGGCCCATCACTGATCTAGGAAAGCTCTGCTCTCTGTGGTAAAAGCCCAGCAGAAAATGCGATGATTCTGGACGGCCGGGCAGGGTTGGGGTGCAGCACCGTGGGGAGGTGTCTCCTGATCCAGTGAGCTCGCTCCTGGTTACAAGAGCTGCCTCATCCACGAATCCCATTTGACCTGTACATACTCAGTGGAGGAAATGAACAGGCCAGAGGGGAGCTCTGGTCTTCTGTAAAGCAAAATTAAACGGTGGACCCGTGAAATGGGAAATGTAGAAGACAAGATCTTTCACTGTTATTGACTTCAGGCTTTACTAGAAAGATTGAATAGATGGGCTGGTTCTTGGTGAATAAAGACTATTGCTTTCCTCCTCTTATCCTGGACAAGGAATCCCAGGCAGCCCAAGGAAGCTGGGAAGCCATGGCTTTTGGAGTCGGAGCTTCCAATATAGCAGTGCTGTCATCCTCTATAAGCTCTTCAGCCTCTGGGTCTCAGCTTCCTCATTTGTACAATGGGGACCACACCTAACTGTACACGGAGCCCTCGAGAGGACAACACTCAGCATGTGCACAATGTTAACCACGGCGTCTGCTGCACTGCAAAACCTCATCAAAGGCTACAGTACTTAAAGGCTTTAGAAGTTTAGTTCTTTAGTTAAAAGAATGCCAAGCATCTCTTATATGAAACTCAGGATTGAGGAAATGACAAGAGGGAGATGAAAAGCAGAAATGGGAATGGTCACATTTTTTTCATACACCAGAGGTCTGAGAGAAATAATTTTAAGTCAGGTGTCTATCACTCCATGGACATGCTGTTGGTAGGCAAGGGGCTGGCAAAGCAAAATCTGACTGTTAGGTCACATGAGAAAGGCCTACTACAGATGGAGAACTGGCAATATATCTATCACAGTCAGCTTTCCATTGCTGTGACAAAATACCTGAGAAAATCAACTTAAGGGAGGGAATGTATATTTTGGTCCATGGATTCAGAGGTTCCAGTTCATGGTTGGCTGGCTCCATTGCTTTGGGTCAGAGATGAAACAGAACATCATAGCAGAGAGGTTGTGGGAGAGAAAAACTGCTCACCTCACGGAGGCCAAAAAGCAGAAAGAGAGAGGGGGAAGGGAAGGGGCCAAAAATAGGCATGTACTACTGTACACAGCTCCTATGTTTTTACTTTTAAGGAGTTTTATAGTTTCATGCCTTATTTTTAGGTCTTCAATCCATTGTGAAATAATTTTTGTATGCAATGTAAGATAAGGGTCCATTCAATCTTCTGCAATAGATTCAATGGACCCTTATCTTACACTGTACACAAAAATTGCAATACAATTTTCCCAGGATTACTATTGAAGAGCTGTCCTTTTCTCACTGTGTGGACAATTGTCATGTTGACCATATAACAAGGATTTATTTCTGGACTCTATATAATCTATAAGTCTACCTAGACTCTCTCTGTTCATGCCAATACCATACATCTTGGCCAATACCATACATCAATACCATTTCTGTAGCTTTGTAGTATGACATTTGTTTTCTTTTTGAACCTCAAAAGATTGACTTTTGCCCCCCTCCCCACTTTTAGCCTTCTCTCTCCATGGACACTTTGGGTCAAAGTCAGTTTTTCTTGCAGTTGATTCTAGGTGTGGTCAGGGAAGCTCTAACAAGAAAGGGCAGCTGCTTTTCTTTCTGTTTGGCTTTGGTTTATGTTTGATTTTTTTCAGTCCTGGGGATTGAACCCAGGGCCTTGCACATGCTACGTGAGTGCTTTACCATGAGCTACAACTCTAGTCTTTTTATTTTAATTTATTTTGAAACAGGATCTCGCTAAGTTGCTCAGGCTGGTCTGAAACTTGTATCCTCCTGCCTTAGCCTCCTAAGTATCTGGAATGCCAGATGTATACCACTGTGCTGGACGAGGGCAGGTTCTTTGAGGTAGTGTTTCTTTTATCTTTATTGCTCCCCTGATGGTCTTAGCTACATAGGCAGCATGCGCTTAGCCCTGGTATGGAGGCAATACAGACCTTCAAGCTGGGCGTGTGGCGCACACTTGTGATCCCAGCATTTGGGAGGCTGAGATAGGAGGATCGCGGTTCGCGGACAGCCTCGGCTACTTAGTGAAGTCCTTTGCAACTCAGTGAGACCCTATTTCAAAAAAGACAAAAAAAAAAAAAATAGGGCTGGGAGTATAGCTTGGAGGTAGAATGCCCCTGGGTTCCATCCCGAGTACCACAAACAAAAAACAAAAAACGACAACAACAAAAAAAACCAGACCTTCAATAGAGACATATGGAAAGTCTGCTTTGGCCAAGCTCCAGGCTGGGAACTGGAGTGCACCAAGTGAGATCAGTAGCCTCTTATTCTTGGGCCATTACCCAGTTTCTTTGTTGTGCTTTGATGGCGATAGGAAATAGGCGCGGCAAACATGCCCAGAGAGCCCTCTCCACCCACACTGAGACGCTTGCTCATGAAGTCACTCCGCCTCAGCTGTCTCATTCCTCGGATAAATGCAAGTCTACCAAATGTTCTCTTTATCCCACCCTTTTCCAACTGAGGCGTTCTGTGGGAGGCAAAAAGGAGGGGGAAGACGAAACCACTTGAAGAAGAACTGCCATAGCCTAGATCCAACTGACAAAACTTTCAGGAATTTTCTAGCCCCACCTACTCCAGAGAGCTATCTGAGGCATGTTTGTCTATATCACTTCCTCTTTGACTTTTCAGGGATCTTGATCTCAATGTTCATGGAGATGAGCCTCCAAATGGAAGTCCAGCGGCCCCTAGTACATGGACGATGATCCACTTTGCTCTCTTGGCTTCTGCTTCTCTAGCCTCATACATCCCTGGTTTGTCCAGGAATGAGGGGGTTCCTGTGATATGGAGCTTTGTTTCTGGTCACCTACCTACTACGAGCATATCCAGGCAGACAGGAATATAAATGACCTTGTCAAAGGCTCCTATTTCCCAAGCAGGGTCTGAGGAGGCAGAAAGATGGGTGTCTCAAGGGCAACCTGGGTCTAGTAATGCCTTGAAACTTGTATATCTCTAAAGAGGAACAGCTCAAGAAAAGTAGATTAAATTCCCTGCTGGGCCAGTGGACTGGAGATTAAAGTCAGAAATTAGGTTGGAGACACAGTATGGTGTTTTATGTACATCTGAATTTGTAGCTAAGATTCATGCACGGCCATGTGGAAATCATTAAAGATGAGACTCAGGTGGTAGTAGCTGGGGCATCACCATGTGGATTCCAGCTCATAGCAGAACAGGAATTCGTGACTGCTAACTCAAAGCTGCTTTTATTTCTTAACCACCGTGACTCACACCTCTGTTCACTGTATTTTTTTCTTTTTATGAATGTATTTGCTAGTCTTTGGCCAACAATCATCTCTTTCTCAACAAGTCTCAATGTTGAGGACAAAGACACCTGGAGAGTGATAGATGAAGGTGGGAGCCACGGTCAGAGCCTCGCTGAGAAGGTATCAAGGGAGAGGCTATGGGCTTCAGAGGTGGGCAGGCGGAGCCCTCGGGCAGTGACTCTGCTCCAGAAGATGTAAAAAACAGAGAGAAAGCCTGCTCTCCGTCATGAGAAAGATTGGATTTGGGGTAGGAACTACTTAGTTGTTTAATTTCATTTCCCGCACTAAATGAATTTGGGAAATGGTGAGACCCATCTATAATCTTTACAGTTCCTAAGCACATGGGGGTAATGATGATAAATTCAGTGTTGAATGTTCCCTCTGAAGCCAGGCGTGGTGGTGTATGCCTATAATACTAGTACTTGGGAGGCAGAGAGATGGGATCGCAGGTTTGAGGCCAGCCTCAGCAACTTGGCAAGACTCTTAGCAATTTAGCAAGATGCTATTTCAAAGGAAAAACTAAAATAGAGCTGGGGGTGTAGTTCAGAGGTAGAATTCACCTGGGTTCAATCCTCTGTACCACCTCCCACAAAGAGAGAGAGAGAGGAGAGGGGAGAGAGAGGGAGGGGGGGAAGAAAAGCAAAGTTTCCTCTGAACACTCTCCCTCCCCCCAGTGCTGGTCACAGACAATCTCAACTGTCTGTCAAGCATGGCGCCCACCAAAGACCCTGAGCTGCAGAAGGAAAAATGTTAGAGGAGCCCAGTGTGTGGCTGCCAGATCCCCACATCTAAACACCGTCACAACATAATGTTTACACATGTCACCTGCTCCTTTATTTATGAGGAAATTGGGTCTTGCTGATTCCAAAGGTGGCTTTCATAGACCAAAGTTAAAAACATCGCCAGTCTCCCTCAGCATGTTACCAATGTACCCAGTACGTGTCATGACAGGAAGGTACGAGGGACATAATGGTGGTCCTTCATGTTCTACACTGAATGCTTGTGAAGATTTGGAATCTCATTGCGAAAAAATGATGATTTCTTGTATCGAGTGACCACTTAAACCAGTGTTGATGGACACAGCCTCACTCGGCCTTGCTAGGAAGAGACACAGCTACTCTTGACTGCCCCAAGATGGGGGTGAAGAGAAAGAAAATGATAGAAGCAGGAGAAAGAGGATTAGAGGCCCACCGCCTGGGAACCATGAGCTCTGCAGTACCCTTTCACAGTCTTCAGACACAGACGCTCTCTGCCTCCAGGTCCGGGCTTTGGATTTGAGGGCTGTTCTTTCCCTCATTACCCTTCATGTTGGGAGAAACTTGGGCATTCTTGTCTACTGCAAGGACCAAAAGTGAAGCTCTTAGCTATTCAACTCCCCCAACAGATGATGAGGGTAGTGGTTGTGGCTGGGGAAGAAACAAGCTTATTTGGAAGAGAAGTTCCCTATGGACACTGATAGAGCCCTAACTGAGCAGGTTTAGTGAATGGTCTAATTAACTCAGTGCCCACTGCAATGCTGGAGGGTTTACGCAGGAGCTCATACACTTAGCAATGCATTGATAGTAATGATAACAATTTCCATTTACTCAGCAAATACCTCTACATGCCAGCCGCAAAACCAAGAGCTTGGCAAAAATTTTCTTTTAATTATTTAATATAATTGTGGGAAACAGGTACTTTTATACCCAAATTCTCTGGCACACAAACTTCCAGGATTTGGTGAATAAGTATAAATGAAGGTAACTGTTATGGTCAGGTACACAGTGCCACCTGAAGAGCTCATGTATGGATGTTCAGAGTTGATACGGCTCAGTCTTAGAGGTTGTAATCTCCTTAGTAGGTAAATCCTTAGCAGATATCTGGGTGGTAACCTGGGCTGGTGGGGTGGAGCTGGAGAAGCTGGGTCCCTGGTGTGGGGCTTAGGGACTGTGCTCCTGTCTTGACTCCCCTTACTTGCATGTTCTTTATGCTTCTGGCCTCCATGATATGAGAGCGAAACCGCTTCCTGACGCCATGCTCTGAGATCTGTGGTCTCCAGCCTCAGATGGACTGAATCCAAAATCTCCAAGGAATCCGTGAGCAAATAAATCTTTCTTCCTCTATGATGTATAATCAGTTGTTTGGATTCTAGCAGTGATAATGCTGAGATAGTAACTAAAGCTTCTCCCACCCCCACGGAACGATGTACGGAGCATGTACTAAGAGCCAGATACCGTGTTTCAATGGGCCTCTGTATTGAGTCATTTAGCCTTCTCAACTGCATCTGAGGCCCGTATTAAAATTTTTACTTTATATATGGGAGATTACAGAATAAGAGAGGTGAGGGATCCTGTCCCAAGTCCCTCAATAAATGCAGGAACTATGAGCCAGGAGTGGTGGGACATGCTGTAATCCAAGTACTTGGGTGACTGAGTGAGACAGGAGGGTCACATGTTTGAAGCCAGCCTCAGCAACTTAGCAAAACTCTCAGCAACTTAGTGAGATCCTGTTTCAAATTAAAAAATAATAACCGGGCGTGGTGGCCCACACTTGTAATCCCAGTACTTGAGAGGTTGAGATAGGAGGATCCGGGTTCTTGGACGGCTTCAGCTACTTAGTGAGGTCCTCCACAACTTAGTGAGACTCTATTTCCAAATAAAGAATAAAAAATAGGGATGGGGAAGGGTAACTTGGAGGTAGAATGCCCCTGGATTCAATCCCTAGCACCACATAAAATAAATAAATAAGTAAATAAATAAATAAGGCTGGAGTTATAACTCAGAGGTAGAATACACACACACACACACACACACACACACACACACACACATACATAGGATGAAGCCATGTTTTAATCCCAGACCTTTCTGCATCCCTCCCATTCTATCACACTGCTAGGGAAACATATATATGAACTCAGAGCTACAGAACGGGAAGGAATGAGGAAGAGGGAATGGGCATCAATGTGGGTAACTATGTTCTGGATGAGGGGAAGGCTGAAAATAGAATAGGGAAGGCTGGGAGAGGAAAGCTGGGAATTTGTACCATTAACAAGAGGTAAGACCCTGACCTTCGCAGTACCCAAATGCTCCTCCCTCTCCGTCCCTCTAGAGCTATCTTCCATGGTGCCCAAGGGATGGGGGGATCTGCAATATGGTTCTGCTCGACATACTGTGTAGTGTGACATATTTTTCAGACCTCAATAGCTCAGGGAGGAAGGGGAAGAGAAGGCAAAGGAAGAGAAGAGGGCCACCAGAAAGAGTTCTGCTCACTGTGTAACCCCAGGTGAGGCAGCCAGGCCCTCTGAACCCCTGACTCTGCTATAATGATTGTGTAGGTGCCCGGTGATCTCTAAAGTTCCGGGCTTCTGAGCACCTAGCCAGTAGAAGGAATGCCCGAGTAGGCTGGAGCAAATATAGGTTTGAGTCCTGGTGTGGAGGACTTACTGCTCTGGCTTTTTGTTTCTATGACTAGGCACCTCTTTGGCAGCAATGCCTCTCATTTGTTCCCAGGGGCAGAGGCTGATTTCATGAACTGGGTGTGTCTTGGAGGAGAAACAGGGCACAGGCTGGCCCAGCTCCTCCCTCCCCCTTTAAGAACTCACCTGTCAGCTGGACATGGTGGCTCACGCTTGAAATCCTAGCATTTGGGAGGCTGAGACAGGAGGATTGCGATTCACAGACAGCCGCAGCTATTTAGTGAAGACCTCTGCAACTCAGTGAGACCCCGTTCCTAAAAATAAAGAATAAAAACTAGGGCTGATGAGGATATAGTTTGGAGGTAGAATGCCCTTGGGTTCCATCCCCAGTATCGAAAAGAAAAAAAAAAAACTCACCCATCACAAAGAGTGCACCTTCTCAGCCCCACTTTCATTGGGAAGGCCTGAGAAAAAGGACTTGGTCCTTTTGATTTGGGGGAAACATTAAAAAACTACGTGACTGCAGCTGTTCCTGTGGTATCTTTTATAACCAGCTCATTTGGAATGCAACTCGATTATTTTAATCTTCAAGTGTTTGAATCTTATGTCTCTCAATTGTTCCAAACTTGGACAAGGAAGAGGTTCTTCAAAACCTCAATAGTAGGGGCCACGAGTGTAGCTCAGTGGTAGAGTACTTGCCTAGCATGTGTGAGGCCCTGGGTCTGATTTTCCCCAAAGCAAGCAAGCAAGCATATAAACAAACAACAACAACAAAAAAAAACCTCACTAGCCAAACAACCTCATTAGAGCTCTGTTGCTGTTATATTATCTAACTTCAGGAAGATAAGTACTTAAACCTCTTGGAACTAAGTGTTATCATCTTTTTTTTTTTTTTTTTTTAAAGAAAGAATGGTCTATCTTTCACCAGCTGACTTGTGAAGATATGGTAGTTAATGCATAAAAGGTAACACAGTATACTAGCACATAGGAAAGGCCCAATAAATAATTGTCTTCAGAAGCCACATACTTTGAAGGAAGTGAAAGCAATTTGTGTTGAATACTAAGTTATCTGCTTCGTAGGAGAGTTTCTGATTTTCTCGGAGCCCTGTATGACTTCCCTCTCCAGCCTATAGTGATGCAGCTACACATTTAAGAGCCATTAATTGCTTCTCCCAGAAGGTAGAAGAATTTGGGGTCAGGAAGGGCTTGAGAGTCATTTAAGATGGCAGCTGCTCACTGGGCCTTACCCCAAAGGACTGAGCGGGTGCTAAGGTGCTCTTGGAGAAGATGGTTTCAGGGCCTCGCCTGCTGAGCCCTCCTTGCCCACAGCAGGTGGAAGTAAGGCTCCCAATCCACTGCTTCCAGGAAACCCCACAAAGCCCTGGTCATACATCACCAGCTTCTGAGCCAGGCACCAGAAAACAGTTTGTTTTCTCCCAGACAGTCTGGGGCCTTTGACAAAGAGGTGCCTTCATTCCTTTCTATCTAAAGCCATGGCAGTACCATTTGCCATGAAGCAGCTGGGTGTGGGGATTACCATTGTCTATAAATGAGCCTTAATGCAAACTATCATATTGATGCATGTATGAGTTTCTCTCTAAATCACACACACAAATGGAGCATCTCTCAAGGGCCCTCACCATCAGCTGGCTGCCTGAAAATAGCTCTAAACCAACTGGCAGGGGAGGCAGGCTCCAGAACCACTTCTGCCTTAGAAAGAATGGCCGTTCGGATGCTCTGCTAGGAGGTTACCTATTATGGCAATGTCCCTGCCTGAAAGAACACTCTCTTCTTAAGAACCTTTACATCATCTTCATAATCTAGTTGAGAGAAATTTTGCACTAATCATCACTTTTTCCCCCTGAGATGCACATGCTGTGCTGCAGAGAGGAGAGAAGAGTCACTGGAGATCTGCCCATTGGCTTGGGATGAACCAAAACCTGACATGGAAAAGTCACCGAGCGCTGCTGCTATTGATGCACTGTGAGAAAGAGAGTCATTGAAACAGAGCTCACTGCCAGGATGGGGGAAGAGAAGGCTTTGAGATTGTACAAGTCAAGCCTGCCACAAAGGCTTAGAAGACAGAACAACATTATGTTGACTGAAAAAAAGTCTTAGCTGGCAGAGTAGGTCGGGAGGGGGTCTGCAGGGCAGGGAGGGGAAGGGAAAGTGTCTGTTTCCCAGGAAGCAGCAAGTTTTTTCTCTGCGCTTGATTCCACAAGATTATTCGGGGCCTTTCTGACCAGTATATTTGTTCATCAGGAAGACAGGAAGCCACTGGCATTTCTGTGCAAACGCCAAGAGGCCACCATCAGCGCACTGGCTTGATAGCCCGTATCTAGAAGGATGCCAAAGGAAAGCAGGCTGCATACTTTACGCCCTGCATCGAGGTACAGCTGACTTGCCCTCTCCCCCTTCTCAAGGAAATGTAGCACGAATCCATCTGGCACCAGGCATCCTGTGTGATCACTCAGATAAACAGGGCAGGAAAAGTGCTGGTCAGGACAGTAGTTCCCCCCTGAGATGACCGAGGTGACTGGCATCTCATCCCATTGAGGAGATAGAAAGGAAATAGGCAGATAGGAAAAAGGCCTCGATAGAAAAAAAGGTAATTTCCTGAGTTTCCTGAGGGGCGACAAATACCTGAAATTCCAAAGGCTCAGAGATAAGAAGGACCAGAGCTTCACAAAGCCATCTGTTTACTAATCAACAAACCCAGGAGCCCCTCACCAGCAAGTGTGAAACAAGATTCTTCAAGGATTTGCAAATACCCTATGCAAATCCTGAGAGCCGCTTCCCAGAATTCCCAAAGTCACCCTAACCAAAGAGGTTGCAAACGGTCAGGCCTGTGCCTTAGTCGGATGGCAAATCGGGGCTTTTCCCTTTTGGGACCTCTTCCCCTTTTGGGGAGCTGTTTTCTGTCTCGCAGGTCTTGTTAGACCTGAGAGAAGGCAGAGTGCAACTGCTCTCTGCCTTCTCTCAGCTCACGTGGCCTGGGCTGCTCTCAGGTAGTGACCTGAAGGCCTCTGCTGGACATCAAGGCTGACCAGGGCCCCTAGGGGTGACCTGTACCTCTTTTCTGGCAGATCGCATGGACTCTGGGAGAAAGTAGTTTGCAACTGATGGCACTTGGCTCGGGCGACCGGGTAGTGACCTAAAGGCAACTACTGGACACCAGAAGACCCGACAGCCCAAGTGGTGTTCTGCCTCTTTTCCTATTCTCTTCTGGTAGATCGTGTGGACTCTGGAAGAAAGCAGCCTGCAACTAAAGGCAATTTGGCTTGGGCTGTTCTCAAGTATTGTCCTGAAGGCAGCTGCTGGACCCCAGAGTTCCAGCCCCTTTGGAGGTTTTCATCCACCTTTCCCCATTCCCTGCTGCTTCCAATAAACCTTTTACTCCCCTTCCTGAGGTCTGCGGGTGTCATTCTTCGCTCACTGTAGACAAGAACCCTGTACAGAGATGCTGAGTTTCTTCTCAAGAAACTCCATTTCATCTATGATGAAACCCCAAGTTTCTTCTCAGGTAACCCCCCTTTTCATCTTGGGAGGCTCAGAAGAAACCCCCGTTTCACCATCACCAGTTACTGATGTATGACTGCCTGACAGCATGATCAGCAGAGTCTCTGTGATCAGACACAGAGAGACGGCTCTTCTTGGTCACTCACAGTCTCAGGTTACTCTACAAGATTCTGGAGGCTTGGGGTCAGATTGATATAAAACATCAATGAGCTCTGGGGTAAGGCCCGGCCAGGATTAAGACGCACATGATAAAAAAAAAAAAGGATGCTGTCACTTTGGAACACAACAGGAAAACAAACAGTTCACATTTCTTCCATCTTCCCCATTCTCTTGTCTCAAACAATAAAACAGGGTAGCACCTGTGTGCCCAGCTCTGGGCTAGACGGCCAGGTGAGGGTCAGAGAACTGCACAAGGACTTTGGGGGGTATTTGACCCAACCCCCTCCCTGCCATGAGCCAGTAGGCTCAGTAAGCTTGGATGACTCACTCAAATCACACAAAGAAGGAAGAGGCAAACCCAGACTGCTGTCACACCTAAGGAGTCCTCTTTCCCCAGAGTGTCCCCCCAGGAGGCTGGACAGAAATGGTGATTCTCAAGCTCTCTGGACATCAGTCCTCAGCCCACTTGCTATACCTATTTCTACTTCTGCTGGAAGAAGAAGAAAAGGAATGAAAAAGAAAGCAAGGCTTAAAATGATAGAGCCATAATGAATTAAAAAAAATGAATAAGCAACAGCAATGACTGTAACGGAACAACACAGCCTATTCAAAGCAGCACTGCTCATGCCAACGTGGTCTTTCTCCAGTTTGCAAAAGCCTAGCTCTCAGGCTGTGTACACACATTTACAAACTTGGCAAGGAGGTGTTGCCTCAGTGGCTAGATGCCTTAACAGAAGGATGAGTGTTGGTTCCCAGGAAACTATATCAAACACTACTTTGGATTCCTAAATAGCACATTTTAATAAGCTTTGATAACACACTTCTTTTACTGATTGGCGAATGGCCCTTCATTGTATGCAAAAGGAAAATCTATGAAATTTTGCCATCTTCCTATAAATACTGGGGAAAAAAAGATTTTTCTGGAATGTGCAGGTCAGTGTGGAACCATTAGGTAGGGTGCTGTGGCCACCAGTGGGTTTCACAGTTAAAGGAACACTAACTAGAATCAACATCAGAGCTGAGACAGATCCTGTGTATACTGAGGACACATTTTCCTGAGGATCTGTGGCATGCCTTCTTACCCTGGGTGAGCCTGCACAGTGCCATGGGGACTTCTCAGACAGGCCTTCTGACCTGTGAGTGTATGGTTCCTAGCTCACCATCCTCAATGGCTCTGCACACTTCCTCTCCTCCACAAGCCTGCCGCTGGCAAGACTTGCTCCACCAGCAAAAGAGCTTGCTTGGCCCCTGGCTTGAAAGGGTGCTAAAGAGTATAGCCCCTGATGGTGGTCCTGTGTCCTACTGCTGGTAGAAAAACACATCATGGTTAAGAGCTTGCTGCCTGAGGCCAAACAGACTTGGATTCAACTCCTGCCTCTGCTACTAACTAGGTGCCTTCCCTAAGCCTCAGTTTCCTTATCTGTAATTGGAGATATTATCTGTATAATGTAGAAAAAGTGCTTAGACTATAATTGGCAGCTGAGTTAAGTGCCAACAGCCCACAGCTAGCGTTGTTTTATTTACTGGCTTCTGATCTCCAGAGGGTGCTGTATACTCAGGGCCAACCCCTTCTATAATGTTTTCCCCAATTATTGAGTCAAAGGACCTCCTTAAACTATCTAGGGCCTCCTTTTCTGAATGTCTACAGAAAAGTCTTCATTCCAGCATTTAAACATGTGCTTTTATGAACTGTTACTGAAGTGTCTCATCAATATACCCCTTACTGGACGTTCTTCACCTCAAGGGCCTGGACTATGCTTTATACACACTCTGAATCCCTATCAACTGTACCCTCTGTTATGCCCAGACTCAAATGGTTGCATAGGACTTAAATAAACAAATAGTTGTCATATAAATGAGTGTGTGAAATGGCATATTTTTTCTAGTGATTCACATATTTGTTATTATTTTCTTATTTATTTATTTATGTGGTACTGGGGATGGAACTCAGGGGCAGTCTACCTCCAAGCTACACCCCTAGCCTTATTTTTTATTCTTTATTTTAAAACAGGATCTCACTAAGTTGTGGGGGACCTCATTAAGTAGCTGAGGCTGGCCATGGACCTGTGATCCTTCTGTCTCAAGCCTCCCAAGTACTGGGATTACAAGCGTGTGCCCCCATACCCAGCTCCACATTTGGTATTTATGATGTAGAGAGAAGTAAATGAGACGTGAAGAGAGTCAGGGTTTGTTTCCTGTTCTGTACGTGAGTTACTGCGCAGGCCTGAGCCAGGTGTCTACAGAATGCAGCAACTGCTACCTGCCTCCCTCCCAGGACTCAGTGAAGATGGATGAGGCTTTTAGGAGTAGCGGGGAAACACAGCCGGCTCCTTGGTGTTAAAGAGAGGAATCTTGGTGCAGAGGGCGATGAATACATCTTGTTCTCTTGTAGCATTTCTAGTTCCCATTTCATAAAGGGAGAAAAATAAAGCAGGCCTTACTCCCTCCCCCACCTTTTTTTTGGATGACGGGATTTGAACCCAGGGACATTCTACATCTGAGTTACACCTCTATCCCTTTTTATTTTTTAATTTTGAAAGGGGTCTCACTAAATTACTGAGTCTGGCTTCAAAACTGTGATCCTCCTGTCTTAGGCTTTCAAGTATTGGAGTTACAGGCACTCCACCAGGCCTGGCTAAGCCTTGGCCCTCTTATATCTGGTTTCTAGACACAGACATTCCTGAATCCCCATAGTAACTCATTTCATTGCCAAAACATTTCTCAAAAGGCTAATCTAAATTTCTTTTCTAGCCTGGCATGGTGGCGCACGCTTGTAATCAGAGCATTCAGGAGGCTGAGACAGGAGGATCACGGTCCACAGACAGCCTCGGCTACTTAGTGAGGCCCTTTGCAACTTAGTGAGACCCTGTTTCAAAATAAAGAATAGAAAATAGGGCTGGGGTATGCCTTGGAGATAGAATGCCCCTGGGCTCCATCATCTCCAGTACTGGGTGGGGGGGAGTTCTTTTCTCACTTTAAGTGCACTCTTCTTTGTCTACGGCCAGATGAGACCAAGGATAGTTCTGATTACCATTTTATAGTCATCCTCTTTTCTCTGTACACATGTTGACTTCACTGTGCTTCCAGCAGTCACTTTAGACAGAAGGTGACCCCGCCCTCCATCATTATTTCAATCTCTTTTGCATTCTTCCTCCACCTCCTAAGCCTCAGGCACCCTGCAGCTCACTTCAGGGGTCACTGCCCAGTGTGCAGCCATTATCCAACACCATAACACCCGACAGCTGCCGTAGGCCATGGCCTGGTGCACAGGCACCATCTGCACTGCTATCATTACAGGGTCTGGACCACATGGAGCTTTGCACTGGGCAT
Source organism: Muscardinus avellanarius (assembly GCF_963383645.1). Taxonomy (NCBI): domain Eukaryota; kingdom Metazoa; phylum Chordata; class Mammalia; order Rodentia; family Gliridae; genus Muscardinus; species Muscardinus avellanarius. Next base: position 84,508,682 of record NC_137788.1, on the reverse strand, counting down.
GGTGGCACATATTTATAATCCTGCTACTTGGGAGGCTGAGACAGGAGGATCACAAGTTCGAGTCCAGCCTCAGCAATTTAGTGGGACCCACTGCAGCTTAGGAAGACCCTATTTCAAAATAAAAAATAAAAAGGGCTGAGCCGGGCGTGGTGGCGCACAATTGTAATCCCCGCGCTTGGGAGGCTGAGACAGGAGGATGGCACAGGTTTGAAGCCAGCCTCAGCTACTTAGTGAGGCTCTCAGCAACTTAGTGAGATCATGTTTCCAAATAAAGTATAAAAATAGGTCTGGGAGTATAGCCAGGAGGTAGAAAGCCTCTGGGTTCCACCCCAAGTACCACCACCACCAAAAAAGGGGGGGGGGCTGGTAGAAAAGGAAGAAGAGAGTAGCTTTGCCTTTCTGTGGCTCAAGGGCGATTATCCCCATTGTATATCTGTTATAGAGATTCATCACTTTTTCAAAAATAATTATAGTTGATTAGTATAAACACTACTTCTGACCTTAGAAACACTTTGAACTCCCAAGGGAAAAGGGCCTAACTACATATAAAGAGGTGAAATTTCAGAATGCAAAAAAATATATCCCTGAGGACAAGAGGGTGGGAGAATAAATGTGAACATGGTAGGAGACAGTGGTTTTCAAATGTGTTTAGCCACAGAGTCCTGTGTTCAGATGGACCCTTCAGGGGCTTCCCATCCTAAGCTGGTAAGAGTGGAGCCAGTCTGGCTAAAAGGCAGGGCAGGGCGAGGCGGTAGGGAGCCAGCATCCTCTCTTTCTCTCCTCCTGACGTTTTGGTGTCCACAAGACCCTCGAAGAGCTTCTGCCTCCCAAAGGGCACTTTGAAAACCATGAGTGAGTGATGAAGAAAAGCCTAGAACTTTACAGAACAGTGAGGAGGGGTCGGCTCCAGCTTGCAGTCAGAGGACCATACAGCTGACATATTTGGGTCAGTGGTCTCATAGCTTTTTCTTTTCTTTTCTTTGGTCTACTTATGTGTTTCTTAGTCTTGACTTCTCATGCAAATGTATCTCACAATAGTTAATATGTTTTTGCAATGCATCTCACTTATTTTTATGGAGTAAGATGCTGTCTGGATCCACGCACGCATGCACATGGTTCTAAGAGCCTCGCAACATCTCGCCCCACAACAAATGTGTTCTTAGGGTCTGGTTTGATCTGCTCCGCAACCCACCATTCTGAAAGGTGCTGTGGTGTTTTATTGTGATTTATATATGCTGGCTTATATTGGCAATCTAAATGAAAACTAAGTACGCCTTAAAAATGTGCTCCAAGATTCTTAAGAAGAGCCCTAAAAATAGAGCTTTACTAAAAGAAGGCTATGCTTTCCCTGAATAATGAAAGGTATTCTGAATACCACTTATAAGACATAAACATGGATGGTCTAATTAGTCCCTTTACTTCTAATGGTACATTTATTAGGAAGATGGGTGTAATAAGAAGTACTATTATTATAATCTTTAAGTGAGATTTCTGTGAACAATTAAATTTTAAAACAGCCTGCTGTCTTACAAAAAAAAAACTGCTTTGTGTAAATTTGACTAAGGCTCATTAAACCTTCTAAGTTATCTCCTGAAAAATAAAACATATATTTAAATTTCCATCAATGTGAAAGATTAAGGAAAGAAAAAATATAAAGCTCAAAGAATTGCAACATATCATTTTATGATTTTTAAAGGAATATTTATAGCATGAAAGGGAAAGAAAAGGCTGGTGAAAAATATACAAATTAGGGAGTCAGTTCTTTTCCTAGTTCAGGAAATTATAGTTCTGGGAGAAGACAATGAAAACAAGTTCTTAGTTGATACGTATTCACTGTGCTAGGGTTTCAAAAGACTCCTTCCCCTTAATGTTTTAGAAAAAAGAAACACCTTTTTTTTTTTTTAAATTTGAAGAATAGCTTTAATAGCCTACGCTTCCATGGTAGGAGTCTGCAAACTACAGCCCAGTGGCTGATCTCTCAGACGACTGGCTTTCTTCTGATTAGGGCTAAGAATGACTCTTACCATTTTACATGGTTGGAAAAAAAATAAAAAGAAGAAGAATATCGCTTGCCACATGAATACCACATGAAATTGAAACTTCAGCATCTATCAATCAGTAGAGTTTTGTTGGAACACAGCCATGTCTGGTCTGTAGCAATAACAGAATTAAGTGGTTTCAATAGAGACTGTGTGGCCCAAAGGTCTAAAATATTTACACAACATGGCCTTTTATAAACAAGTTTGCCCACCCTGACTTAAGAGATGGAGACCACCTCTGGACTCCTCTGTGGGTTCCTAGGGTGAAGGATAGGACACGTACCTGGTTGAGATGGCTCAGGTATCTGGCAAGACAGCATAAACAGGAGTCGCAGCAGCTGAACGCACCCTTGGACCATGCACTGCCCCGCTAGGATCAGGTCCAGATCATGGGCACAGAGAGGAAGCAAAGGAAAGGAGTGAGCAGGCAGTTTCTGGGGAGACATTCTTTGTTTCCATTTTATAAATGTATGCACTTGAGACAACATCAGAGCAGTCTTCTTTAGTATGAGAGAAGTTCTATTTTGTACATTACTACTGATGAGCTAAGTTCCTCTCCTAGACTTACCTGTTATGGCTGCTGTTAACTCTAGAAGAAAAGGGGAAAAGTCCGTACTCAATAGCAAAGGAAAAGCAGACCTACTGGTTCCAATAAAAAGAACCCCTCTCCCTTCTCCATCTGCCCCGAAGCATCTCAAATGGCACGCTTAACTTTTTGAATTCAAAGTTCATGTGCACGAAAATTTCATATCCCAGGGACAAAACAAGTACTATGCTGTAGATATGAGTTATATGCCCATGTAAATAAAGAATCAAGTTGAATTCTGAGAGAAATAATTTCTATCGTGAAACCTGTAGGACTCAAGTTTGTGTAATATAACAACAATATTATATTTTGAAATATAACAATGTGAATTTGTGCATAACTCCACAATGAATAATTGAATGAACTGCCTGGGGTCGGGGTGACTGACTGTGTGTTAGGAGCCACGGCCCAGCACACAAAGAGCCCTGCTAACAAGCCTGAAATAGCCTACTGCGAGGACCCCAGGAATAACTCTGCCTTATATGGACATTTTCTTGTTCCAGTGTTAATTCAATTGGATGAAACTTGATCTGGAAACTTTTCAGCCTGGCTGCAGTTGTGAATGAGCCTCTTTTAACATAGGAAAGATTATACAGTTGCTGTGTGAAATGTTTAAACTCTCGACAAGGTACTGGGCTGAGGAAGGCTTCCTATTTGTTTTTTTTTTTTTTTTTTTTACATAAGAGAGGACATATTTCCCCGAAAATGACATCATTAGAAGAGAGTTTGGCCCCTTGCTCCTTAAGGGATCTAGGGTCTGATACATAAGCTTGAGACCTCAGTTAGACAAACTTTGGGGTTTCCACTGACTTTTAGGTTTATGGAAGCTGCTTCCCAAAAAGTTTGAGATACTTTGCTTGAGAAGGGAGAGCAAGCTTCCAGCTGCTCACTTACTTAGGATTATCTATTACTAATGCATTCGTAAGTTGACATAGCCTTAGTGATAGAAACACAAATATATATCGATATATAAATACATGTAAAGTATGGACACACAGCTAGAATGTATGAACATAATTGTATATGTATTTATATATGTACATAATATACACACAAATGTATATTTGGGGTTTCCACTGACACATGGATAATATACACAAATGTATACATATATAAATATGTATGCACAATACATATTTTTAAAATAAAAAGCTGTTCTATTTTTTGAGAAACCCTTCTTCATGTTTCTTGAAATATAAAAGTGAGAAGTAGCCGGGCATGGTGGCGCACGCTTGTAATCCCTGCGCTTGGGAGGCTGAGACAGGAGGATCACACAGGTTTGAAGCCAGCCTCAGCTACTTAGTGAGGCTCTCAGCAACTTAGTGAGATCCCGTTTCCAAATAAAATATAAAATAGGTCTGGGAGTGTATCCCAGAGGTAGAAAGCCCCTGGGTTCCACCCCCAGTAACACACACACACACACAGTAAGAATAAATAAATAAATAAATTTAAAGAGTGAAAAGTAAATGGATTTGCCCTGGGTCTGGAAATGCCTCTCAAGTCACAGAACTTAGCCAGGCAAGACTGTAATAGAAATAAGAAAAAATATGTTACAATCAGGGACAACTGCTTAGCATGCATTTCAAAATGAAGAAAGCCAGACAATTTTACGTGAAATTCAACCATTCTTTCTAACTAATAGACTAACCTTAAGTCTTGAGTATAAATTTAAAAATATTAACAACTCAGATTTCTGTTTAAAAGAACAAATAAAGATAACCCTAAATTATAATATGAACCCACATGTAAAATTTCCCCAATATACTAAGGACATGTAACTATCTATACTCAAAAGGTAGGAACCAGGTAGGTTTGGAAACTGACCAAATCAGACCCTGAGGTGGGAAATGGGGGAGAAATTCACATTGTGTGAGAACAGAAAAGCTGGGAAAAGTCCAACCTTCCCTTATGCAGCAGGCCAGAAATACCATGAGAACAGCTGTTTTCCTGGTATTCTGGTTTCCACTGGCATTCATACCCAAATGGGCACGAAATAAAAACCAGGGAGGAGAAAGCCCCAGCACAAAAGCCTCACAGTGCTCTGGCCTTTGAATTGAGATGTAGGTCAGCTTGTCCATTTCTCACTCTCAAGTGTGTGTGTGTGTGTGTGTGTGTGTGTGTGTATGTGTGTGCATTCCCCCCCACACACTCATTTGACACTGCTCCCCCTCCCCTTCATTTCCTCCTCACAAGCACCAGTAACTTCCCATGAAAATACACAGGCAGGGAATAAATATTATTCCTATAATATAAAGTATTCTCTTACTTAAAAAATAATAAAGCATATTAAGCCAGGTAGCACACGCCTGTAATCCTAGTACTGGGGAGGTTGAGACAGGAGGACCGCTGGTTGGAGGCCAGCCTTAGCAATTTAGTGAGACCCTCCGAAACTTATGGAGACTCAGTTTAATCCCCAGTAGCAAAAAAACAAAAAGCATGATAAATATTCACCAAACTCGTTTAAATTTCACCTTCAGAATTCATTTATTTTAGCATTTATTTATTTTATTTTGTTTTATTTTATTTTTTGGTGGTACTGGGTGTGGAACCAGTACCACCAGGGGCTTTCTACCTCCGGGCTATACTCCCAGACCTATTTTATATTTTATTTGGAAACAGGGTCTCACTAAGTTGCTGAGAGCTTCTCTAAGTAGCTGCGGCTGGCTTTCGAACCTGTGCGATCCTCCTGTCTCAGCCTCCCAAGTGCAGGGATTACAAGCCTGTGCCACCACGCCCGGCTATTTTAGCATTTAAATAAGAAGAAAAACCACTCACTCAGAGCTATTCCGTCCAGCCCACCTCCACCACTCCTGTAGGGGAAAACCCACAAAAAAGTCTGTACACAAAGCAGAGACTGGGGAGAGGGCACAGGGCCGCTGTCACAGGTCACATTCCTGTCCGGGGTAGTTTTCCAGCACTTAGCTACTGTGGGCACAGGTGCAGTCTTACCTTTTCTTTCAGAGTGTTATGAATGTATAGGAGAATTACTCTCGGGATCCTCATCACAGTGATTAAAAATGACCCTTTCACCACCGTTCCTTGATGGTAGCAGAAAAGAATGGAGAGAGACGACAGGATTGGACGGTCAGGAGGGTCATTTTTATTTCTGAGAATAGGAGAAAAGGGCATTTTCAAATTACTGTTCCAAAGCAATTAAAAATGTCTCTCTGTTCAAATCCATGGTGCTAGCAACGCACAAAGCAGGGTGCAGCAAGCATTTGGCAAAATGTGGATACTCCTTGGTGGCTAGGGTGACGCTCTGTCTTGGACTAATTTAGTATTTTCTTTCAGCTGCACTCAAAGCTACAAACAAGTATAAAACAGAAAAAACAACAACAGCCCTGTAAATACTGATGAGTTAAAATGAATGCTTCCCTCTATACAGCGCCTACTCCTCCACAAACTCTTCCAGTTTCAGAAGTTTAATTCTGTCAGTCTCCATGGTTTAAATGACACACAAGCATACATAAATATTACCATCATTAGCTTGGCATTAAAATCACCACCAAAGCACATGACCAGGTACCGGGCCAGCAGGGTACCAGTGGGCACAAGTTGAAAGGGATAGGACACCCAGCTACGGTTGTTTGGCTTCTGTGCAGCTCTGGACTCCTGAACCCCAGCTGGTTTCTCCTCTGTTCATTAAAGGTCACTTCAGTGTGAATCATTTACGGGACTTGTCATGACACAGATCCCAAGAATGTGTCCAATTCGGTTTCATATGCAGGGAAAAGTGTGAAAAAGAACAGAATGAGTGCCCTCTGCCCCCTGCCCCAAACTTGGAACACAGAACAAAGGCGGAGGACCGATGCAAACCCTCGGGTGACCTTCTGAATCCCCGTGGATGCCAATTCTAGAAAACGAGCCCCTTTCTCAGAAGCAGCTTTGTGGATTTTAAGGGAAGCTTGCTCTCTTCAGAGATGACTCTACAACTTGCCCTGGTTGCTAATAAACCACTAAGAATTAAGATTTTGACAACAGCCTGGATTTGGAGGGAGGGAAAGGACCACAGCCAGACGTGTTTCAAGAGCTGGCCACGGCTGCCTTGTTACTTAAATCACCAGGGAAGAAAACGAGAACATGACAGTAGTATTGGGAACAGAAGAACTGCAACCCAGTGGCCCGCAAAAAGGTGTCTGTGTTTCAATCCAATGTTATTTAAAAATGGAGAGACCAGGGACACTGTAGCTGATAGGAATTCATTTTGATCTGATAAACTACAGGAAGAGCACAGGCCAGGAAAATATGACACATTTTTTCCCTTTCCTCGCTGGTTTTTTTTTTTTTTTTTGAGGAAGAATGTTTACTTTTCCATTGAGATTTATGTGCTTTAAAACTCATTATGGTGCTTAAGAGATGGGGAGGCAGAGGAAAGAGGACACCTGCTTCCCATCTGGTGGGGAGACAGATGACTCCCAGGCCACCGTGGACGGGAGCCCTGGGGTCTGCTCCTACAGGTGTGGCCGTCCCCCAGGCACGGAGACCTTCCCTCTATATAGCAGCTACTTCATTGCGGCGGGATGAACCGTTTCAGGCAGGGGGGTTTCTGTAACTGCCTCAACTTCCCTAGTCTATGACACACCCTAGTTACAACTCTAGGCTCAGCAGGGCTTGGCTGGAAGAAGGTACAGAAGTTCCAGAGGCTGGGTTATCACAGGAGAGCAGAGGGAACTTAAAAAGAAGGCCTTTTCAACCCAAGCCAGCATTCAGAGCCAGGAGTCACTCAATACCAGCCTTCAAAATTAGAAATAGCCCAGCAGGAAAAAAAGAAAGGAAGGAAGGAAGGAAGGAAGGAAGGAAGGAAGGAAGGAAGGAAGGAAGAAAGGAAGAAAGAAAGGAAGAAAGAAAGGGCTAAGTGGAGTGTCTTTGAAACTGCCACCTTATCAGACCCCCCCCCTTTTTTTTTTTGAGGTACTGGGGAATTGAACCCAGGGGCATTTTATCTCTAAGCTATACTGCCTTCAGGGATATCTGATTGCGCAGAGTGAGGCTTGAAGTAGTACTGAGCTCTGGACTTAAGTGTCTTTTGAAAACTGGGCATACTGGGCAACTCACTGGTGAGTTTAGTAGGAGGGCTGGGAGGACCAGGGGCTCCGGGGACACCTGTGTGTTGAGCACCTTCTGACTGGGCCACATCCACCCCAATCCTGTGGCAGAGGCAGTAAGGAAGACGCAGCAGTGTTAGAGGCCAAGGTAACCCTGGTCAGGCCCCTGAAGCCCAGCTTCTCTCTTATTTAAACTCATGGCTGCCCAAGTGCTAAAAATGCCCCGCCCATTCAATGGAGCCAGATCAGAACGTCGCATCAGTCCAAGCTGCCGGGCACTGGGATGAATGGTCCCACCCACCCAAGTGCTATGACCCCAGGTCATGTTACATCAGTACTCTTTGTTGACTTCCAGAACTACTGGACAGTACAGAGCATAAGGCCAAGCAAGCAATGGCAGGGTAATCAGAACAAGTTTTAATTCTAGTTAGATGCAGCCTAGTACTTACTAAAAACTCTTCAAACATTCTAGAAAATGGATTTTGTACTGCGGCTTCTGGACAGAGTGTGGGCTGCACAGGTAGGCTGCCTCCTGTGCAAAGCTGGTACGGAGTGAGAGAGAACTGTCTGGCCTGGGCAAAGAGCGCGTCTTTCCCTGCTGTTTCTTCCAGCAAAGGCACTGCAAGAGGGGGTTGGGGGGCTGGGAGGAGGGAGTAAAGTTCATCTCTCTAATCCTTCATCAAATAGAAATTGCCTGTATTACAAAGAACAAGAGTCTTTCTCTGTCCCGGGTAACTCTTGTTAGAATTAGGAAATTCATCTGTCTCTACTGAAATTCTCCAGGTTCTGCTGCGGATCCATTTCCTCATCTCCTCGCATCTTCACCAGCAGATTCAGAACAGCTGGAAACCATCTTTTGTACATTTGAAAGTGATGATGAAGTCATGCCTCCAGCATCCCTTCTCCAAGCTGAACAGTACTGGCTCCTTCCACCTCCTCCTCCCCCCTCCTCTTTCTCTTCTTCCTCCTCCTCCTCCCTCCTCCTCCTCCTTGGTCCTCCTCCGTCCTCCTCCTCCCTTCTCCTCCTCCCTCCTCTTCCTCCTTGCACTAGGGATTGAACCCAGGGCCCTGCACATGCTAGGTAAGTATTCTAGCACTGAGTTACACCTCCAGCCCTTTTTATTTTATTTTGAGATAGTATCTTGCTAAGTTGCCCAGGTTGGTCTTGAACTTGCCGTTCTTCTTGGCTCAGCCTTCCCAGCAGCTGGATTATAGGTGTATGCCACCTTACCTGGCCCTAAACAGCATCTTATGGCTCTCCACTGACCTCTTTTCAAGCAAATGGTTGTAGAAGGTAAATTTTACAGGTTGCCATACATTGGTGCTTGGTGATCTCTGTATAATCTCTTCAGCTCTGTTAGCATTTAATGAAAGTCAGATATAAATGCACTTTGGCCATATTTAATTCTCACCCTTCATGCTTGGCATTAAGGAACTATAAACTTGAGATAAAGAAAGAGCTTGAGATTTCGAAAGCAGGAGGACAGCCCAAAAGAAAGTTGGACTTTAATAAATGAAACAGTAGTGCTAAAAATAAATCACCATGCATTTCATTTTAAATTAATTTATTTTACCAAGTAATAGGTAAATAATTTTTTTGGTGGGGGAATTAACCAGGGTTACTCTATCTCCAAGATACATCCCCAGCCCTATTTTTTTTTTTTTATTTTGAAATAGGGTCTCACTAAGTTACTGAAGCTGGCCTTGGACCTATGATACTCCTGTCTTGGCCTCCCAAGTGCCTGGCAGTAAAAACAAAAACAAAACAGGTGGGCTTAATAGAAAAGGCAGCAGTTTTAGTTTTAGTTTTAGTTTTAGTTTTAGTTTTGGTGGTACTGGGGATGGAACCCTTCTACCTTGGGCTACACTCCCAGACCTATTTTATATTTTATTTGGAAACAGGGTCTCTTAAGCCAGAGAGGCTGGCTTTGAATCAGCATGATCCTCCTGTCTCCGCCTCCCAAGCGCGGGGATTACAAGCGTGCGCCACCACGCCCAGCAAGGCAGCAGTTTTTTTTCATGCATCCTTAATTTGGCTATTTCTTCTGGAAGTCACCTCCATACTTTAAAATTATATATTCTTAGCCAGATGTGGTGGCACATGCTTATTATCCCCACGCTTGGGAGGCTGAGACAGGAGGATCACATGGGTTTGAAGCCAGCCTCAGCTACTTAGTGAGGCTCTCAGCAACTTAGTGAGACCCTGTTTCCAAATAAAATATAAAAAAGGTCTGGGAGTATAGCCCGGAGGTAGAAAGCCTCTGGGTTCTACCCCCAGTACCAAAAAAAATTAATTAATTAAATAAATTTTAAAAATTATATATTCTTGCTGCTCTTTCTTGATTTTTCTTTTCTCCCTTCCCCCTTTTTCCTTTCTCTCTCTCTCTCTCTTTTTCTTCCTACCTTTTTTGGCGCTGGGCATTGAGCCCAGGGCCTTGAGCATGCCAGGCACACACTATACCGCTGAACTCTATACACGATCCCTCTCAATTTTTCAGCTTCAAGATTTCCCACTAGAGAATATTTGGTTTTCATTTCTCTCCTTCAGCTTACACCACACCACCCTCTCAACACACTCATTTTCTCATGCCCTCTTTTCCCCAGATAATGATATTGAAATTTTTAGTTAATGCTTAGCATTTACACTACTAGAACATAAATAATATGCATGGTGAATAATATTCAAAACAGATCCAAGTGGCACATCCCAATTATGTTTCCTTTCTGGTATAACTTCCGTTTCTTTTTTTTTTTTTTCTCTCCTGGGGTCTATCACATTTGTAATCCACTTTGTTTCTCATGAGCTTCCCTAAATAAATGCATCATCAAAGTGTCAACTGTTTCCCAACCTGCCTGAGCACACGTGGTCATGTCTTGGAGTCGGCCCTCCAGGAGCCCACAGCCTTTCAGTGCCCTCTTGGACTGGATTATTATTATTTTTTTCTTTTTTGTTCGCCTGCTATATAGCTACCTTCCTAGGAATTCCCTTCTTTTCTGTGCTGCTGCCCTTTTCCCTGGCTCACTCATGAGCTTCAGTGGGGACTGTTAAGTTGGGTCCTGCACTCATGTGACTTTGTGTCACATGACCTCTGCAGGGCAAGGGAGGGGCTGAAACCCCCGCGAGAATTGGGCGTTCCCGCGAGTAAAACCCCCATCTCGCGAGATGCATGCCTTGAAAAGGAGAGCCCGCGTCCTCAAGCTTCGGACAGGCGCACGGGCCCCACGGTGCCTCGCCCTGATCCCCGGGAGAGCCGTGCAATTAAAACTTTACATGCCACGTGTACCGGACCTCTCTCGTGTTTTTCACACTCCGCCGTACTCACTTATTTTTATTTTACTCGCATTTAATTTTTTATTTTACTTATCAGGGACCATATTCTCCTTTACCCTTGACGAATGATGGGGAGAGGTATAGGATTCTAGGTTGGGAATCGCCTCTCGCCTTTTGACAGCCTTGCTCCTCTGTTCTCCTAGTTTAAGTCGCTCTTGAAAGTCAGATCCTATTCTGGTTCTCGATCCTCTCTGTGACCTTCTTTTCCTTTGAGACATTTCTGAGATCTTCTCTTTACTTATGTTCTTAGTCCTGGGAGAATTTCTTTAATGGTTGCCTCCGTTTTTAGTTGGGTGTGGTGGTGCACACTAGTTCTTAGGAAGCTGAGACGGGAGGATTGCAGGTTTGAGGATTGCAGGTTTGTGGGCAGCCTCAGCTACTTAGCGAGGCCCTCCGTAACTTTGTAAGACCTTGTTTCAAAACGAAGAATAAAAGTTAGGGCTGGAGTGTAGCTCAGAGTTAGGATACCTCTGGGCTCCATCTCAAGTACCACAAAAGAAAGAAAGAAAGAAAGAAAGAAAGAAAGAAAGAAAGAAAGAAAGAAAGAAAGAAGAAAGAAGAAAAGAAAATGAAAATGAAAAAGGAGGAAATTTTTTTTCTTGTACTAGAGGATTGAACCCAGAAATAGTATACATTTGAGCTAAACCCCAGGCCCTTTTTAAACTTTGTTTTTTTAAAGGGTCTTGTTAAGCAGCTGGGACTGGCCTCCAACCTGCAGTCCTCCTGTATCAGCCTCCCAAGTCTTGGGATTACAGGTGTGTGCCATCAGACCTAACTATAATCTTTTTATTTTTTTATTTTATTTTTTTTGCGGTACTGGGGATGGAACCCAGGGGTCTTCTACCTTGAGCTACACCCCAGCCCCATTTTTATTATTTATTGTGAAACAGGGTCTCACTAAGTTGTGGAGGGCCTCACTAAATAGCCGAGGCTGGCTGCGAACCTGCAATTCTCCTGTCTCAGCTTCCTCAGTACTGGGATTACAGGCATGCGCCACCACGCCCGGCTCATCTTTTCCTTAAAACAATTCATCTACTGTTGTTCTCTGTTTCTGGAACTTATATTCATCAGATTTAGGTCTCCTACACAACAAATATTTTACCCTTGTCCCCTGTTTTCCACTTTTGTGATTCTTATGCCACTTTCTGGAAGCGTCCTTTAGCTTTACATTCTAATCATTCAATAGAAATTTCTTACTTCTGCAATTTTAATTATTAAGGGGTCTTTCTTGCTCTGTCACTATTCCTTTTTCTGTAGGAAGTTTTTTAATAGATACTTTTTTACTCTATTAAAAAACTTTGGGGCTTTGGGGGTAGTTTTCTCTAGTAACCTGTATTATGTCTGTTTTCCCTAAACCTCTCTTGTTCATTTTGTCCATTTTTCTTTCTCTCTCTCTCTCTCTCTCTCTCTCTCTCTCTCTCTCTCTCTCTCAGCAGAATTGGGGATTGAACCCTGGAGCATTCTACCTCTGAGTTATACCCTCAGCCCTATTTTTTATTCTTTATTTTGAAACAGGGTCTCACAAAGTTGTGGAGGGCCTCACTAAGTAGCTGAGGTTGGCCTTGAAATTGCAATTCTCCTGTCTCAGCCTCTCAAGTACTGGGGTTACCAGTGTGTGCCGCCATGTCTGCCTTATTTTGTTCATTTTGATTTACTTCACTAGTAGTTTACATCAGATGTTTAACAATCACTGGTGAACGGTTCACATTTAAGAATGACTGGGTTGCCGGGCGTGGTGGCACATACTTGTAATCCCAGCGCTTGGGAGGCTGAGACAGGAGGATCGCACAGGTTTGAAGCCAGCTTCAGCTACTTAGTGAGGCTCTCAGCAACTCAGTGAGACCCTGTTTCCAAAAAAAAGTATAAAATAGGCCTGGGAGTATAACCTGGAGGTAGAAAAGCCCCTGGGTTCCACCCCCAGTACCACAAAAAATAAATAAATAAATAAAAGTGCTGGTCGCTCCATGTGAGGAGTGTGGCTTGTGGTCCAGAGCCTCCCCTGGGGTTAGGAGGCAGGAAGTCCACCCTAGAGCACTAGCTGTAACCCTTTGCTCGGGTTAGGTAGTTTCTCCAGAGAATTCTCCTTGCCTCCTCTTAGGGGATCAACCTGGCAGCCAACACCCAGGGAGCTGAGTTGTGATATCAGGGTGTTGGGGGGGTCCTCACTATTCAGTATGTAGATTTTCACTCATTTCTTCTGCTTCTTTACAGAGCCTCACCCCCAGCCTCAGCTGTGCCAGATCCCCAAAGTCTAAGCCCTCTCTGGTTTATCTCTCTAGAGAGCAGAGGTCTTTTTTTTTTTCTTTTTTTTTTTTTCAGTAATGGGGATGGAACCCCCAGGGGCATTCTACCTCTGAGCTACACCCCCGGCCCTACTTTTTATTCTTTATTTTGAAGCAGGGTCTCACTGAGTTGCAAAGTGCCTCATTAAGTAGATGAGGCTGTTCCCGAACCATGATCCTCCTGTCTCAGCCTCCCAAATGCTGGGATTACAAGTGTCCGCCAGCAGAGGTCTTTTAAGGAGGAGGGGGTCTAACTGTTCCTTAGAAAGCCATGCAGCTGATCTGGGGAATTATATTTCATACTAGAATTCATGAGCCTGTCTCGATGTCTGTGACTCAGTGGTCCTCATCCTGTAAGTGCCTCCTCCAGGGCCAGCACGTTGAGTGTGTGTGTGTGTGGGGGGCCTTCTCTGCTCTTTCCAGGATGGCCGTTCACTGCTAGGCAGGCCCATTTTGGCTCCACCATTTGGCTGAGGCTTCTTACCTGTTGCTTTTCTGTTCCTTACTCTGCTTATGTGTTTCTGCCTTTTCATTCTTTTCAGATTTTCTTTCTTTCTTTTTTTTTTTTTTTTTTTTTTTGGTGGGGGAGGTGGAGACAGGGGAAAGGTTAAGAGATAAATGTACATGCACTGCTAGAACTCCTCTTCGAAGCCCTCAGGGACTCGCTTTGGTTTTGTTATTCTAAGATAACACACAATCTCCTCTGTCAGCTGAATGTTACCTGCTGGCCAAAGTAGCTAGAAGGATCTTTGCCCCCAGATTCCCAAACAAGCACCCCCCACCCCCAGCTCCTGGGAGGTCAGTGCCAAAAGCAACAGGCCCTCTGTGCTCTCCAGAGCATAATGATGGGGCTCCCAGACGGCACCACTGCATTAAAACCCCACAGTGCTCCTTAGTGTCAGGAGGTAACTGCTCACAGCATGAATCATCCCTGGTTGACTTTCTTACCCCAGGAAAATTCATGTTTATCTTCTCATTTAGCCTGAGAGATAAGAGGAGGAGCAGCCGTGTGGGGGAGTAAACTTCCTGTTCAGAGTCCAACCCTGCCATTGCCCTAGGCCTGTCCTTCTGGCTGCAGGCTGAGCACCCCAGGGAGAGTCACACAGAGCGCAAAGGCTGCAGGTGTGTGTGTGAGGGGGGCATGTGTGTCCTTGACTATTTTCATGAGGTAATGGGCTATAAATGCAGAGGCAAGTAATTTATTCACTAGTCTCAACTATCTCGACATGAATTAGAGTTCATAGTGACACAGGATTCCTTGAGGATTTAAGATTATTTTCCAAGCAAACATTCTCCTGATTTTACAGAGAAAAAACTCAAAGTGCACAGAATATAGAAGTCTATTCAAAAGAGGATAGTAATTATTATTAGTTTTTCGTACTAGGGGTCAAACCTAGGGCCTCACACTTGCTAAGTAAGAGCTCTACTACCAAGCTACATCCCACCTCTTTAAAAATGTTTCATTCTGAGATTGGGTCTTGCTAAGTTGCAAAGAGGCTGGTCTTGAAATTGCAATCCTCCTGCCTCAGCCTACTGAGTAGCTGGGATTATAGGTATGCACCACCTTACCTGGTGAGATCAGTAATTTTTTTAAGTCTGAAGTCAATAAGAATGGATATTGACAGATTCTTCCTTCTAGATATTTTTTCAATCCTAAGTAATATAATAATTTGGTGCCATTCTAAATTTTCTAGCCCACAGCAAAAGAACCTGGAAATGTGTCATTTAAGGCGTAACATTTTATGGTGTGTGGTGATGCCCACCTGTAATCCCAGTACTTGGGGAGGCTGAGACAGGAGGATTGCAGTTCAAGGCTAGTCTCAGCAACTTGGTGAGACCAACAGCAATTCAGTGAGACCCTGTTTCAAACTAAAAACCAGAATGGGCTGGGGGTATATTTCAGAGGTAGAATGCTCTTAGGTTCAATTTCTGGAATCCCATTCCCCTGAAGAACTCTAATATATATATGTATTTGTAACCACCAAATGAGCATCTGGCTTAATTTCCATCTTAGGCTTTTACTCTGATCAATCCCCTTCAAAGAGGTCAAAATTTGTAAACATAAAAAAAATTCATCAACACATTTGAGAAACACAACATAAAGCACACAGAAGATGCAAAGGAAGAAAAGGCTGGGCTCACCTGTTGAAATAGCAAGTAACCACGGCCCCTGCTATAGTCATTTGCTGGCACGCGAGGATGAATTCGCTGGTCCAGATGAGGCCAATCACGTGGTACCACCACATATAGCGGATGCCCGAAATAGGCTTATATTCCACTTGGCCGCCTTCCGTCACCTGGGGAGTGCCTAGAGTTGGAAACACAAACATGCTTTACTGTTTTTTTAAGCACAGGAGATGGCTCAATTAGCCATGCGTCTGCATACTTTGTCTTTGGAAACACACCAAACACAGAGGCCAAAGTAAAGTTTGAAGCACCCAACATAATTTAAAATCGCCACAGCAAAAGCTGAAAATATGGAACATATCTCAATAATACCAACAATGATAATGACAGTGGCTGATAAGTAGGTAATTTGCAAGAAACCTGACATATACTCTACAACACCCTCCACTTTGAAGATGTGGAAAGTGAGGTTCAGAGGAATCCCGTAACTTCAGCAATGCCCTCCTGATCTCGGTTAGTGGATGGCATTGGGCTCTAACACCATGTTTTCCCACTTCATGATGCAAACCACAGCTATGCTGAGGAGACCACACACAGCCACAAGAACCATGTTGCAGAACTCCACCATGAATTAGATTTCATAAGAAAGATGAGAGCCAGATATGGTGGCGCACGCTTGTCAGCCCAGCATTCAGGAGGCTGAGACCGGAGGATCGGGGTTTGCAGACAGCCTCAGCTACTTAGTAAGGCCCTCTGCAACTTAGGGAGACTCTGTTTCAAAGTAAAGAATAGCCGGGCATGGTGGTGCACGCTTGTAATCCCAGCATTCGGGAGGCTGAGACTGGAGGATCGGGGTTCGCAGACAGCCTCAGCTACTTAGTGAGGCCCTCTGCAATTAGTGAGACCCGGTTTCAAAATAAAGAATAAAAAATAGGGCAGGGGCTATAGCTTGGAGGTCGAATGCACCTGGATTTCATCCCCAGACCTGCAAAAACAAACAAATCAAAGTAAAGAATAAAAATAGGACGGGGGTGTAGCTTATGCCTCTGAGTTCCATCCCCAGACCCACCAAAAAAAAAAAAAAGAAAAAAAAGAAAAAAAGAAAGAAAGAAAGAAAGAAAGAAAGAAAGAAAGAAAGAAAGAGAAAGATGAGGATCTTCATTTTCTGAAAGGGACTCAGTCTGGATTTTAAGAGCAAACTCTGCTAACACATTTAAATGCCTGACTTCCTAGGTTCAGATCTCAACTCTACCCCTTTCTAACTTCTTGGAGGTTTAGTAGTACCCTTGGCTGAAATACTCATTTCCTGTGGTAGTTTGAACATAAAGAGAGCTTACCTGGATAGTGTGTGGTGTAAGGCCTGACTTATAGAAATATCACTCCCTAAGTGATTAGAATAATAATAATTATTATTCTATTTCAAGAGCACAAGATGGCATTAAATGGAGGCCAACAGAGAGCGCTGGGGATGTTCTGCCATTCACATGTCTATATGCTGATTTGATTTCCCTCATGTAGAAGCCCTTGTGTGGTGTGGACATGCACATCTGTAATCCCAGTTACTCAGGAGGCTGAGGCAGGAGGACCACAAGTTCGAGGCCTCGGTAACTTAGCAAGACCCTGTCTTTAAACAAAAAGTGAAAAGGGCTAGGGGTATAGTTCAGTGGCAAAGTCTTCCTGGGTTCAAGCCCCTAGTATGGAGGAGGAGGAGAGGAGAGAGGAGAAGCAGGAGACTAGTAACCCTGGGTTAGTGCCACACTGACACTGGTAGATGCAAACCCCAGCTTTATGGTTGACTTGGTTTCTAGACATCCTCCTACTTTGCATTTCAAATAAACTACTGTAAGGAAGAGGATGGGTACTTTAGTCTTTCCTGAAACCTCCAAGTTGAACATATTTAAAGATGCTTTTATATTTCCTGCCATAGCTGTAAGCTGACTCTGGGTTTACAATTCATGTGCCTTTAGACATTCACAATAGTTTCAATGCACAAAGGAAAGGGAGGAGGACATCATGCTGTACAGCAAAACTGAATCCACAGGCTGAGGCTGGCCTTCACTCCT
Source organism: Muscardinus avellanarius (assembly GCF_963383645.1). Taxonomy (NCBI): domain Eukaryota; kingdom Metazoa; phylum Chordata; class Mammalia; order Rodentia; family Gliridae; genus Muscardinus; species Muscardinus avellanarius. Next base: position 84,491,209 of record NC_137788.1, on the reverse strand, counting down.
GCTCGGCACCTGCTGAACGAGAGCCACCATGTGTAAGAACCGGCGGAGCAGCTTCATTTATACAGAGAAGCTGACATTTTAAGGCACGCTGGGCTCACTGGCTTGGAGGCAATCTCTGTTCCAGGTAAGGGAAAGATAAATGCCTGAACTTCCCCCAGACAGGCAGGTTTCAAAAAAGCATTCCCAATTCCAAAGGAGGAGGCCTCTCACAACTGGGATACAGGTGTCAGTAGATGAGACACAGGGAGTATTGAGGACCCCTCCCCCGACCTTCTGAAGTGCTGGAGCCCGGGAACCAGAGCACGGCTTCCAGGTACAGACTACGGATTTGCAAGAACAGGTTCTAACATCACCCCATAGTTCACAGGTGGAGGAAGTGTCCACTGCACTGAGGGGTCATTTCCTCAGAGGGACAGGAGGTCAGTATGTAGGCTCTGGATGCTAAGTGGGGACGTGTCTCCTCTCAGCTGCCCTGTCCACACACATTCTAACTCAGCACAGTGGTGGCCACAGCGAGAGGAACAGATAAAGTGACCAGTCAAGACCCACTTTGCCCTCAAAACCGTTGACATGCGGCAAAGAAGGTGAACCCAGATTCCCAGAGTTACTTTTCACTGCTTGCTGTTTTTTTTTTTTTTTTTTTCATTCTGGGGATGGAAACTCTGGGGCATTTACCTCTGAGGTACACACCCAACCCTATTTTTATTATTTTTTTTTCTTTTTGCTGCACTAGAATGGAACCCAGGGGCATTCGACCCCCAAACTATACCCCCAGCCCTATTTTTTTTTAATTTTTTATTTTGAAACAGGGTCTCACTAAGTTGCAGAGTCTCACTAAGTAGCTAAGACTGTCTGCAAACCACGATCCTCCGGTCTCAGCCTCCTAAATGCTGGGATTACAAGCGTGCATCACCACGCCCGGCTTATTCTTTATTTTGAAACAGGGTCTTACTGAGTTGCAAAGGGCCCCACTAAGTAGCTGAGGCTGGCTGAAAACCACGATCCTTCTGTCTCAGCCTCCTGAATGCTGAGTTTCTAAGAGTGCGCCACCACACCGGCTCTTGCCTGTGTTTTCCAACAGCTTTATGGAAGCCATCTTCCACTTGTTTCCCCGAGTCAGTTTATGGCCTGTCGATGGACTTTCATTTAGGGTGGGATTATTCAACCTCTCAATACTCCAACTAACATTTAGTTGTTAGTTCTTCTCTGTTGGGGGTGGAAGCTGCCCTGCGTGTTATAGGATGTTTCTCAGCATGTCATGTCTCTGAGCACCAGTTGCGACCACCTCGAGTGCCTCCAAATATTGCCAGATGCCATCTGAGGGGAAATCACTGACTGAGAACCGCTGCTTGTTAGAACAATTAGGTGCTGTGGCTCCAGGGAAAGAAAAGACTGGGGACAGAAGGAACGCAGCCTGAGCCTGTTACCCAGCTGTGGGTGGGGCAGGTGCGCCTACGTGCACACGACTGCCCTCTCCTGGATGGCTGTGTCAGTGCAGGCTGCTCTGTGACTATCTGGACTGCGAGCTCCAGCTATGGCTAAGAGTAGCCAGCAAGTGCTAGTGAGAACCAGAGTATGGATAGATCTCAAGGGACGACAAGCCTCAGGGGATGGTAGTGGAAAGAGCCCCGAAATTGGAGAAGCCTTGGCTTCAGGGTCAGCTTTGATATGTGTGCCAAGTAATCTGGGCCATAGGCCCCATGACAAAGGTCAAGAAGGGGGACGAGACAAATGGCGGGGGAGTGGTTATGGGCTTGGGCTTGAGACCCATGAAAACTGGGAGTCACATCTTTGCACTGTCTGCTGATGGCTGGCCAACCTCAGGCAAATTGTGGAGCCTCCTAAAAAATCTATTACCCCTGGTCATCCTCGGATAGGAGTACGTACTTCTCACTGTCTCATTGTTCTATCCCGGATCATCATGGCTCTAAATGCCATACATGTAGCCACTGTGAGGATAATAAACGGCTAAGGAGCTAGAATAGTGAGTGGAGAATGGGATAGCTATTAATGAACCAGTTCTGAAATCAACAAAGACTTTTTTTTTTTATTTTGAGGTACTGGGGATTGAACATAAGGGCTTTTTACCTCTGAGCCTTACCTCTAAGCCTATTTTATTCTTTATTTTGAAACAGGGTCTCACTAAGTTGCAGAGGACCTCACATGTTGCTGAGGCTGCCCATGAACCTGTGATTCTCCGGTCTCAGCCTCCCAAGTACTGGGATTACAAGTGTGCACCACCATGGCTGGCTAACAAATACTTATGGAACATCTGCATGCTGGCATAATGTTAGCCATTAACTGTCAGGGGGAAAATGGGAGAGAAAAAAATATCAGGAAGAAGGAAGATACCACCCGAGTGACTACTCAGGCAGGACTCACTTGTTACTACGCTGGTCTATTCATTTTCTAACCTCTTTGGACTGTGGTATTGTGATTTCTCCTTTAACCTCTGAGTTTCTTTTTCACCCTCATTCTCAGTCCTACTCCTCATTGCTTGGAGAAAAATGAAGCAATCAGGATTTCTGTTAGTGCCTGCACCCCACACCCACCTGCCATCAGCCTGTGTCCATAGCTGACTCTTCCCTTAGTGTGATAAACTGTCCATGATCCCAAGGCCAACCCCTCTGCTGGATCCCACCCTTTTCCCCTACTTGAAGATCTGCCTTCAGCAAACCCCCCCCCCCCATCAATATATTCCCTTCTCTTGAATCATTTGCAACTGTTTTCATCTTTCTAAAAATAAAAACTGCTCTGGATTCTTTTCTCCTCCAGCTTCCTCCCCATTTCTCTGTCCTCTTTACAGCCAAATTCCTCAAAATTGTCTACACTTGGTCTTTTTTTTTTCTTTTTTCTTTTTGGTGGTACTGGGGTTCCTGGAAGCCCTTCTACCTCTGGGCTACACTCCCAGACCTATTTTTACATTTTTATTTGGAAACAGGGTCTCCTAAGCCAGCGCGCGCGGCTGGCTTCGAACCTGCGCTCTCTGCCTCCCAAGTGCGGGGATTACAAGCGTGCGCCACCACACCCAGCCGACACTTGGTCTTTTTAATTCCTTTCCTCCCACCTTCTCTTTTTTTTTTTCTTTCTTCCTTTGGTGGTACTGGGGTTCCTGGAAACCCTTCTACGTCTGGGCTACACTCCCAGACCTATTTTTATACTTCTTTATTTGGAAACAGGGTCTCTTAAGCCAGCGCGGCTGGCTTAGAACCTGCGGATCCTCCTGTCTCCGCCTCCCAAGCGCGGGATCACAAGCCTGCGTCACCACGCCTGGCTCCTCCCACCTTCTCTTAACCCACTCCAATTATGACCTCTCCCCTCTTGTCTGAAATGGTGCTGTCTCCCCTCCAGGCTACTAAATTCAGTGATAAGCCCTTAGTTTTCCCTGTTCTTAGCAGCAGCACTTGAGACCGTGGGCTGCTCCTATCCTGGGACACCCTTCACACAATTCAAGGACACCGGGCTCTTTGGCTTCCTACCCACTGGTCACTTCCTTTCAGTCTCCATTGCTGTCCTTTTTCATCACCAGCAAACTCTATTTGATACTAGGAATTGTGCTTTCCAATGAGCTACATCCCCAGCTCTTTAAAAAGCACTTTATTTTGAGACAGGGTATCACTACGTTGCCCAAGCTGGTTTTGGACTTGTACTTCTCCCGCCTCAGCCTTCCTAGGAACTGGGATTACAGGATGTGCACCACTGTGCCTGGCTCTTCCAGGGCATCTCAACACTGAAGTGCTTCAAAGTCCTTGGGGTTCTTCCCTTCTCTGTCTATACTCATTCTAATCCCATGGTTTTAGATATGACTCCTATGTCATATCTACATCCCCAAAAGTAAATATATCCAGGACCTCCACTTGAGCTTCAGACTCATACAGATACTGTCTACTGGATACCTCCATCTGCTTGCCTAAAAGCTCTATCTCAGGACAACTAAAAATTAATTTCGAGTCTATTCCTAAAATAAATGCTCCATTTAGCTTTTATTTTAATTTTTTTGGTAATGGGGATGAACCCAAGAGCATTTAACTCCTGAACTACACCTCAGTCTTTTGTATTTTTGAAACAGGATCTCTCTAAGTTGCTGGAAGTCTTGCTAAGTTGCCGAGGCTGGCCTTGAACCCGTGCTCCTCCCATCTCAGCCTCCCAAGTACTGGGATTACAGGTGTATGCCATCAGGCCTGGATTCCATTACCAGATTTAAAATCGAACTCTTTGTTGTTGTTGTTGTTGTTGTTGTTGTTCCATTTCCATTTATTTCTTTTTTTTTCAAAATTACTTTTCTTCCCCCTCCCTCCTTCTTATGTTTGGCTTAGTGAATGACTTTGATATTTTTGTGATTGTATATCATGTACATTAGGGAATTTCTCTCTTCTTCCCTCCCATCCCCCTCAGTTAAGTCACTGTATTTGCTCATCTATGATTTCTCCTTCCACATCCAGAGTTACTCCTATGACCCTTTTTCTCCATTGCTTCTGTATATTAGAGAGAGCATCTGATTTTTTACTTTTTTTGACTGACTAATCTCACTTAGCATAATGTTCTCTAGTTCAATCCATTTCCTTGCAAATAACATAATTTTGTTCTTCTTTATGGCTGAGTAAAAATTCCATTGTGTACATATTCTATAGTTTTATAGTTCATTCATCTGTTGAGGACATCTTGGCTGGTTCCATAGTTAGGCAATTGACAACTGTGGAGCTATGATCATAGGTATTCATGCATGAGTTTGGTAGTTTAGTTTCCATTCTTTTGGGTAGATATCCAGCAGTGGTATTGCTGGATCATTTGGTAGGTTCATTCTCGTTCCTTTGAAGATCCTCCATATTGTTTTCCAAAGTGGTTGCACTAATTTGCAATCCCACCAACAATGTTTTAGAGTTCCCACTTCTCTACATCCTTGCCAGCATTTGTTGTTGTTTGTGTTTTTGAATGATTGCCATTCTAGTTGGAGTTAGGTGAAATCTCAGGGTAGTTTTGATTTGCATCTCTCTGATTGCTAGTGATGTTGAGCATTTTTTCATAGATTTATTGGGCATTTGAATTTCTTCTTTTGTGAAGTGTCTATTTAGTTCCCTTGCCCATTATTTGATTGGGTTATTTGTTTCCTTAGTGCTGAGTTTCTTGAGTTCTCTCTATATTCTAAATATTAGTCATTTATTGGAGGAATAGTTGGCAAACTGTTATCCTATCCTGTTGGCTTTCTGTTTCCTTTGCTATAAAGCTCTTCAATTTAATGAAATCCCACATATTAATCTTCCTTTTAATTTGTTGTGCCTTTGGGGTCTAGTTGAGAAAGTTTTTACCTGTGCCTATGTGTTGAAATGTTGGACTTATGCCCTTTTCAAGGAGCTGCAAGATCTTTGGTCTGATTTTCAAATCGTTGCTATATCTTGAATTGACTCTTAATTTGTATGGTGGCCCCGATGGGACATTCAAGCACAGAAACTTGTATGGTGATTCTGAGAGGAAGGTACTTGCAGGGTTTCAATTCTCAGCCTGGGTGACTTTAAACTTGTCCTTACCAAGACAAATCCTGTGCCACCTGACAGGAACCCTGCTCTTCCTAGGGGGCTTCAGTGCCCTCACTTAGGTGGTTAGGCGGTGCCTAATCATCACTCTTCTCCAGACCGGGCTGCCCCGCCACAGGGCCGAGCACCAAAGTGGCGCCCCCTCCTTGCCACGGCCCCACAGAACGCCGAGCCGGCAGCTGGGCAGGCGGCGGCGCGAACACCCTGGCGAGGCCTCTCAAATTGAACTCTTGCCCTCAAGGGCACGTTCTGTTCATTTACTCTGATTTATTTCCCCATAACACCTATCAACTTTTAAAGCTCTATGACATTTACCTAGTTATTTTACTTACGCCCATCTACCTCAACGAAGAAGAGAAACTGTATCTCCAGTATCATTAACAGAGCCTGACATACAGTAAATGCCCAGAAAGCACTTGTTGAATGAATGGATGTTTCTGGAGACAACTTTCTAGAGATCTCTCTACAGTGCATTGGAATAATCTAGAGTATGGATTCCCAAACTTATTGGCTTATTGCCCCCTTTTCAGACAAAAAGTCTTCAACTGATTCCTTATTTTTATTTAACAGCCCCTAATTGCACCTGAAGCCACTACCGCCCCTGGATTGGCCCCAGCATCCAGGAGGCAGGCGATACCGCGGCTGTGGGAATCTATGAGAGGATCTTCACCACGTAGCTAGCAGGTAAGTCTGGCCTTCTCAGTAAGCTTTAAAGTATTTCAAGAGACTAAGCTAATACAATGATGCTTAAAAATGGCAGATTAAGGAAGACAGACCAGCTGGTTGGGACAATTTCCAAAGGGAGCAGACCCTGACTGAAAGGGCTCTACTTTCCTGCTGGCCACCAGCCTGTCTGTTTCTCCACTGGCATCTGCCTCCACTCTGGTGGAGTGAGGGCAAAAGGAGAGGGTAATCTCCTTGACAGGATGCCTACAGCACATCGAGTTTCACCCGCACGTACACATTTATTTCATCATGGTATGATTTCACTAACTGCTTCAGGAGACATTGCACCTCTCCAGGTGTGGCATGCAAGGCCAAGAGACACAGAAAGGAGAAGACACGCCCGGCCCTTGGGTATCTTTACTCTGGAGGCGGACAAGCATCATATCTTGCTTCATTGTTCTTCACAGCAGTTCTCACCATGGGGCACAGGATATATTGATGTATCAACTGTCTCTTGCCACCCACTAGAGTGTAAGCACCTGCATATCAGGGCCTTTGTCTGGCTCACTGCCATTACCCCCAGAACCCAGATTACACAGTAGCCACACAATAGCTGTGTGCAACTATTGCAGCACCGAACACATAATAGACATGCAATGAATTTTTGTTGAAAAATAACGACTATTAAAAAAAAGGGAAGAGGGCACATCTAAGTGTGCCTGTGCAATTTGTAAGAGATTTTTCCAAGAAATATAATACTGGAAATGAATCTTGGAGAATGCCTAGTTTCTGAAGCAGTCTGGGGTGGGAAGCTGAGCTGAAGCCGCAGGGAAGGGACTGCAGAGAAGGTGGCCCAGGGGCAGGGCACGGAGCCGCGTGGAGGCTGCGTCCTCTGCACCTGCTGCAGGGCCCTGCGCTTCTGAAAGGCGGGGTGGTTTCCATTCTCTCCTGAGTGGTCCCCCTTCCACTTCGCTCCTCGTTCAGGGCTGGGCCAGTGTGCTCTTGTGAAAAAGCTTCATTGTCCTTTAGATCTCTGGTATTTTTCCAAAAATGGTAATTTTCTTTTAGGCCGTGACCTCACGTACCTCAGGTAGAGCAGACAATCAGCTACAAAGTGGAGGGTAGTATTAGATATTCCTTAATTGATGTTAATTTCTAATAAAAAGAATGCATAGGGTTCCTCATCTGCAAAGCAAAGCTCTCATCAGCCTGAAAGTGTCTGGGAGACAGCCTCCTGAGAGTCATATTATTTTTCCATTGTAGCTCACCATTTCTTCCAAGTGCATGTGAACCATCTCCTGAAGACCAGAAAGTGCTGCTGCCACCCCACCCTGCCTGCAGCCGGGTTCCAGGCACTGGGTGAAATGGCAGAGAAACACAGAGACTGATATAACACACGAGGAAACCCAGAGCCATCTGATGCCAGGCTTTTTGATGGGAAACTTCTGTCGGAACCTGCGGCCTCCTTTCCAAGCTTGGCCTTCTGCCTGTTCCAGGCCTGTTGTGACATCCCTGTAACTACGCCTTCTAACTGCAGCGGGGACTTGAAGGGGACACACTTTCCCCACATGGGCCGTGCCCGTTTTACAGACCCCGTGGCTTCCAGACCACTTCAGTGGCTACTGGAGTCATTCAGACCACCTGGGAATCCCAATATTACTACACTTTTTTACACATTACAATATTACTACACTTTTTTTTTTACTTTTGTTGTGGGATTTTATAGTCACTATCACATTGCTGGTAGCAGATAAGTCCCAGTGGAGTAATGCATGTCATTGCTTGGGGTGGCCTGGATATGCTCGGCGGACCAAACCCCAGAACAAGCCAGAATTTGTAACCTATTTAACAGACTGGTTAACAGCCACTGGAGAAACTGTTGATCTGGGAAAACATGATCCATCTATCCACCTAAATTTGCTCTTTTCTCCTTCCTTCCTTCCTTCCTTCCTTCCTTCCTTCCTTCCTTCCATTAAAATATTAACCTATTCAACTATCCAAGCCAATTAAAAATTCACAACTATTTACCTAGCAAGAAACCCCAAACACTGACTGAAGGAGGGCTTGACCTCACTTTCACAAGCCCAAGAGGACGTTCATGAGACAGCCTGGCACTGTGCAGAGGCCGCTCACCCCTCCAGTCGCCGGGCGGGTGTCATTTCACAAGACGTAGAAACCAGTACACAGCCTCTCCCAGGCATAGCTGGGGCATCTTCCAAAGATCAAAGAGCAATGCGACTGCAGCCCTGCCCCGCCCCGGGGCCGGGTCACTCTGGCACTGGGAGAAAGGCCTTTGAGAACAAAGGGGACACTGAGCGAGGGCCAGAGCACAGGTGAGAGGCGAGGAGGGTCAGGTGGCGTGAGGGAGCGCGCCAATCGGGTCTCCATGCTGTGGGCCTCTGGGGGAACCGTCTGCTGCAGAGTCCAAGATACACTGCTCATGGACCCCTGCAGCGGGTCCTGAGCACGTAGTTTTCTTTCCTGACCTCCTTCTTCTCTCTCTCTTGCTCCTTCCTGACAGACAACTGTCACACCTCTGTCGGATCCTATGAGGTGGCTCCCTTCAGCCCTCCCTGCCTCCTGCTCCTGAGGCTGGCCACTGAGGTGCCCCAGTGCCCTGTAGGCCCTGGGCCCAATTGGGCCCAAGCAAGAGGCAGTTAAGGGGCAGCCTCCAGGCCGTTCTTCTCTGACTTCACCCCCAACTCTCAGGACAGGCCTCTTTTCTCATCCCTGGTGACTGGGTCCTCTCCAGGCCTTGTCTTGACCCTCCTCCCCACTCAATCCCCTTTGCCTCTTTCTGTATTTTCTGGTCTTCTGGCAATTTCGAGGCTAGCACCTGAGAAAACTTCCCTGACTTGAAAAGTGGGGGGCTCTGGGGTTCAGACAGCTCCCCACGTTTCTCCTATCCTGATGTTTATCCATCGCTATTGCAACACATCTAACTGTGGGCTCACCCTGCGGGGCTCTGAGCCCATGGGCAGGAAGACGTCCCAGCCTCGTTTCCACCTCTCCCTGATAACCTCCACCAGTGCCTGGTCCCCACAGGACTCATCTAATGGTTGTGAATTAAAGAATGAACAAGCCGGGCGGGGCGGCGCACGCTTGTAATCCCAGCATTTGGGAGGCTGAGACAGGAGGATCACGATTTGTGGACAGCCTCAGCTACTTAGTCAGGCCCGCTGCAACTTAGTGAAACCCTGTTTCAAAATTAAGAATAAAAAATAGAGCTGGAAGTGTAGGTCAGAGGCAGAATGCCCCTCGGTTCCATGCCCAGTACTGCAAAAATAAATAAAATAAAATAAAATAAAATAAAATGAACGAACAATTGCACCCTGCTCTGAAATGCCAGGGGTTGTGACTATTGAAACAGAGGTCCATTTACCCAGGTTCCAGGACATCAGGGGCTGGCTGGGCTGTTGGATGGCTGGTGGCCCTAGGTGCCTTTCAAGAGCTCACCCTGTCTCTGGTGAGGGACGGGGAGCAAGGACTCAGGTACCACAGTGCTCCCCCTGTGTTGGCCTCTCCCACTTCTGGCCATGCCTCACTTCCAGCCACTCTGCCTGCCAGCCTTTGCCCTGATAACACATTACTGGCACATCCTACATCACCAGACAGCTGCGGAGTTCCCAGCAGTGCTTATCCCTGAACAGATGAACCCAGAGGGGACAATCCTTACCACCTACCCTTGTATCCCAGACACCGAGGCAGCTCGTCCCCAAGTCATCGCTGGGGCTGCTCCTCTTGGACCTCATTACCAACTCAGGACGGGCCTCTTTTCTTGTCCCCTATGGCCAGGCCCTCTCTGTTCTTTACCAAATCCCCTTTTGCCTCTTTCTGTATTTTCTGGTCTGCCAATTGCCGGCTTAACCATTCGCAGAGTGGGTCAGCTCCCCTGTTCTGGGGGCAAGGTCACAGTGGGATTTGTGGGGAGCCATCCTGGAGCTCCGCAGCCAGAGAGCCTTTGTACCTCCCCGCGGTGTGACCTGCGGCAGCGACTCACTCGGGAGCCTCAGTCGGCTGGCCTGCAACTTGAGAAGAGCCCACAGGTTCCAGGAGGGCTGTGGTGCTCAGCGTGGAGAACACCTAGTGCAGAGCTTAGGATCCAGGGCGTTTCCAACAAAGGCTCACCTGCCATGACCAAGGCTCCTGCCCTCCCTTTTGACCAGGATGGGACCACTTCCAGCCAGGGAGCTGGACCGGCCAGTGTTCCCCTGGTGAAGACACCCAACTGTCCCCCACTGTCTGCTTCTTTTCTCCCTTGCCTTTTTTTTTTTTTTTTTTGCAGTGCTGGGGATTTCCTGGAAGGCAAGGGCTCTACCACCGAGCCACACCCCCAGCCCCGCTTCCCTCTTCTCTCTCTCCCTTTCCGGATTGAAATAGGGGGCATTCTACCTCTAAACTCACACATCCTCAGCCCTATTCTTATTTATGTATTTACTTTAGTTTGAAGCAGGTTCTCACTAAGTTGCTGACGGCCTCACTGCATTGCTGAGGCTGGTTTCAAACCTGTGATCCTCCCATCTCAGGCTCCTAAATACCAGGGTCATAGGTGTGTGCCACCGTGTGTGCCATCGCGTGTGCCACCATGCCTGGCTCCCTCTTTTTTTGGTACTAGAACTTCTCAGTTTTTAACTGTACATGGCTGAACAAAATGACACTACATTCCTGGCCGCCCCTGAAGATGGTGTTAGCGTGTTTCTAGATTGGCCAGTGCAAGTGTGCAGTGTTGGTGGAAATGTCACCTGCGACTTCCGCAGAGTACCCAGCAGAAGAGCCTACAGCATCTCTAAAGCCAGAAATGTGGGCTCCCCAGGGCTCCCGGGGAGTTGCTAACTATCTGAGGGCCCATTAACTCTGGAGGAGAGGGAAGACGTGCTAAGGACCGACTGCAGCGGGCGCTCTAACACAAAGCCTATCCACACAGCTCCTGTACAAATCCATGGATGGTGTCACTACAGGACAAAATCAAACGGACAAAACATGGAGGAACTGCATCAGTCTTGTTAACGCGACGTCTGCTGTGGCTCTTATCTGCCTGTTGACAGTCTCAGAAAGCAGCCTACAATTGTGCGCGCACATCGGCATGTGAATGTGCGTTGTCTCCAGGGCACAGGGAGTTGTTGGAGGAGACCTAGAAGGGTGTCAGGCAGCCTGCGCCCGGCCTGTGAGGGGCCGGGAGCCGGCGCAGGATGAGGATCACTGGGCTCATTGTGGACTTGTTTTCACAGCGAGGCGTTCTCCGTGAAGGGAAACGCATTCGGGCAGAAGCTACTTATCTGGTTTCAGAGCCTTTGAATAGCACAGCTCTACAATGTGCCAGCCCTGTTGTGAAACATTTAAAAGAAATGTGTACACACACGCACACACACACACACACACACACACACACACAATCATTAAATCAGAATCTCTGTGGGTAGGGCCCACATATCTGTATCATAAAGCACCAAAGCCAGTTCTGAAGAATAGTCCCGAGTGTTAGGATAGGACAGGAGAACAGGGGCTACAGGATTGTTTCCTCAAAACTAAAGCAGTGTGAACCCTTGTACGTACCTGTTTCAAACTTAGGCTGGCCCTGCTGGTCACAGCATACATTTTTTTTTCTTTTGGTGGTACTGGGGTTCCTGGAAGCCCTTCTACCTATGGGCTACACTCCCAGACCTATTTTATATTTTGAAACAGGATCTTGTAAGCCAGCGCGGCTGGCTTCGAACCTGCGTGATCCTCCTGTCTTCGCCTCCCAAGCGCGGGGATTACAAGCGTGCGCCACCACGCCTGGCTACATTTTTTAATTATTTTATTATTTTTTGGTGGTACTGGGGGTGGAACCCAGAGGCTTTCTACCTCCAGGTTATACTCCCAGCCCTATTTTATATTTTATTTGGAAACAGGGTCTCACTAAGTAGCTGAGGCTGGCTCTGAACCAGTGCGATCCTCCTGTCTCAGCCTCCCAAGCGCAGGGATTACAAGCGTGCGCCACCACGCCTGGCACTACATTTTTTAAAAAAATACTGGGATTAAACTCAAGGGTATGCTACCTCCCATCTACATTAATAGCTCTTTTTAAAAATTTTTTTATTGGTGCATTGTATTCATACATCTTAATGGAGTACAAGATGGTGGAGGCACACATGCACACATCACTCATTTAGCCCTTGCCCAATTCCCACTCTATCCCTTTCCCCTCCCTCCTTCTCATGTTTGGCTTAGTGATTGTCTGAAATGTTTGTGCATGTACACCACGTACATTAGGGAATTTCCCTCTATTTTTAATTTGATAAAGTGTCTCACTGAGTTGCTGAGGGTCTCCTTAAGTTGCTGAGACTAGCCTCGAATCTGTGATCCTCCTATTTTAGCCTCCCAAGTACAGGGATTATACCTGTATACCACCACACCCAGGTCCACTGCAAACCTTTAACTGAGTCTTTCCTGAGTTCTTTATCTCATACCGATTTGATAGGGGTTGGCAAATTTCCTTTACAAAATTTAAACCTGGAGTTATGTGATAATATTCTTTCTGTAAGCCTTTGTTCATATTGTCATTTTTCCTACAGCTTTTACTCCTGACTGAATTTACTCTCTTGTGAAATATAAACCCAGTTTCTTCATAGCCAATACTAAAGAGGGAAGAGAATTCCTGCCCCCACCCCCACGACAGAGTTACCACCTTGTCATTAGTACCTCCGCTTGCAAGAGAGGTCTGGTGCCCACAGAAGCAGGCCAAGGTTCCCAGGTGGGGAGGTCTCCTGTGTGACCCCAGGGGATGGCCCGCTCCCACTGTCGCTTACCGGCAGTCCCCAGGCTCAGCAGCACAGCCACCCAGAGGACCCAGAAGAAAATGAGGATGCCGAATGTCCACAGTGGCTGGAACAGCAGGAAGGGAGAGCCGCTGAGGACTTTACTTGTGACTTGGAAGAGCTCAACTGTCCATTTCATTCTCTTTCTGAGGACAAAAATCAAGACGAGCAGAATTGCCTGGTGAGAAAGGGGGTAAATTATTTTGAAAGAATGGAGAACTGGGTAGCGCTCAAAGCAAACCCCGCTATTTTACTGACATCTCAGCAAATAGCTCTTTTACAACAGCAACTCACCACTTCTAAGTGAACAGATAAATTCCCAAACATTAATCGAGGACCTACTATGTGCTGGCCCCCATATTAGATTATGTAGCTGTGACTGCAAAGGAGGCCTCGTCCCTTCCTAAAGGAGATGGCAGTCTGGTCGGAAAGCAGAAGAAAATGAGAATAAGGCCCTCTGGGGTCAAGAAACTGTATTCACACCCTACCCACCCAAGATGTTCAGAGAAGGGTAAAAACGGGCAGGGGAATGCGAGTTTGGAGGAAGGACGGCGCGGAGGTCTCCACGCTGCCGTCTATGTCTTCTCCTCGGAATCTCTGCTGTGATCTCGAAACCTGGTTCTCTTATCTCTCTCCAGCTGCCTTCTTTCTCATTGTCTTCACAGCCTGTCTATACTCACCACTCATGTTCACACCCCAAATCATTCTTTAGCACCCACGAACCTCTAGGTCCCTACACTCAGGTGACATACACAGGTGGCCCCCACCTTCCCAGAGCAGTGTGCCTAAGTGTCTGTGTAAGGCGGCTGCTGGGAGCTCAGGAGACGGGACACATCCATCCCCCAAGAGGTCCGGGCAGTGGAGAAGGGCTCCGAAGGCCTCGGTGGGCAGCATCACCCAGGGAGGGAGAAGGGACTCTGAAGTCAGGAAGGGCTGAGGGTGGAGGGAGGTGGCCCTCTGTCTTCTATTTCTTTTTTGTTATGGTTGTTTCACCCTTTCTTTAAGAAGCAGAGGAGAGAGGAGGGTCAGAGAAGGGAAGAGGGCTGCTCATCACTTCTCTTTTCCCTTGGAGAACAGCTCCTGGTTCCCCGGGGCTGGGGGTAGTGCTGGACCGGAGGGCAGGTCTTGTCTTTGTCTTCTGTCCCCTGTGCAAGGGTCTGTGGGAGCTGAGACTGAGCTGGCTAGATGGGGATCAAGCCAGGCCAGAAGTGGCTTCCCTGGGCTTGGCTGTCCTCTTGCTCCACAGATAACCTGGCTACCAGACTCAGTTCTCCAGCTGAGAGGACATTCCAAGTAGCAATTGGGGTGGCTCCCTGGTGGACACCAAGCTTCTGCAATGGCTATACCTCTTAGGAAGGAGGAAACAGCGCATCCCTGTGGACAACTGAGCAATAGCGCAGCCCTGTGGACAACTGTGCAATAGCGCACTCTTGTGGACACTGTGCAAAAGCGCACCCCTGTGGACAATTGTGCAATAGCGCACCCCTGTGGACAATTGTGCAATAGCACATCCTTGTAGACAATTGAGCAATAGCGCAGCCCTGTGCACAAGTGTGCAATAGCGCAGCCCTGTGGACAACTGTGCAATAGCACACCCCTGTGGACAACTGAGCAATAGCGCACTCACTTGATAAGCATACTCTACCTAAGTGGCCAAGTTATTTCTCCCAGGTCACAGTGGTCGGGCCTGGATTTGGGCACAGGCCTGAGGCCCCAGAGGCCAGGCCTTTTCCCCATCTGCCATGTGTGGCAGGCACAAACACGGTTGACAAAAGCCTCCCCTTATCCTAACCTCATGCTCGGGTAGGAGGACTCATCTCTGGCCCTGATATCTGTTGGGCACGAATAGTTCAGTGTATGAAGACAAAGGGGATCCTGTAGAAGAGCCGGATTTCTCCCAGCTCTGAACCCCATTTCTTCTCCTCCCCCATGCCCCATAGCTGCAGGCCAGGGCTGCAGGGAGCCCCTTCTTCATCAGCCTCCTCTGCAGTCCCTGTTTTGCTGTGAGGCTGGTCCTTGACCAAGGCAAGACAGGCGTTTTACTTGACTGCCACTTGCTGCCTGACAGATGGTGTGTGAAGAACACAAGTCTCACTGTGGAAAAGAGAAAAATGTGGAGACTGTACCAAATATGAGACCTGGAGGCCCTCAGTGCAGGAGAGGAGCTAGCAGCGAGGGAAGCTGCTTTTGTGGAAAGGTTCAGTGGGCTGTGGAAGCTGCCTCCTCCACAGAGCCCTAAGTGAGCGGCAGGCCCGCCTTCCACCTCAGGTCACCTGAGGCGTTGCCTCGGACTCCCCAGGGTCTAGTGATTCCAGCACTTCTAGTGCCGCCTGGGGCGTGGCCTGAAGGGTTTGGGGTTGCCAATCTCCTCCCCCAGCAGCCAGCATCTTCTGCCTTAATATTCCAAGTTCTCCTGTTTCCAGCTAGGGAGTTCACTAAGGAGGCAGCAAGTTCTCTGAAAACCAGAATAACTCAGCGTCTGGCAGGTGTGTGGACAAAGGGCCCTCTGTGCTCAGGGCAGTGGGCTGGCACACCCCGGGGAGAGCTCAGCACCTACTGGCTGGAAGGGGCGCCTTTCCTCACTGACAGGAAACAGGAACTGTTATAAACCTGTCCCCACCCCACCCTGCAGTGTCCACTTTAGAGCCCTTTGGGATGCAATGGTATAAACAGCAAGGACAGCAAATCCGCTCTGGGAGATGGCAGAAATGACTTGCAAAGAACTTATTTTGAGCCAGGCGCGGTGGTACATGTCTGTGATCTTTGGAGGCTGAGACAGAAGATTGCTGGTTTGAGGCCAGCCTCAGCAACTTAGCAAGACTGCCCACAAGTGAGTGAAAAAGACCTTGTCTCAAAAAGAAAAATGAAAAGGGCTACAGTGTAGTTCAGAATTAGAATGCCCCTGGGTTCAATCCATAGTACAGGAAGGAGGAGGAAGAGGAGGAGGAGGAAGAGGAGGAGGAGGAGGAGGAGGAAGAGGAGGAGGAGGAGGAGGAGGAGGAGGAGGAATTTTCCACTATTTTTGGAAAGTTTTGATTTATTTCTATGTAGGTACCTCAAATCCAAAAAAAGACTCTGAATCATGTAGGCGCATTCTGAGATGAAAGAATAAATGCTAGTTGTTTGGGGCTGGAATTCAATGATTCCTATTTCAGAGCATGGGCTGGCTATTCAATGCACTGCTTGAAGGATGTTTCTTACCGTGAAAACTGTAGATACAATCGCAAACCCCAGCACACATTTCATATTTTCCCTTTCGGTGTCCAATTCTGTGCTGAGGTCATTGGTATAGTCATAATACAGCCACCACAGGATGCCACAGATAACTAGAAAACAAACACCAGCGGGGCTCAGCTCACATGCTCTGAGACACCCACCCCCAAAATGTAGAGCACCACCCAGAAGTCTGGCTGCTGCTGGCTGACCAATGCAGGTGTCCAGCCCACAGTGTGGTCCGGGTGTGAGCAAGAAAGAAACGGCATCAACAGGATGGTGACAGGAATGATGAGCCCAAAGTCTAACGTTCACACAGGCCATGCTGGCGCCCTCTCCCCTGGAAGCCTGGACGGTGCTTCTCACCCACAAAGCCAGGCGACCTGGGAATCATGAAAACTGGAGGCTCATTCTGAGGCTACCTTGGCACTGTACGTGCTTTGCATTGAGGTCCAGAATGCCACCTCTGCAGTCACCCTAAGGGGGTCACAGCTGCCTGCCAGTTATAGATGGGGAAAACCTCCCACAGAGGGCACAGCCTGGCTGGGCAGAGCGAGTCGACAGAGGAATGGAACACCACAGTCATGTCAGCCACTAAAAATCAAAATTCCCACCATGTGTGGTGGTGTACCTGTAATCCCACTACTTAAAAGTCTGAGAGAGGAGGGTTGCAGGTTCAAGGCAAGCCTCAGCAACTTAGTGAGGCCCTGCTTCAAAACAAAAAATCAAAAGGGCTAAGGGTGTGTCTTGGAGGTAGAATGACCCTGGGTTCAATTCCTAGTACACACCTCCCACACACACAGTTAAAATTCCTACAGAGCATGGTGGTAAACACCTGTAATCCCAGTACCTGGGAGGCTGAGACAAGAGGGTTGCAGGTTCAAGGCCAGCCTCAGCAACTTGGGGATCTAGAAGTATAGCTTGGAGGTAGAATGCCCCTGGGTTTAATCTCCAGCACCAATAAATTACATTAAATTAAAATCCTCTATAGCACTTATACATGGCTGCTACCTTGAGCTCCTCATGCCTCTGCCCCTCAGTTTCCCTTTTCCAACAGCCCTGGGAAGATCCTCATGGTAATTCTGAGCCCAGGCAGGGCCTCCAGGAGCCTGTTGTGCAGACTGGTCGGAGCTTTGCATGACAACTGCCAGCACTCCCACGCCACAGTGAACCAATGAGCAGTGGGATTCTCTCTTAGTACTATGGATACCAGGGTCACTTTGTTGGCAGGCCCATTTCAGGGGCCATGTAGCACTGTACAAGAACAACAGCTTTGGCATCAGCTTTGGCATCTTCTGAGACACGAGCTACTCCTGCTGTCTCCTCCCCAGAGGCGGTCTCTCCTCATGTATAAAATGATGGGGCTGGATACTAAGAACACTCTCTGAATAGATACTCTCTAAGAGAGGATCTGAACCCCTAGATACTCTCTAAGAAGACATTTACTTTAAAATGCCAACATTTATTCTATATTTAGTGGAAAGGCTTTTTACTGACGGAAAGGAAATCAATTAAGGAGAAATACTTACACAGCAATCCCAAAATAACCAGTGAAATGAAGATGTGAACCAGAAGTGTGGAGATGAATCGGAAGGTGAGCATCATGGCCAAAGACAAGGCTGCAAAATCAAGCAAAGCTCATGATCCCGATGGGGGCAGGGAGGGTGGGCAGCGGTGGCCGGTCCACGATGACCTGGCCCTGCAGAGAAGAGCAGGCTCGGGTTTTTATACAATCTCCAGATGTCATAGGACACCTGCCAGACAGCAAATGAAAATAACAGGACAAACACAGGGAATCCTGAAGCATACACACGGTTACTGAGCCACAGCAAGCCAGCCCTGAAAGTGCTAGCATCCTTCTCAAATTAAAAAAAAAAAAAAAAGAGTAAAGTGGGGGCTGGGCGTGGTGGTGCACGCTTGTAATCCCAGCATTTGGGAGGCTGAGGATTGTGGTTCTTGGACAGCCTCAGCTACTTAGTGAGGCACTTTGCAACTCAGTGAGACTCTGTTTCAAAATAAAGACTAAAAGATAGGTCTGGAGATGTAGCTTAGAGAGACAATGCCCCAAGTTCCATCCCCAGTACTGAAAAAAAAAAAAAAAAAAAAGATAAAAAGATTGATGTGGAATTTGGGGCTGCACACCTATCGTCCCTGTACTTGGAAGGCTGAGACAGGGGGATCACAGGTTTGAGGCAAGCTTCAGTAACTTAGTGAGACCCTCAGAAATCGAGTGAGAACTTGTTTCAAAATAAAATAAGGCTGAGGATGTAGCTCAAAGTTACAACACCCCTGGGTTCAATCCTTAGTACCCCCTCTCACATAAAAAATATTAAAAAGAAGATATTTTATGCCTAAGTATTCAAATACTTTTTCTTACACATCTAAATGAAGTATTTAAAATGTTTACCCCACTAAGTCTTTTGTCTTCATACTGTGCTTGTATAAAGTTCAAATTATAAATGTCCTTAGAAACTCTTATTAAATCTGAAATATGAATCCCTTTCAAATAAAAGTTTTAAGATCTGAATTATAAAGTAAGCTGTAGATGTAAAATATTGCATTTCATTTTTCATCATTTGAACTTTTAGGTTTTTTGTGTTTTTCTAAATATTTCGGTGAAATAGTAACTATTGTTTTTAAAGTAATATTTAGTAACTATAAAGTAAATATAATGTTTCATAAACAAAAATGAGGGTTGAATATAGGTATTTCAATATGGTGATTAATAATACGGGTTTTGGACTCACACGGATCTGGGCTTGAGTCTTGACTCTGCCACCTATTCTACGAGATGTGCAACCTTGGCCACGCCCCTTAGCCTCTCTGAGACTCAGTTTCCTTTCCTAGGTGTGGGGCAGGGTTCTGATAGGCTTTAATAAATTAATAAGCAGACCTTAAGTAACTTAGCACAACCCTGTTCCCAACAGATCTGGAAGTATAGTTCAGAGATAGAATGACACTGGGTTCAATCACAGCACAAAGAAAGAAAGAAAGAACAAGCCGAATGCTTGGTGCATGATAGGTGCTCATTCCAGACAGCTGTTGATACAAGCACACAGTCCCTGTGGGAGTCATCATATATGGTATCAGGACTAACCGGAGTTTGGGTTTCTATGGTTACCATACTAGAGTCTAGGGGTCAAAGTATCCATGTTGGGTAATGTGAAGTCATTTTCAGCCTAAGTAAGAAGTCTGGAAGTTACATAATGTTGATTATTTTCATTTCTCCAAGCATCCAGGAATGAGTAACCTTTTGCTAATGAAATTAAGGGAAACTATATTTGTTAACTGGCAGCAATACATTAATTGTTGATCCACAGTTACTTTCAACCAAGAGTCTTGGTGCTGCCTTTGGAAAGAGGCTGTATAACAGGCTATAACTACTGTCTACAATATCAGAGTGCATTAACCTGAGTAAAGAAAAGACTGACTCTTAATAATGTGCTCAGCAACTGGGAGCAGAGACAACGGGGAGCCGAAGGGTGAAGAGTGGTAGCTGCTTCCAGAAATGCCAGAGGAGGCCCCTCTCGGCCCACGGCCTTCATCTGCCTACAGCCGGAGCAGGTACGTTCCTCTGAGGAGCTGGACGCATCGTGCATTGCCGTAAGGCCCTATTTAACACAGATGCACACTCTTCCCCTTGCCCACCTACAGGTAGAGAACATACTGGCCAGAAGACATGGATTCTTGTCTCTCTGATGGTTGGAGTCCCCAAAGAATGAGCAGGCAATTTGCTTTTTATGTCTGTCTCTTATGTAGAGCTAAGGGCAAAATACACTGAAACATGGTCGGTACATTAAGGCAACCCCATCCAGTGAGGCTTTCTGGCAGATCTATAGCTGGTTTTCCATTTTCTACCACCCCTCCCTCCACTTCAAACTGAACACTAGAAATATCTATAAAGAAAATAAATATGAAGTTTTATAGTTAAGCCAAAAAGCTAATTTTCAATGTGCTCCATACTTAGGTGGTAGGAGTTCAGGCATTCTACAAATAACTAAAAGGAAATTAATTGAGAATTACCTAATGCGAGGATGCTCAGGCCAAGGATTGTGTCTCGTGCTGACATTATTCCGCTGAGAACCCGGTGGAGGGCGTCGACATCGTTAATCAAAACAGATGCAAACAGGGAGTAGCACTCAGGTGTCTGAGGGACGCACCGGTGAAGCAGGGGGAAAGACTTGCTGCAAAGGAAAGACAGAAGCAATGGCAAAAAAGGTTGATTAATTACTTATCTTAAAAAGACAGTTATTTAAAATTCTCAACAATCAGCAAAACACAAGTTCTGTAGTAATAAGAAAGGACTTTGGCCACCTGTTTTCAGAGTATACCTGAGGGAACCAGGCTGCTGTACACTGCTACCATGATTAGCTGATGCTCTGGGTGAGAAACAGATTATGGGAACCCAGGGAAGCCAAAAACTTAAACTTGCAGAATAACATTTTAATTTTGTTTTGTTTTCTCTGGTGCTGGAGAACAAACCCAGGGCTTTTTGCATGCAAAGCAGGCACTCCATGAATGAGTCATACCCCCAGCTGGAACTCTATTTTAAAAATAAAAAGTATAGCTTATAATTCTAGCATTTGGGAGGCTGAGGCAGGAGGATCATGGTTCGTGGACAGCCTCAGCTATTACTTAGTGAAGCCCTCTGCAATTCATTTTGAGACTCTGTTTCAAAATAAAGAATAAGTCCGGGCATGGTGGCGCACGCTTGTAATCCCTGCGCTTGGGAGGCGGAGATAGGAGGATCGCGTAGATTCGAAGCCAGCTGCACTGACTAAAGAGACCCTGTTTCCAAATAAAAGTATAAGAAATAGGTCTGGGAGTGTAGCCCAGAGGTAGAAGGATTTCCAGGAACCCCAGTACCACCGAAAACTAAAAACAAAAAATCAAAATAAATAATAAAAATAGGGCCGGGGATGTAACTTGAAGGTAGAATGTTCCTAAGTTCTATCCCCATTACATCAAAAAAGTATGTATTTAAGGTGTACAGTGTTCTGATATGGTGTATATTTAAGATGTATGGTGTTCTGTGAAATCATTACTATAGTCAAAGTAACGGACATGTCCATCCCCTTGGCATATTTTACGATGAGAACACTTAGGGTCTACTCTTAACAAATCCCAAGCGTACATTATGGTATTATTAACTATGGTCACCATGCTGTAACGTTGTATCTCCGGAATTTGTTAATCCCTGTATAACCGAAACTTATACTTTTGACCCCCATCTCCATTTCCCCCACCCTCAGCCCCTGGTAATCACCATTTGACTCCTAGTTTCCATTCATTTTATGTGCCTGGCTTAATTTTATGTAATATAATGTCTTCTGGGTTCACCCATGTTGCAAATGGTAAGGTTTCCTTTTTGTTTTGTTTTAAGCCTGGACAATATCCCACTGTATATTTATACACCACATTTTCTTTAGGGGCAACATTTTAAATTTTCATGTCTTTGTCCTTCCTAGGCAGACTACCAATTTCAACACAAGAATCACATTTCTTTGAGGAACTGGTGGGGCTGTGCACTGGACCAATCAGAAGCCGTGTTAATGACAGCACTAGCTTTATTATTCCCTCTTTAGGACAGTAGAGTGAATAAACAGAGTGAGTCCTTAGTAATAAATGTATGATTGACAACTTAGGTAGGTGAGAAATCTCACCTTCCTTGGGATCCTTCCTGAAATGTAAAACCACTCACGAATACACATTCTAAAGGATCTTATCAAGGCTACAATACCTTCGCAGGGCCCTGCTTTTCTTTGGAACTCCCAGTGAAGCACAACATGGGAGGTGTGGAACAATTTTCCTTAGGAGGAGGCCCTGCTATGGAACAGTTCCCTAGTCATGGGATAGTGACTTATGAGAAAAGCTATACAACAGAGAAGTGTGTGTGTGTGTGTGTGTGTGTGTGTGTGTGTGTGTGTGTGTGTGTGTGATACCGAGGACTGGAACCATAGATGTTCTGCCTCTGAGCTACACCCCCAGCACTTTTATACTTTTATTCTTAAACAAGGTCTCGCTGAGTTGCTGACGGTCTTGCTAGTTGCTGAGGCTGGCCTTGGACCTGTGATCCTTCTGTTCAGCCTCCCAAGTACTGGGATTACAGGCATGCATCACTATACCCGGCTATATTAAAATTTTTGAAGGGGCAGTACATTTTCCTCACTCAAATTCCAAGAGGTAACAGATTAAAGCTTGAGAAATTGCCCTTTCTTGTCCCTGAGCACCGAAGCACAGTTCTCAGAGGCCAATGGTTTCTTGCATATCAACTTAAGGACATTTTTTAGCAAATATAAATGTAATGGGAAATTTAAATAGCGGTTTGTAGCTGAGCTCAAAGATAAAATTATACTCTAAAAAAGAATTGCCAGATCCCGCTCTGCAGAACTTGCCAGAAAAGAGGGAGAAAGGAGTAAGAGTCTTCTTAACCCCCACGCCCACACCAAGAGCATTCATGAGCTGGGAGTTGTTTAGAAGAGCATTTGAAAAATAAATTTTTAATCTTGCAATAATTTCAGAGTTATTGGAAAACTGCGGAGATGAAGCAGCGTTCCCGTTCCTGTGTGCCCTCCACGAGCTTTCCCTCCCGGCCACCTCTTATACAACTGCGGTGCACTCGTGAAGATTAAGACATGATGTTGAGACACCACACCACTAATTAAACAACGGCCTTTCTTTGAACTTTATTTTCCACTAATGTCCTTTTTCTGTCTCCGGATCTAATTTGGGATCTCAGATTGCATTTAGTTGTATGTCTCTTCTCTGATCTGTGAGTTTCTTGGTTTGTTTTGTTTCTTGACATTTCTAAAGATTCATGAGCAGTTGTTTCGCAAAATGTCCCTCCATCTGTAGAAGTCCCTTGTGTTTTCTTTTGATAAGGCTGCAGTAACAGGTTTGGGGGAAGATCACCATACAGCTGAGGTGCCCCCTGTTAGAGAATCCATTCTGGAGAACGTGACCTTGAGGGCTTGAGGTTAAGGTGGATTGGTCACGTTCCTCCTCTGCAGGTGCGCCGTATCCGTGTTTTTCTGGCCGTACTTTATTCTTCGGGAGTGAGTTACTAAATCTTTCCCACTCTCAAGGGAAGGGAAATTAAACTCCACCCTTTGGGTAGAAATATTTATATTATTTGGAATTTTTCTGTAAAAAAGATTTATTCCTTTTCCTCCACTTATTTATGTATCCAATCATTTATATCATGATGGACTCCTGGGTATTTAATCTAGTCTTTGAGTTATAATCTAATATGATCATTAACTGGCCACATTTTTCAGGTTGACCCTTGTGTCCCTTCTGTACTTTCTGGCTTTACCAGATGCTGCCAGACTTAGTTGGTATTTTCTTCATCTAAGCCCTAGTACCCCGCATTTCTCCAAATATTATTTGGAGAATGGCAATTTAAAAACAAGATCTGGGCATTGGTGTGCTCATTACCATTGCTATCAGGGTCTTTATAACTCTAGGCCCTCTTATTTTTAAAAATTTTTATTGGTGCATTGTAGTCGTACATCCTAATGGAGCCCTCTTATAATCAATTCTACTATGCAATTTCAGAGTTGCTTGTCAGAGCTGAGTGTGGTGGCACTTGCCTGCGATCACAGTACTTGGACTCTGGGGGCTGAGACAGGAGGATTGCAAGTTCAAGGCTGCAGAGTAAGTTAGTGAGAACCTGTCTGAAAAAATAAAAAAGGCTGATGTAGCTCAGTGGTAGAGGGCTCCTGAGTTCAACTCCCAGCACTGCAGGGGAGGGGAGAGGAATTGCTAGTCATAACCTTGTGACAAATTCACTAACTCAAGCATAATGTTTATGTACAGTTCTTTCTGTAGTTAGCTTACAGTAACCAGTCAAAAACTGTTTTCCAAAATTACTTAGGACAGCTCCTCTCTACTACCTCCTTCAGTAAGGCTGTCAGATATTTGCAATATGCTTAGGTTCATTTGTCATAGACTACATTCTACCCTGAGATCTCTTAGGCGTGTGTGTGTGTGTGTGTGTGTGTGTGTGTGTATGTGTGTATGTGTGTGTGTGTGTTATTGGGGGTGTAGCCCAGGGGCTTTTCTACCTCCGGGCTATCCTCCCAGACCTATTTTATACTCTGTTTGGACACAGGGTCTCACTAAGTTGCTGAGAGCCTCACTAAGTAGCTGAGGCTGGCTTCAAACCTGTGCAATCCTCCTGTCTCAGGCTCCCAAGCGCTGGGATTACAAGCGTGTGCCACCACGCCCAGCCTCTTGAGCATTTTTTTTTAGGCTGGTCCTAGGACTCCATCCCTGTCCCTGAGGGGAAGAGGATGAGAAGCTTCTCTCCTTAGTCAGATGGGAGGGGTTCATGGAAACTCAGCGAGCTCAGGGAACCTCATGGGCTGAGGGCTGAAGTGTCTGGGAAATCTGAAGGCACAGATAGAGGGCTGCACTTAGGGAGTTAACATCCACCGTGGTGTTTGTCAGGGCCAAGGATGTGCAAGGGCTCCCTCAGGTTTGGATGTGGCCGATACATGCACGAGTCCAGAATTGGGTTCCAGTGATCGTGTCTCCTGTAAGGCTGTGGGGACCTCCGCAGATGGCTGCGGGGCGGTTGCAATAAGGCGTAGGCACCGAGGAAGGCTCTCAAATGTCCAGCCAGCACACAGCTGCATTGCAAGGCTACAGTAGCTCCCTTATCTGAGTGTGTGTGGGGGGCGTATGTCCCTAGACCCTCAATGGGTGCCTGAAATCAGGGATGGGACTGAATTCTACATATATTTTTTCCTATACATAGATACACACACCTATGATAAAGTTTAATTTATAAGATAGGCACAGTATGAGACTAATTACAGAACAACTTTAACAATATTCTGATGTGAAAGGTTTCATCAGGCTATTCAGAATGGTGTGCAATTTACGATTTATGAATTGTTTGCTTCTGGAGTGCACCATGTGATGTTTTCAGACTGTGGTTGGCCTTGGCTAAACGAAAGCCTGGAAAGTAAAGTTTTGAATAAAGGGGGGAGGTATAGATTATTGCCTGTGAAGGGTGCTGATGTTGAGAGAGCTATCATGGAACCCCAAACGTGCTCGTGAGTGAAGAGCTGAATGGAGCAGTTCCTAGAGAATGCCCAGAGAATGTTCCAGTCCAAGAGTTAGAAACTCGTTATTTCAGCAAGCTGGGAGAGGAAGAAGAGCACACGCAGGAGAGGAGAGAGAGGCTGCTCCTGCCTGGTCCACGCCTCCTACTGCAGGCTGAGGGCAAGGCAGAGAGCTGCCAACCAAGTCGCAACTTTATCACAATGGGCTGAACATTTTTGATTTTTACTTTTTTTTTGTTTTTGGTGGTACTGGGAATGGAACCCAAGGGCCTTCTACTTCCAGGCTATAATCCCAGACCTATTTTATATTTTATTTGGAGATAGGGTCTCTTAAACCAGCTGAGGCTGGCTTTGAACCTGCACAATCCTCCTGTCTCAGCCTCTCAAATGCGGGGATTACAAGCGTGCGCCACCACGTCCGGCCTGGGCTGAACATTTTAATTACTGAATTGAAAGTGTCTTTTACAACTTAAAGCAACTAAATATTTATTACCTAAACGTAACCAGAGACGCTTTGGCCACCAGTCAGCCCGTGTTTATTCTGGGGTAGACGGGCAAACAGAACTACTCCCACTGACTGAATAAATTGAAAGAGACAGAGAGAAAAAAATTAAGTTCTTTTTGATTATATCCTAAAGGTCCTATTTGTTTGATATAATAGTTTTACCAGTGTATGTACACATACAGATACAAACACATACACCACGCCTATGATAGTTCCTTTTTAATACAAAAGGCAGTTTACTGTGTACTGCACTATAGTTTGTCTTTACTTAAAACACCTTACAGGTCTGTTCACATCAGAAAGTGGTTTCTCTTACTTTGAGCAAAATTTACATGTTAGAGTCAAAGGTATAGATCTCAAACATACAATTAGGGATTTCTGGCAAACAGGCATCGGAATACTGTCAGCCCTTCCAAGACACAGAACATTTCTATCACGGCCCCAAACTCCCACGTGCGCCTGCCGTCCAGCTGTTAGGGTTTAAGAGTAAAGTGCCCGCGGGACATGGTGGCGCACGCTTGTAATCCTGGCATTCCGGAGGATCGCGGTTCGCAGACAGCCTCAGCTACTTTGTGAGACCTTCTGCAATTTAGTGAGACCTTGTTTCAAAATAAAGAATAAAAAATAGGGCAGGGGGTGTAGCTCAGAGGCAGAATGCCCCTGGGTTCCATCCTCAGACCTGCAACATAAATAAATAAATAAGAGTAAAGTGCTCGTGTTCGAAGGCAGGGCAGGGCTGGGGGTGGCCCTGCGGGTGTGGCCGTGGGGACGCATCTGCCCCTCACTCCTCTCCTCTCCTCTTTGCCTTCCACTCTCTCGCCCTGAAGACCTATAGCCCTGGCTCCTGTTTGGCAGCCAGGGTAAGTGGTCACCATATACATATATATGTGGACTAAAGTCTCCAGAGCTGTAGAAAATAAGCTTTTATCCTTTTAGCGTTGCATATTGGTTGGGCGTTGAGAATACGGACAGAAACAAGCGCTCTGTCCCTCGACAGGAGCTCAGGATCCGATTCCTCCCACCGCTTGCGACTGCGGCATCCTGCCTTGTGAGCATCCCGCCTTGTGAGCATCCTGCCTTGTGAGCGGCGTCTCAGAGGAGGTACTTTTGTCTATTGTCTAGCTTCTTTCCCTCGCTGCTGTGTATCAACATCGGATTCCTTTTAACTGTTGAGTACTATCCCGCCGTATGAATATATTACAATTTGTTTTTCTATCCTCTTGTTGATTGCCATTTGAGTTGTTTCCAGTTGGGGATTATTAAAAATAAAGCTTCTAGCGGGGCGTGGTGGCGCACGCTTGTAATCCCCCCCCCCTCTAGCTTGGGAGGCGGAGACAGGAGGGTCCCGCAGGTTTAAAGCCAGCCTCGCTGGCTTAAGAGACCCTGTTTCCAAACAAAAATATTAAAAAATAGGTGTCTGGGAGTGTAGCCCGGAGGTAGAAGGGCTTCCAGGAACCCCAGTACCACCAAAAAAATATAAATATAAATATAAATAAAGCTTCTATAAACATTCATATATATGTGTGTATATGTGTGCGTCTTGTAATTAATCCATGGATACATATTTTTATTTCTCTTACATTTTTATTTCTCTTACATAAATACCTTAGAATGGAATTACTGGGTCATAGGGAATACAGGGAATGGAATTATTGGGTATGCTTAAGTTCTTAAGAAACTGCGAATTTACTGGCCTCACTGTTCACTCCTATAAGGAACAGGTGGAGGTTCTAAGTTCCACACTCAGTTCTTGGCATTGTTAATTTAAAAAGTGTTAGTTGGCCCTTCTAGTAGGTGTACTGTGATCGTCCACTGTCATGTAAACTGTCTGAGTCTTCTGTCTGATTTTACCCGGCTGTTTATCCTTTGTGATTTATAGGAGTCAGCAAATTCAGCTCATTGCCTGTTTTTTGTAGGTAAAGTCTTATCTAAACAGCACAGCCCATTTTTTATGCATTTTCCATGGCTACTTTTGTACTACTGTACAAAAACTACTGTACTGTAGTTGCAACAGAGACTGTGTGTGGTTCACAAAGCCTCAAATATTTACTATCCAACCTGAAGACTTTTAAAATATATCCTGGATTTTAGTCATTAGTCATTATATAGACATAATGAACATTGTCTCCCAATTTGTGGACCTGTCCTCCCTCCATTCTCCTAGTGGGGTTCAGTGAACATAAGTTTCTAACTTTTGAAAAGTCAAGACATCATTTTTTTTTCTTTTGTTTTATAGTGCTTTCTGTAGCCTATCAAAGAAATATTTGCCTACTTTCAGGTAGCACAGTTTTTTTTAAATGTTTTTCTAGAAGCTTTGTTTTTGCTCTTATGTTTAAGTCTAAGATCTATTTCAAGTTAATTTCTATATATGGTGTGAGGAAGAAAGCCCAGATGCATTTTGTCCACATCTTTCCACTTATTTCTGCATCATTTGCTGAAAGGCTTTTTTTTTTTTCATGAAGTTGCTTTGGTCGTTGATGAGCATTCAGTTGACCGTGTGTCTGTATCCCTTCTGGGCTCTTTATTTGTTCCACTTATGTATTTATCTATTGTGTTCTCGTGCCACATGTCTTTATCACTCTGTAACAATTTTGAAATCAACTTTATTGTTGTTCTTCAAGATTTTTCTTTGGACCCTAGCTCTTAAGCCTTTCTATATTTTCAGAATAAACTTGTCACTTTCAACAACTGAATATATAGATCAATTGCAGAGAGGTGACATCCTAACAATATCAAAGCATCCAATCCGTGAATAAGGTGCATTTCTCCACTTATTTAACTATTCTTTCATTTCTTTTAGCAATGCCTAGTTTTCAGGGAAGGTCTTAAATACTATCTCTTAAATTTATTTCCAAACATTTTATTTTTTTTATTCTGCAGAATATAGACTTTAAAATGTATTTCCTAATGGTTTATTGACAGTATGTAGAAATACAGTTTGACCAGCATCTTGTCTCTCTGCTCAATTTACTTCGTAGTTATTTTGTAGATTCCTTTCAATATCTCTATGTGAACCGTAATTCTCTAAGTAAAGATGGTCTTCTAATTCTCATGCTCAATTTGTTGTAATTCCTAGAACTTTCATTTTGAAGTTGAATAGAAGTGATAGGAGCAGATGTCCCTGCTTGTTTCTAAGCTCAGGAGAAAAGCATTCGATTGTTCCCACTAAGTGTAATAGCAACTATAAATTTCTCACAGATTCCCTTTATCAGACAGAAAAATTGCTCTGCTACACCCAGTTTTCTAGTCACTTATAAGAAAATCTAAATGATGTTCCATTAAATGATATGGCATAGCTGGGTATGGTGGTGCACCCGAGACTGAGACAAGAGGATTGTAGATTCAAAGCCAGCCTCAACTTAGTGAGGCCCTCCACAGCTTAGTGAGACTCTGTTTCAAAATAAAAAATGATATAAGGCTGGGGTCATATCTCAAAGGTAGAATTCCCCTGTGTTTAATCCCCAGTAAAACACACACACACACATACACACACACGTGCGCGCGCACGCACGTGCATGTGCTACAGCATAATTTATTTAAGCAATCTTCTATTGACAGCCATTTAGATTGCATTTATTTATTTATTTATTTATTTATTTATTTATTTATTTATTTTGGTACTGGGGATTGAATCCAGGGGAATTTTACCTTGAAGCTACACCTTCAGCCCTTTTTATGTTGCATTTTGAAAGAGGTCTCACTAAGTTGCTGAGGCTGTCCTCAAACCTGTGGTCCTCCTGTCTTAGCCTCCCAAGTACTGGGATTACAGTTGTGTGCCAAAACGCCTGGCACTTTTAATTTTGTACTACTAAAAATACTGCAGTAAATAGCTCTGCCATTCACACTTGTTCAAGTATATCTGTAGCTTAAATTTCTAGATGCAGAACTGCTTGATTGAAAGCTCTGTACATTCATAACTGATGGATGTTGAATGGCCCTCCTTGGGCCCCACATTCTTGCCCAAAGACAGTGTTATCAAACCTTTAGAAGCTGACTGTCTGCTAGGTGAAAACACAAGTGTCTTAGATGGACTGTCCCCATCGTGAGAGAGAGGTCCAGCGCTTCTTCTAAGTTTAAGAAACATTGTGCTTTTTCTTTCTAAGCATCTATTCATCTATTCTTACCACATTTCTATACTAAGAATAAAAAATTAGAGCCGGGCGTGGTGGCACACGCTTGTAATCCCAGCATTCGGGAGGCTAAAACTGGAGGATCGCAGTTCGCAGACAGCCTCGGCTACTTAGTGAGGCCCTCCACAACTTAGTGAGACCCTGTTTCAAAATAAAGAATTAAAATAGGGCAGGGGATGTGGCTCGGAGGTCAAATGCCCCTGGGTTCCATCCCCAGACCCGCAAAAAAAAAATTATATAGATAATAAAAAATGAGATACTGGTCTTTTAAAGGTTGATTTGTAAAGACCTTTCACAAATTAGAGAAATTAATCTCTTTTCTTACATGAATTACAACTATTTGCCTATTAATTGTGCTTCTAGTGGTTGTCATGCAGAAATATTTTCTTATTATATAATCCAATTTATTAATTACTATGTCTTTTAAATTGTAAGTCATAGAAGCCTTCTTGCTCTCAGGTTACAATAGAATTCTCCCATGGCTTTCTTCTAGTACTTTCTGTTTTTACTTTTATGCATGAAAATCTTTAATGCATTTGGAACGTATCCATATAAGGCAGGATGCACAGAGCCAGTTTTTGGCCCTGGATGTCTACTGGTGGTCTAGTACCACCTGTTGAGTAGTCCATCTTCTGTTGATTTGAGATACTAGATTTATCATTTACTAAATTCTGTAAGTATTTGGGTCTAATCCTACCATTCTCATTATAATCATAATAAATTTATAAGTCAACTTAGGGAGAAGTTACAGCTTTTTTATAATGTTGAGTTGTATTAGCATGGTTAACCTGGACACACAATGTTGGGGAGGGGAAGGGGAAGTGCCGGGTGGAGAGGCATCAAGCACAGGCTGAACGTATGCCGTTTTCAATATGATCCACACCAAAAAACCCCCTGAGAGTCTTGTTAAATTGATTTTAGGCAATTCTGTGATTTTGTGTACATTTTTCTTGCTGTGGTAAAGGAGGATATGAATATATCTATGGATGTCCAAGTTACAGTATATTAATCTTGTTGCATTGCTGCCTAAATGAGTTCCCTTGTTGTTCATGGGAGTTTTTCAGTTAATTCTCTTGGGTTTCCAGGTCTATAGTCATACCATTTGCAGAGCAGTGATTTTACATTCTGCTTCCCAATTTCTCTCTCTTTTCTACTGCTAAAAGAATCCTTAACATCAATAAATTTCTCTCTTTCTAGTGTGTGATACTAGGGATGGAACCCAAGGTTCACATTTGCTAGGCAAGCGCTCTGTCGCTGAGCTGTACCTTTACCCCCACCTTCACAATATTTTAAAAGCAGATATTTTGTGAAGTTTCACTTAACATTTCTGAACATTAAGATCAGATATAAGTTTTAGTTACTTAATGCCATTTTTCCCCAAACATGATTCTCCATAGACCTTAATTTTCTCAAGAGTTGTTTTCTTTTTTCTTTCTTTCTTTCTTTCTTTCTTTCTTTCTTTCTTTCTTTCTTTCTTTCTTTTTTTTTTTTTTTTGTCAACTGTGGTGCTTTTCACGCATTCAATTACCCTATGCTGGTAAAGAGGCGCCATCTTAACCTGAGGGTAACACGGGTCACAGGTAAACCTGGGCCACCCATGTTGGATGGTTGACAAGCTGTCCACTGGGCATGGCATTAACTGGGGAGGGCTGCATCTTTTGTCCACAGGCTCAAGTTTTTTTCTCATTCATTCCCGCTTTTGTTGACCACTAGCAAAGCCACTCAAACCTACAGGAAGGAATCTAGAGAGCTGCCTGTATATTCAGATCACCCTGTCTATGAATTTTTTGTGATGCTAAGTTCATTCCATGTTTCCAGGATCTTTACAAAGAACAGAGTAATAATCTAAAATTCAATTGAACCAGGCGTGGTGGCGCACGCTTGTAATCCCAGCATTCGGGAGGTTGAGACTGGAGGATCGCAGTTCGCAGACAGCCTCAGCTATTTAGTGAAGCCCTCTGCAACTCAGTGAAACCCTGTTTCAAAATAAAGATTAAAAAATAGGGCAGGGGTATAGCTAGGAGGTAAAATGCCCCTGGGTTCCATCCTCAAACCCGCAATAAATAAATGAAATTCAGTTGAGATTGTGTGTTATTTATACATATATGCATTGAGATACATAGAGATTCAGAGAGATGATGCCTATTTATGAAGTTTAATAACTAAAAATTATGTCAATCATTGACTGAAAAATTAGAAGAAAATTATAGAAATTGTCAAAATCATGTCATTTGCAAGAAGATGGAAAGACCTGGAGATCATTATGTTAAGTGAAATCAGCCAGGCACAGAAAGAGAAGGGACATATGTTTTCTCTAATATGTCCAAACTAGGAAGTATTAGGAATACCAGAGGGGCTCCAGATAATGGAGGAGAAACCTCAGTAAAGCTAGAATGGAAGGGTAGGAGAGGAAGAAGGCTCAGGTTGATTAATGGAGGAGCTACATCCAAATATGTGTAAAATATGAATGTAGCATGGTCAACCTGGACACTCATTATTGGGAAGAGGGGAAGGGGAAGTGGTGGTGGGGTGCGGAAGGTCACCAAGCACAGTCAGAATGTATGCCATTTTTAATATGTTCCACATAAAAAATTTAAAAATAAAAATAATTAAAATAATTTTAAAAAGTAAGTAAGCCGGGCGTGGTGGCACACGCTTGTAATCCCTGAGCTTGGGAGGCAGAGACAGGAGGATCACGCAGGTTCGAAGCAGCCGCACTGGCTTAAGAGACCCTGTTTCCAAACACAAAGTATAAAAATAGGTCTGGGAGTGTAACTCTGAGGTGGAAGGGCTTCCAGGAACCCCAGTACCACCAAAAAAAAAAAAAAGAAAAGGTATTAAACCATGTTAGCCGGGCGTGGTGGCGCACGCTTGTAATACCCACACTCAGGAGGCTTGAGACAGGAGGATCGCACAGGTTCGAAGCCAGCCTCAGCTACTTAGTGAGGCTCTCAGCAACTTAGTGAGACCCTGTTTCCAAAATAAAATATAAATGGGTCTGGGAGTATAGCCCGGAGGTAGAAAGCCTCTGGGTTCCACCCCCAGTACCACCAAAAAAAAAAAAAAAAGTAAGTAAATAAATAAATGTATAAAATATGGCTGGTTGTAGCTCAGAAGTAAAATCCCTCTGTGTTATTCCATCCCAAGTACCAAGAAAGAGAGAGAAAGAGAAAGAAAGAAGAAAAGAAAGAGAAAGAAAGAAAGGAAGAAAGTGTGTACCAGTTCTAGCACTGTCTATGAATTTTTCAGAGCAAACAATGCAGTGTCAAGCAGGGGCACCTATGTGAGAGGCTAGGACTAGAATGTACTGGGGGGGGAGAGGAGGACTCTCAAGCTGTTTGTTTTTTTTGTATAGGAGATTGAATGCAAGGGCATTCTGCCTTTGAGCTACACCCCCTGCTCTTTTTATTTTAAAACAGGGTCTAAGTTGCTGATGATCTTGCTAAGTTGCCGCACCTGGCCTTGAATATGCACTCCTTTGACTCAGCTTCCAAGGACTGGGATTACAGGTGTGCACCAGCTTTTTAGATTTTAAATACACAGGGGACTCAAAATACAGTACTATACTGAGCACCAAAAAGGAAAAAAGATATGCTCGCCTGTCACCTCCTGCAGTGCTTTGTAACTGCTCTTAGAGTCCCGTAAGTCAGCAGCAAACCTCGATATTTAGCCATTTCTCTAGAGTGTGTAATATCTCAGGTGACCAACGGGGGAAGAAGAAACAATTAGCACAGTCAAGAAGAGGTATGTAGAAAACGTTCTTTGGCCCTACAGTCACACTTCTCATGTTCCCCAGCTTTTAAATCTTGGCACCACCTCTCCATGTAAATATGATAATTTCCATCTTAAACAAACACTCACTTGTGTAGGAAAAGGAAACAGAGCCCTCAAGTCTCTTTCTGTCTCCCTCACTCCATCCAAAAGAGCCAGTCAATCAATAGCTTTGTCCTCATTTGAAAAGTTAGTCTTGGAAAGCTCTGCATTTGTGGGTGGAAAGGGCTGGGACTGACTTGAGGGGTAGAGGAGACGGTGACCAGAGAACACGTGTGTGAGATGTTTTTCCTTCCAGCTTGGTGTGAGCCCCAGGCCCGCTCATGGGCTGTCCAATCTAGCCTTGACTGTTTATCTTATAGAATTAGAGAAACTACTCTGGATGCTGTTGGGGGCTGAATGTTGCTTTTCCACTTGTGGCTGTCTGACCCTAACCCCTCCCTGCATCAGCCTTCTCAGCTATAAAACAGATTGAAAATAATACCTACAGCACAGAGGCTTGTGAGGCCCAAATAAGTTAATACATGTCAAGAGCTTAGCAAAGCACCCGACACGTGTCAAAAGCTTGACAAATGTTTAGTTAGATCATTATCAGCATTAAGATATAATCTTCCTATGGAATTAGAGTTAACATCTTGCTTACAGTACAGGAGAGTTTGTCCAACTCTGCTTAAATGGCAACCTTAAAAATTGCATATTTTTTTTCAGTTCTGACTACAGGAACAGGTACAGTGTTCCAAAAACAAAACAAAACAAACTCTTTCTCTCCAAATGCTAAATAATTTTCCTTCAACCCATTTAAAACATTCTTATTTTTCTCCCCTGGGTAAGTTAGGTTTCATTGAGACATATTTATAATATCTGACAATTAAAAGGATTTAAAAAATAAGACATTATAAAAAACATCTGAGTATGGTGGCATATACCTGTAATCCAAGTACTTGGGAGGCTAAAATAGGAGGATTGCAGATTCGAGACCAGCCTCAGCAACATAGCGAGATCCTCCACAACTTAGTGAGACCCTGTTTCAAAAATTAAAAAATAAAATCAGGCTAGGGGTGTAGCTCAGAGGCAGAATGCCCCTGGGTTCAATCTCCAGTAACACACACACACACACACACACACACACACACACACACACACGCACACTAGAAACGAAGAATGAGTTACTCTCCTCTGCAAATAATTCTGTGCTCCTTTGATTACCTACAACCCAAGCAATCATTTTAACAAGGAATAAAATCCAAATGGCTAACTACAGTCTGCTTCCTACGCAGTTAAAACCTGCTTGCATCTTTTTGGAGTACTTGTAAGACTGGCATTTTCCAAGCTGTGCTTACAATCAGAAAATCATAAAGTAAATATATTTTTAAGTTCAGTAGAATATAAAATATGAATACGAATCATTTATACTAAGGGGAAGCCTTGTTTTGTGAGATTTCTCTTTCCGTTTTATGTACCTATATAAGTATCATACTGACCGGGTACGTTTGTACTGTGGCTGTGTTTTAATGAATTTATTATGTGGGTCTCAATCAAGAATTTGATGAACACTGTACTAGATGGTTGACACAATGCCTTGTTTTACTTACATTAGTTTTCCTTAGGGATTCTGCAGAGTTCTTATTCATGTAAACATGTACTTTTCAAAGGAATGGCGATGCACCATTAGTACAAGTCTTCCGTTAGTACACCTCAGCATCCTGAGAGTGGCAATGGACTGCATTCCCCCCTTAGCCTTCTCAAAGGCTGAAACATGAGCCCTTTGTCCAGGTGACCACTAATTAATCACTGCAACTTTATTCTACAAATATTTACAAGGTGCCTATAATATGCCAGGGGGCATACTCGTTGGTAAGAATGAGTAAGATCTGCAAAGGAGTTCACCCAGTATGTTCTTAATAAGGACCTGTGCTTTCTCTGTTTATTGAGATAAAAGGTAGGGAGCCCAGTTACATTGGCCCTCCTGGGTCTGCTTCTTGTGGAGGAATCTAGAGTTATAAAAACAAACTCTGTGTACTTGCAATGAAAAGACAAAAGGCGGGGCCTGGCATGTGATGCGTGCCTTTAATTCCAGTATTTGGAAGGCTGAGGCAAGAGGATCACCGATTCAAGACCAGCCCCAGCAACTTAGCAAGGCCCTCAACAACATCGCAAGACCCTGCTTAAAAAACAAACAAACAAACAAACAAACAAAAAACGAATAGGGCTGGATGTGTAGCTCAGAGGTAGAACTTTTGAGTTTGAGCCCTAGTTCCACAAATAAGCAAACAGAAGCAAATGATTTCCACTTTGTAATAAATAGCTGTAGCTGGAGAAGAAAAACCTACTGCTTTATAAAACCACTCAATAATAAATTATGTGTTTTTTTCTAGATTTAGGGTTATTCCTTGAAGATTACATGTATCTTTATTATTTGCTGAGCTTTCTTCTTGTTTACTCTGGTTCCCAGTCCATTGTCCATTAAGTATGTTGCAAACAGTCCCTGCTTAATTTCCCTGCTCTGCTGTAAACTATAAAGTCCCTACAGGCAGGGTGTCTACCTCCCTGTGTCCTTTGGGTTTTCTATAATACCTAGAAGAGTAACAAACTCACATCACGTACCCCATACCTCTTCTTGATGGATAAGGATGAAGTACAGAGGTGTTTACCTTGGAGGAACCGGGAGCCTGGGGCACAAGGAGGCTGCATTTGGATTCTGGGTATAGTTCAAGGAATTCAAGCTATAGACACACAGGAGAGACCCTGGAAGCAGAAGACACACAGACTATATTATTTTTCTATGTTGTATCCATCTTCCTAGGGAAGCCAGTCAGGAAACCACAGCTATTTTGCCCAACCAGGAAGGAGACAGAATGCATTAGGCCAGATTTGGAAAACAGGTCACTTAAACATAAAATGAATAGGCACACCATCTGAGATTGAGTCAGGGCCTCTTTTCTTTCTCTCCAAAACCACTAATTCAAAACTATAAGTTAAAGGATTGTTACTGAACTGGCTTGGAGGTTACTTGAAGATAATTTACTATGGGAGTTTCATATTTTTAACTCAGCTTTGCAAATAAATTTTAAATATTTTGCACTCTATTTCTTAGGCCAATAAAATTTGCAGTGGGTTGCTTTTTTTTACACTTTCTTTTGCTTAATCACAATAACATATGTCTGGACAGGGAGCCCAGAGTGAGGTATTTTAGTTACACAAATGCTTTTGGCACAATCTGCAATTTTCCTATTGGTCAGTAAAAGTATCAACCCATCCTGACAGTCTTATCAAAGAACCTACTTGTGGGCAATTGGGCCCAAAGCTTTGGGGCGCTCTGCCCTGGCTATGAAAGGCACCAAGCTGCAGGCAGCGGGTGTTACAGAAGAGCATCCTGGGCTCCAGAAAAATACAGATAGAGCTGAAGGAAACTGAAGAAACTCATGAAAAACTGTTTGTGCCCTTTCCCATATAAGAGGCACCTGCAGAAAAGTATAATCTGTAGCTCTCCAGAGAAAGCAGGGTCAGGGTGTGCGAGCCATCTCTGTCCCACAGGTTATTTCCTTTGGGGGGAGAGTGAACTGGCCCCTGGGTGCCTACCATTGGTGTTTGCAAAGAGCTGGACCTCTTCCAGGGTGTCCAACTGCTCTTCAGGACAGCTGGATACACAGAGGGCGGTGGAGCGAAGCCCCTGATCTGTTACTTCAGGGTTGCAGGAATTCATAAAGAACACGTGTCTAAGGAGGTGGAGGAAACAGAAGCAAGTCTTAGGGTACTGCCTCTCATTGGCTTAACTGTGGATTTAAAAAAATAATGTAGCCTGGATGTGACACACTTGTAATTCCAGTATTTGGGAGTCTGAGGATTTTAGGTTCAAGGACAGCCTCAGAAAGTAGTGAGACCCTCATCAACCTAGCCAGACCCTGTTTTATAATAAAAAAATAAAAATAGGGCTGAGGATGTAGCTCGGAGGTAGAATGCCCCTGGGTTTCATCCCCAGTAAGACACACGCACGCACACACACACACACACACACACACACCAACCCCCCCCAAAAAAACCCAACAAACTCCAACCAAATAAAAAAAGCATACATGCTATTTCTAAGGCAAACTTTATTATTTATTTATATATCTATTTATTTATTTTGGTACTGGGGATTGAGCCCAGAAGCATTCTACTTCTGAGCTACACCCCCAGCCCTTTTTATATTTTATATTTTTGAGAGAGGGTCTTCTTAAGTTGCTGAAGTTCTCTCTAAATTGCTGAGACTGACCTTGAACTCGTGACCCTCTTGTCTTAGCCTCCAAAGTACTGGGATTTCAGTTGTGAGCCACCATGCCGCATGACTGGCTTAAAGCAACCTACCTTTCTTTCTTTCTTTCTTTCTTTCTTTCTTTCTTTCTTTGTACTGGGAATGAAACCCAGGGGTATTCTAACTCCAAGATACACCCCCAGCCCTATTTTTTATTCATTATTTTGAAACAGGGTCTCACTGAGTTGCAAAGGGCTTCACTAAGTAGCTGTGGCTGTCCGTGAACCACGATCCTCCTGCCTCAGCCTCCCGAATGCTGGGATTACAAGCGTGCGCTACAAAGCCCAGCAGACTGTTCTGATCAAATCCTTCAGCACAACTGAGCATTTATTATTCCCACCAGGGGTCATCTACAGAGCCTCATAGCTTGTGAACCATTTGCCAATATTAACAAAATTTTCCTTCTCCAGATTCAGCATGTTGTGGGGCATAATTTTAGGGAGCTACCCAAGGAAGAGAAGACACTGATTCACCTGCCTTGGACCATCAGATAAGGATGCATAGCTGCTCAGCAGCATCCCTGCAAAGCATGTTTGTGTCCAAGAGTGTTCAAACATCCTTCAGAGAGTAGCTGAACAGGGGGGAGTGGCGAGTGGAAAGGCAGAGTGGTGGCTAGAAATTAAGGGCAGTTTTAGGAACCAGGGCACTCAGGAGGCCCTTCTAGGAACCAGGGCACTCAGGAGGCCCTTCTAGGAACCAGGGCACTCAGGAGGTCCTTCTGGTAACTCCCCAGCGGCTGGGGAAGTGGCGGACAGGAATAAAACTGGTATTTCCTTGAACATGTCAGTTGCTGTCGGTGGCAGCTCGCAGGCCCTTGTTCAGTGCTCATCCAGGCTGTTGTAGTGGCCTTCCATCACAGGAAGAACGTTGCTGGCTGCCGCTATAGGAGGGACTTTGAGAGGGGGTCCCAGAAGCCATGTTCACCCCAGCCAAGGATGGAGAGAGAGGTGGGGCAAGAAGAGAAGGAGAACAGATTTCCTAAGTGCATAGTAACTAAAAACTTTGTCTTTAAAAACATTTTGGCCAGGTGTGGTAGCTGGTGCATGCCTATAATTCCAGGACCTGGGAGGCTGAGCTGGGAGGCGAGCAAAACTCTCAGCAACCTAGTGAGACTGTTTCAAGACAAGAAATAAGCCATCTACAACTTAGTGAGATCCTGTTTAAAAAATAAAAAATAAAATGGGGCTGGGTGTGTAGCTCAGAGGTAGAATTCTCTCTCTCTCTCTCTCTCTCTCTCTCTCTCACACACACACACACACACACACACACACACACACACACACACAGAAAAATAAATAAAAAAGGGCCAAGGTAGAGCTTGGAGGTAGAATGTCCCTGGGTTTAATACTTAATTACATTAATTACACATGCACACTCTCTCTCTCTCTTTCTAAACAAACAAAATTAAATATCACGTTAAAATACACATACAATTTCCCATCTTATTCGCTAAGTCCACAGCTCAGTGGGGTTAGGTACGTTCATACCACACTACGTTCCTCACCATCCATCCACAGACTCCTTTCGTCTGACAAAACTGAAGCTCTGTGCCCATGAAACAGTAACTCCCCATTTTCCTTTCTCTTCCTTCCCTTGGAATCCACCACTTTACTCTCTGAGTTTGATTACTTTAGATGCTTCACATAAGCAGGGTCCCATGGCACTTGTCTCTTTTTTTAAAATTCTAACACATTACAGATAATAATGGCAACAAAATCTCGATGTATCCTTAAAACAACCTCGTGAGATGGGTGCGATCACCAGGTTTAATAAGACGAAAACTGGGCTCAAAGAGGCTAAGGACTCTACCTGAGGCCAGAGAGCTGAAAATCAGTGGAGGCTGAACAGGAACCTGGGATTGTCTGATCCTACAACTGCACCCTCACTACTGCGCACACTCCTGAGATGGGCTGCCAGACTCTTGCATAAAGTTTTGAAGTACAACCCCTCCATCGGTTGGGGACTTAAGTCAGACACTTACTTTTTTAGGGTCATGTCCTGCCCCGAAAGAGGGGCCCCCTCCACTGGGGCGTTCCTCTTGCCACACACGTTGCCGAAGCTGTCATAGCCGAAGAGGAGTCTCCCTGTGGCTCCGGCCACCACCGAGTAGCCCATGAGGAACATCTAGCAAAACCCAGGGGCATGTGAGGGCCCGGCCACAGTGCAGAAGCACGGTCCCCCACCTGCCTGCAGATGTTGTTATAAAACAGAACCAGGTGAAACACGGATCTTTCCAGCTCCCCCCCACTTCCCTCCTGCGGCAGCAACTCAAACCCCTTAGAATCCTGTCTTCCAACAATGGTTTTAGCAGGTTAGCTAGGGAGAGCATCCCCGAACACTCAGCTTCCTCTCCGTGTTCTTACCTCTTTGTCCTCATACTTTCTTCCTCAGGAGTCTGCCATGTTTTAGTTTTTATTTTTCTATTATTATTTTAGTTTTTTATTTTTCTTATTTTTAAAATTTTGGCCAAACGTCACTGGGACAACATGATTTCTTTTTTCCCCTGAGGTGTGTGGCTTATCTAATACATCCGGGCCATGCTCACTATTTCCTTCCTTCTTTTTAAAACTTTCTTATCTTACTTTTAGGGAACTCTATAGAGGCCACACAGTTGATACATAGCAATATACTTGTCCATTACAAGTCCGGAAATAGTGTTTTGGAAGAACCACTTAAAATTCATGAAATAAAAAACTTAAGAAAGAATTTCAGGAATTCCACTGGGCAAGAACATCTTGCAATTGATAGTCTTTTTATCCCATTTTATAGTGACTATGAGATATGTGAAGCCGCAGTTCAAATAACTGTTTCATTAGTATGCATTGCCAGGCCCTCTGCCAAGACTGAATATGTTTCTTCCCATAATACGAACATTGGGTTGAAAGTTTTTCAATCTAAATGCATATACGGACCAGGAGTGGTGGTACACACCTGTAATCCCAAGGCTTGGGAGGCTGAGACAAGGAGAGCCTCATCAATTTAGTGAAGGCCTCTTACAAAACAAAATAATAAAGGTCTGGGGGTGTAGCTCAGAGGTAGAATGCCCCTGGGTTCAATCTGCAGTACTACAAAAATAAATACATAAAATGCATAGATAGAATATTATTTAATACTTGATCCTGACAAGCTCATTTCAGGACTGAAAATATAGTATACCATTCAAAACATTGAGTATGGATATATGTTACAAAGGTATACTGCCCCATATGTTTCAAATATTCTTCATATACTACTAATTTGTTTGGTGTGTGTGTGTGTGTGTGTGTGTGTGTGTGTGTGTGTGTGTACTGTTAGGGATTGAACCTAGGGGCATTCTACCTACAAGCTATACTC
The DNA here is from genome assembly GCF_963383645.1 of Muscardinus avellanarius. Lineage (NCBI taxonomy): Eukaryota > Metazoa > Chordata > Mammalia > Rodentia > Gliridae > Muscardinus > Muscardinus avellanarius. Next base: position 84,449,898 of record NC_137788.1, on the reverse strand, counting down.
CTAGCCAAATTTTTATACTCTATTTTGAAACAGGGTCTCACTAAGTTGTGGAGGGCCTCATTAAGTAGCTGGCTCATTAAGAGGCTGGCTACGAACCCGGCTCTTCCTGTCTGGGACTACAAACCTGCACTACCGCACCTGGCTGTATTCACTAACTAATTTGGAACTGCAAACATCAAATTTTCTTCTTTCTTTCTTTCTTTCTTTCTTTCTTTCTTTCTTTCTTTCTTTCTTTCTTTCTGTGACACTGGGTATTGAATGCAGGGGTATTCTACCTCTGAGCTATACCCTCATCTCTATTTTACATTTTATATTTATTATATTTATTTTATATTTTGAAACAGGGTCTCACTAAGGCAGAGGGCCTCACTCAATTACTGCGGCTGGCCTGGAACCTGCGATCCTTCTGTCTCAATCTCCCAAGTACTGGGAGATTGTACTGGTAGTACAATTGTACTGGAGTACTGGGAGGTGTGCACTACGACGCCCGGCTTAGATATTCTTTAAGAGTGCTGGCTCAGTGTGCTCCACAGACTGTCACTGGGAAACACAAAGATGAACAACACTTAGCCCCTGACCTCAAGAACTCAGCCCGGAGCAGAGCAGGCCTTTCCAATTTCAGACCACATGTGTCAGGAGGCTCCCAATCCCTACCACTCCTTAGGCTCCTCCTTCATCTAAATGACCAGAATTCAGAATGAGCAGGTCACCTGGAGAACATCATGTTAAGTGAGAAGAGCCAGTCACAGAAAGTGAAGGGTCATATGTTTTATCTCATGTGGAAGCTGGGGAGTAACTGGGAGACCCGAGGAACCCCAAGTAATGGAGGAGAAACCTCAGCTGAGTCAGGGAGAAGGTCTAAGGGAAGGGGAGGGAGAAGGCTGAGGTTCATTAATGGAAATACTAGCACCAACTGTGTGTACATATGTGAATATGCCAACATCAATCTCAGTACTTTGTACTGAGAAGAGGGGAAATGGGGAGGTGGGGGAAGGCCCACCAAATGCTGTGTGCATGTATGTCACTATTAACATGATTTACATGATGATGTGAGACTATAATGCACCAATAAAAACACATTATTAAAAAAAGAATGAGCAAGTCACCTTTGCTAGTAGACAGGGTCATTGACCTTTCACTCAAAGGCTGTGGTTGTAGGTGTGCCTGCCCACGTGACATTGACATGCTGGTGCTTCCAACATGGAGCATGGTAAATAGGGTCCTGATTTTCGCATCTGGACTTGGGGGAAGAAGGGGATTTTACATTTTTTCTCAGCTCACCATGGATATCTAATAATAAAGAGATAATTTCCAGAAAAAGAGAGGAGAGAGAGAGAGAGAGAGAGAGAGAGAGAGAGAGAGAGAGAGAGAGAGATTTCCCTCTTGGAAAGCTTGTAGGGAGGAATAGAAGGTTTTTAGGGGGAAGTGAGGATGGGTTTTGAGGCTTCCTGAGTCTCTGCCACCCACTACTAGTACTTTAAATCATCATTGTTCTAATCCCAAACACACAAGTGCAATTGCATGTAGCAGGCAATACAGCAGGCACATATACTAGTCTGGTGTGGCCACCAAGGAGGTCACTCACTGTCAGCTGTGCCTGGGGACATTAGGGAAATGGAGTCTTAAAGGATGAAGAGGAAAGGGCAAGGTGGAAGGGGAAGGTGAGTAGTCAGAGATGGTCCAGAATTTAAGACTTTCTGTTCTGGGTATTTTATGCAAATAGAAACTCAGGTCGGCACTCTCTCTATCTGCAAGAGACCATTCCTGCTGGTAATTCTAGCATCTTCCCCCAGGTCTCCTTTGTCTAGCACTAATTCAAAGCAGAATTATTTTCAATAATAATTCTATCCAGCACATCTCCAGTTAGGGCATCTGTCACAAGACCCAGAGGATCAACAGAGGCAGAAAAAAAAAAAATTCCTTGCTCTGTTTTAAGTATGACCTGTAGCTAAAATGTTATAAAATATATGAAAAACCAGTCAGTGAAGAAGGGACTCTCATGATTAAAACGGAATACATAAAGAGAATTTGGGTTTATGAAAACCTTCAGATTTATTCTGCAAATTAAATACAAGTTTAAAATAGTTTCTAGCTCTGTGCCGTGTCTCAGCTGGTTCACAGTCCTGCAGGCTGTGATGGGCCATCTATAAATCCTGCCCTTAAACAGCTGCTGGCTGAGAGTTTGGTAATGATGTACTAGATTTGAACCTTGGGGGACTAGGGAAGATCAGTAAATAAAATTAACAGCCCAAGGTCAAAGCTGCCAAACACAGGGCAGGACAGCTGCTCCCTACATTTATACAATAGCAGATCCAGTAAAAACCACCAACCATCTGCAGGGAAGGTATGCAAGAGGGCATTATAGGTGCACTGCCTGGCTCAGCTCCTAGGGAGTTCCCAGGGCCACAATAAAAGCAACAGCAAATTGGTATGCCTTTCAGGCTTACCTTCCTTCCACTGTGCCTATAATCACATCTATGTGAAAGCAGTCCATAAAGTCAACAAATGAACAAATGCCTTTCTTACTTAGAAGAACAAACATGATATTTTAGGGTCTATTCAAATTGAATTCTCTTCAACAAAGGTAATTACTATCTGCTGGTCACTATCAGGCTTTATAAATTAATCATTCACCATGCAGCAATAGCATGCCTCAACCTGGCATGAAAGATTCCATGAGCACAGCTTTTGGAATAGTTGAATGAGGGTTTTCTTCTGTCCTTCTGATTTAAAAAAGAGTATTAAAGTGTCAAGATTCAACTTCCAAGAGACTATCCCAGGACTAACATGGTCTGGCCGGAGGAGGTATACTAGCAGCCATACATCTGTGGAAACTAGAGTGGGGATAATCGGTACCTATTTAACCAGAGGGTGCATAGCACACTGCAAAAACAGTGTACGCACAGCTCAGCTAAAGTAACAGTAATGTGTTTCTAGGCTTTCCTTGGATTTTCCATTGTTAGAAGCCAGCAAAACATGAGGGATATTTGATTTAGGGAAGTGGCAGATGTTAAAAAAAAAAACACAACCTTTCACTTAGAGTGCTTAGAATATAAGAGAATTCACACTGGCCTTACTAAATAATGGTCCTACTACAAACTGTGATTCTCATTTCTTAAAAAAAGTTATCCAAGGGATTAAAGCCACTCAGCAACACAGCCTCTCCAGCTAGTCTTGGTGTTTAGAAAATGCAGTGCAAGGATTCCAAGGACTAACTGACCTTTTTTCTGGGCTACTGGCAAAAGTCTCTCATTGCAGTATGAACTTGAAGCGATTTACATTTGAGGCACATTTATTTCAATCCACGCGCGCTAGCCTCTTCCCTGCCAAACAGCCACACTTACCCAACCAGTCCAAAAGAGAAAGAACAGGAATAACCACGCCGTATCGGTACATTTCCTATAAAGCTGGGGTCGCCACTCTCTTTCTCTGGGAGTTCTCTCTTCAGAAACCTTCCAGAAAAAGGAAGAGTTGAGAAAAAAAAAAAAAATAAACAACCAGGTCGATCCAACCGAACCTAAACTGGACGACTGCTCAAAGTAACCAGTCCTTTCTTCCTTCTTTCCTTCCTTCTCAAAGTGACAAGTATTTTCTTTTCTTTCTTTCTTTCTGCTCAAAGTAACAAGTCTTTTCTTTTTTTATGCTCAAAGTAACCAGTTCTTTCTCTCTCTTTCTTTCTTTCTTCTCTTTCTTTTTTCTTTCTTCTCAAAGTAACCAGTCCCCCTCCCTTTCTTTTTTCCTGCTCAAAGCAGTCCTTCCTTCCTTCCTTCCTTCCTTCCTTTTTTCCTTCCTTTTTTCCTTCCTTCTTTCCTTCCTTCCTTCCTTCCTTCCTTTCCTTTTCCTTCCACCTAAGCCTTTGAATACCCGTCCTTAACTGGAGGTGCACCTGAAGGCAGTCCCTACCCACGGTCCAGGGTCCCCAGGCTACGGCTGCGCCCTGGGGTGGACACTTCCCCCGAGGGCGGGAGGCCAGGCGGGCGGGCAGGCGCAGGTGCGGTAGGAGCCCGTCCCGCGCCCCTCCCGGGCGGCGAGGAGGGCACTCACCAGGTACTCGGCGCCCAGGCACTGCATGGCGCTCGCGGGGATCCCGGCCGGGGCGGGGGCGGGTGCCCGGGGTCAGCCGGGCCGCCGCGGGCTTTCTGCTCGGCTCCTTCCTCCGGCAGCTGGCGCCCTGCCCCGCTGCCCGCCGCCCCTACCGCCCCGCGACGGCGGAGGCCCTGGGCGGGCGGCCGAGGCAGGTGTGTGCACCTGCGGGACAGGAAGTGAGCGCCGGCGCCGTCCGCCCGAGGGTGGGGACTGGGCGCTCAGGTGTGAGGAGCCGGGACCCGCCCCGCCCGTCACAGCCGCGTCCACCCGCGCAAGCAGTCCTCTCTGGTCCAGGTGAGGGACACTGAGGCGCAGGCAGCGGTGCTGTAACTCGCTCCTCCAGGGAACGGAGTTAGTGAGTGGGGGAGGTCAGTGCTGAAGCCAGCCCTGGGGAGCCTGCCCTCTAGGTGGCTCGTGGGCAAACTCCGGGTGTCTCAGCCTGTTTCTGCAGAAGGGGATGGAGGCCGCGAAGGCAGGCCTCTGAGTCTACCCTGGGGCCTCTCCAGGAACCCAGGAAGCAAACCCTGCGGCCTGAGGATCGCCTCTGTGGCCGGTGGGTGAAGCATTTCAGAGTCTCATCGTTCTCCTCTTCCCCCTCCCCTCCCCTCCCCTCCTCTCTCTCCTCCCCTCCCCTCCTCTCTCTCCTCCCCTCCTCTCCTCTCTCTCCTCCCCTCCTCTCCTCTCTCCCCTCCCCTCCTCTCTCCTCTCCCCTCCCCTCCTCTCTCTTCCCCTCTCCTGTCCTCTCCTCTCCTCTCTCCCCTCCTCTCCTCTCTCCTCTCCCCTCCCCTCCTCTCCCTCCTCTCTCTCCTACTCTCCCCTCCTGTCCTCTCCCCTACTTTCTCTTCCCCTCTCCTGTCCTCTCCTGTCCTCTCCCCTCCTCTCCCCTCTCCCCTCCCCTCCTCTCTCCCCTCCTCTCCCCTCCTATCCTCTCCCCTACTCTCTTCCCCTCCCCTCCCCTCCCCTCCTCTCCTCTCTCTCCTCTCCTCTCCTCTCCTCACCCCTCCTCTCTCCTCCCCTCCCCTCCCCTTCTCTCTCTCCTCTCTCTCCTCTCCTCTCCTCTCCTCTCCTCTCCTCTCCTCTCCTCTCCTCTCTCCTCCCCTCCCCTCCCCTCCCCTTCTCTCTCTCCTCTCTCTCCTCTCCTCTCCTCTCCTCTCCTCTCTCCTCCCCTCCCCTCCCCTCCCCTTCCCTTCTCTCTCTCCTCTCTCTCCTCTCCTCTCCTCTCCTCTCCTCTCCTCTCCTCTCTCCTCCCCTCCCCTCCCCTCCCCTCCCCTCCCCTTCTCTCTCTCCTCTCTCTCCTCTCCTCTCCTCTCCTCTCCTCTCCTCTCCTCTCCTCTCCTCTCCTCTCTCCTCCCCTCCCCTCCCCTCCCCTCCCCTCCCCTCCTCTCTCTCCTCTTCTCTCCTCTCCTCTCCTCTCCTCTCCTCTCCTCTCCTCTCCTCTCCTCTCCTCCCTCTCCCATGTTGCCTGGAGTTGATCATTGCCTGACTTCACAGTTGAAATGTTAGCAACCCGGAAGCAACCAGGGGGAAGGGCAGTTTTCCAGGTAAAACAGATCATAGATCGGCACAACAAGGCTGCTGCTAGAGTAAGGAATTAAAAAACAAAAAACAAAACAAAACAAAAAACCCTTTTCTCCAGTCCCCTTTCCACAAGTCACATTCCAGTTCTACCCTTTCCCCTACGCCCTGGGGCTGCTGTGTTATTGCTTCCTCTCCATGTGGCTTCTCCCTTAGGGTAGATGGAAACCTGACTGCAGACTGACAGAAAATGGCTGGGAGTGGCAGGATGGTTTGTGGTGCAGGAGACTTCCTTCTTGCTCCTGGCCACCCTCCCACTCTGAACTCCCTGGATGCGCTGGATGCACGTGTATGAGAGTAGGGGGGACTCCAGGGGAGCACGAATTCATAGGACAAAGAACTAGACAGGAGGAGCACCCGCCTGAAAGGCCACCATTGAAACACCATCTGAAACTGAACGGCTAGAGCAGAGGGAAGGAGCATTTTAAATATACATAAGTATCTTTAAGAAGATGAGGTATATTAGCAATATAAGACAGGAAAAAATCATGAAATTAAATAGACATATTAGGTATGCAGACTATAATGGTTAGAATGAACCAATAGAATTTATTTGTTCTATTTATTGATAATATGGAAATAATTGTAGAATAGATGTAACTGACCCTCCTCCCACATTCTTGGGAGAGTCTAGCCTATCTGCTATAAGTTATTTATTATGTAAACCTGTTTTTAGAATATGAAGGCCCTAGGTCCCAACTCTTCTGTCTATGTACTAGTTACTTTTAATTAAGGAACTCTGCATTATAACAGCTGCCTAAGTGCCTGGCAATAACCAGGCCTCACTGCTTTTTACATGTTGAAACCAATTTTCGATATATTAATACCAAGTTTGTTTTCCAATACCGGCACATTAATACACCCCTGCCCTATTTTTTATTCTTTATTTTGAAACAGGGTCTCACTAAGTTGCGGAGGACCTCACTAAGCATCTGAGGCTTTCCGAGAACCACGATTTCGGGTCTCAGCCTCCCGAATACTCGGATTACAAGCGTGCACCACCATGCCTGGCTATACCACAGCTATTTTCAAATACATTTTGAAGCCATTTCTCAGTACCAGCACAATAGGGAGGAATAAAAAAAAAAAAACCACACACAACAAGATTCACCATCACTGATAATTGCTGAAGTTGAGAAAAATAGGCATGGGGGTTCGTTAAACTATTTTCTGTCCTTTTGTATGTTTGAAACCTTATACAAATACCTACATGTACACACATGTTTACACACACACACACACACACACACACACACACACACACACACACCAAAAACAGAACAATGCAAGCCCCCTCTCAAGCCTCTATTTGGGAGATAGTGGCACATTCTAATGTCTCTGCATGCAGAGCTCTGCTCTTGAACAAAACTTCCTGGTCTCCTTTGTGCCTTTTTTCTTCCATTCTGCCTTCCTGTCCTCACCTCCCCAGCTTGAGTCTGAGGCCTGGGGCCCTGCCCTCCTCATGTTGGGCACTCTCTGTGGGGTGCCAAGGTACCAAACTCAGTTCCCCACCCCATCTCCCCACTCCAGCCCCCATCCAGGCCCCAGTGGCAGTACTTCACATGCTCTCCTCTCCCCAGTGTCTCTTCGCCCCCCTTCCCCTCCTGCCCTCTATCACTGTGCTGTGACCCTCATGTTTATCCCCCCTGCCCTTCTCATTTGGGCCTCTTCCCAAGGCCTCAAGGAGGCTGGAGTCTCACTTCTCTCCTGATCCTAAGTGCACAAAGATGCACTTAGGATCGCTCAGGTTGCCAGATTTGCTTTCAGGTGTCTGACCTGGACCCCTTTAGGTCAGCTTGTAATAGCAAAAGTAAAAAGGAGGCACACTGAAAGAAAGGAGAAAAAATATAGTTTTAAAATTTAGAAACTTCATTGTCTATACCCTGCAAGGTCTGTTCTTTCCTAGAAAAAACATCCCTTAATAGGCCACACTTTTAATCATAATAGCCCATCTGGCCTGTCCCTTCTTAGGCAATAGTACTCAGTAGGCCCATACTTTTAAAATCATAAATGGCCTATATTCCCACCGGAAATTCCTGTGATTTGTGCTAAACTAAAGAATTCCTCCCCTAAGTCTGACCTTGGGTGGAGTCCAGGCCTCACCTGGCACCTGACCAGAACAGCAGGATCTTGCATACCTTGCACACCAGATAAGCCAACCACAGATTTCTGCTTCTGTAAACCCGCTTGCTTAATAGATGGCTCACCCCCTTGTGGTTTTTCCCTTATAAACCCCTACCCCTGCCAGTCGGCGCACCCCTCCAGTAAGATTTCTAGACTGAGGGTACCACCGCTGGCCAGCTGATAAAGGCTTCAATTGGCACATTCCCTTGGACTCTCGAGTCTCTCATTTCTCAAGAAACCTGCATTCAACAAGCTCTTCCCGGTACTGACTGAAGCTCCTGCCAACCGAAGAACAATTGAATCAGCTCCCCTGCTTTCAAACAAAAAGTCTTGTATCGCCAGGCATGGTGGCGCATGCTTGTAATCCCTGCGCTTGGGAGGCTGAGACAGGAGGATCGCACGGGTTCAAAGCCAGCCTCAGCTACTTAGTGAGGTTTTCAGCAACTTAGTGAGACCCTGTTTCCAAATGAAATATAAAAATGGTCTGGGAGTATAGCCCGGAGGTAGAAAGCCTCTGGGTTCCACCCCCAGTACCACCAAAAAAAAAAAAAAAAAGTCTTGTATCAGACCCTAAATACCTTATAAATATCCCATCCTTGAAATAGAATATGTTCACATGAGATCTTACCCTGTTCAGGTGTCTTCCCTCTCCTTGCCAGCTCCTGACACCCAGTGCCCAGCATGCTTTGTTAAAATCCTACAATAGTGGCCTCTGAAAAAGCTGCTTATCCCAGAGTGAGGGAAGGCTCGCCTTAGAGAGTGGAGTATCAGAGGCTCCCAGGGAGCAGGCTCGTCAACTTGGGCCTGAAGGTCCAGGTCTTCATCTTTTTCCTGGCAGCCACAAAAACTCACCCTTTAGATGGAAGTGAGATGAAGGAGAGACAAGGAGCCTTGGGGTGGGACTCTGGCCTCCATGTTTGGTCCAGGAGTGGATCAAGATGTGCAGGATTGGGGGTGGGGGCACACGCCTAGTATCCCAGTACTCTGGAGGCTGAGACAGGAGGATCACAGGTGGTCGGCCAGCCTTGGCTACTTAGTGAGGCCCTCTGCAACTTGGTGAGACCTTCTTTCAAAATAAAAAGTAAAATAGGCCTGAGGTTATAGCTTGGAGGTAAAATGCCCTTGGGTTTAATCACACACACACACACACACACACACACACACACACACACACACACTCTATATCCAGGGCACTAGAGGCATTTGATTTGGCTATGAGTCAGAGCAGGAGGTGGGCAGAAGGAAGGAATCCAGGCAGATGTGTGTGTGCACCCGAGTCCCTGCTCCCTGGAAGTAGAAGGTATTTATTTCTGGATAAGTGCCGGGGTCCAGCCTCAGCCAGTTCAGGGATCTTGAAGGAGGCGTAGGGTCAGTGAAATTGAAGAATGAGAGACGCCATGCTTAGTAGCCTATGCCCTAGAATATACTTTATTTATACATGAATCTGACAGATTACAGCAAGCCGCATCATACGTATTTTGCTTTTCATTTAGGTTTTCAAAACCACATTACACATACATTGTTTTTCGTCTAGTTTTTCATTAACCTGAATTCCATGTAGCAGGCACACCTCAAAGCCACCTGTTTTTCCTGTTTTTTGTTTTTTATTAATTTGTAATCAATTGACCCACAAAATTTATTACTACACTATATCACACATAATAAACTTTAACTGAACTTATCCTTTATCTTAACTACTAAATATTAGACTTACTGTATCTACTTCTAAAATTAACTGCTAATTTTATCTGCTATTTTGGCCACTAGGTATTCTATTAACTTATTTTGACCCAAACACCAACCCCCCACTAAACTTAATCAATTTTTCTAGCATACAATACCTACACCTAATTTTCTATAATACCTATTAAGTTGTTTATGAAGAGAACTCTTTTGTGCTTTAGTGAGCAGGCACCAAGGAGGTCCCTGCCTGCTCAGCCCTCTGTAGGAATGGCAGAGTCCTAACATCAAGCCATTTTCCAGTAATATTAACTCTGTGCTTTCCATTCATCATACACTCCTGTACAGGAAAGTGGAGGATGGTTGGAGGTAAAAAAGTATTCTGATTAGCGCTAGCTCCCTGAGGGGGATAACCACAATCTATCCCCTAACTGATAAGCAACATATGGAGGGCCTTGCACAGTAAGTATAATTTGCCTAAAGTTAACTTTTTCCTTTTATGACTAAAACCTTAAGTGACTTAGGTGATGTAAGCAGAGGAGCAAAGAGCTCTTTTCTATGTAGCTTTCTGAAAGTTCTCCCATAGTCATATTCTTCTTAGCGCTATTCCCAGCACAAATCTTAGGGCATTTTCCAATCATATTCCTATCAATATTCAGATTATTACAAAATAGCAATCCTCAATTGAACCAATGTTCAAATTTCATTAATATTATCATTATTATAACTAAAATCAAGAGGGATAAGGGCTTCAGTTTTGCCAGAGTCTTCCAGCCCTACAGAATTCTCTTCCCAGCTATGACCCTGTCATACAGCAGGAATGGCACCGCCTCCGCCAGATAAGGAAGTTGATGTTTCAGAAAGTCCTTCTCTTTTCCTTAAAATGTTTGGGTCAGAAATCTGGTCTCTGGACCTGTTTTTTTTTTTTTTTTTCAATACTGGGGATGAAACCCAGGGGTCTTCTACCTCCGAGCTACACTCCCAGCCCTATTTTTTATTCTTTAATTTGAAACAGGGCCTCACTGAATTGCAAAGGGCCTCACTAAGTAGCCGAGGCTGGCCTCCAACCTCGACCCTTCTGTCTCAGCCTCCCAAATGCTGGGATTACAAGCACGCAGCGCGATCACACCCAGCAACCTTGGTTATTTTTAACCTGTCTCCATTAAATAAGGGTTGACTGATTAGCTGAGTGTTGGGAGGCATATACCAAGAAGGGCTGTTTGCCTCCTCAAGACGGTGATGCTCATTTGGAGGCTGGTGGTTAGACGTACCGATGGGGCCCCTGGAAACCTTCCTGGGAGAGGATGACTGAGCTAGCAGTGAGGGATAAATAAGAAGCAGTGTGGAGGAGATGGGTGGAGAGGACACCTCAGATGGAGAATGGCGGGACGTGGAGCTGCATGGGAGCCCCAAGGGTTACAGTGTCACTGCAGGATGATTTCCAGGAGGGTGGGGAACGACAAGGTCCCGCTGAGTCTGAGGCAGGGTGTGCCTAGATATCAGTGCTGACTTACACTGTAATCACAGCTCTCGTCTCCGACCTCGGTGCAGGGCAGAGTCCTGGGAATGACCTGAAGACATCTCTTCCTTCCCATCACCAGATGTTTGTACCTGTCTCTAAGACACCTCTCGCTGAAGTCCTTCCTGGTTCATAGCAGTCTCCAGTATGTCTGTAAATGAGTAAGGAGCGTTCTAACAGGACCCTTGGTGGTCCTGGAGGCCTGAGCCCTCCTGTGTGCGCTCAGGAATATTAGAGCTGTAGATGCCCCTGCAAACAATGTCCCCTTTTGGAAATATTGTGCTCTATTCCCTTCTTAGAGCCTTACAGTGTTGAGCAATAGGTTAGAGATTTGACTATCGTATGACCCCTGTATGTGTGCAGTGTGTTTGCATAGAGTGAATATTAATAGTGCTTAACAAACAACATTTTGGCCAGGTGTGGTGGCGCATGCTTGTAATCCCAGCCTTTGGGAGGCTGAGACAGGAGGATCTCAGGTTTGTGGATATAGCCTTAGCTACTTAGTGAGGCCCTTTGCAACTCAGCGAGAATCTGTTTAAAAAAAAAAATAGGGCTGGGGGTGTAGCTTGGAGGTAGAATGCCCCTGGGTTCCATCCCCAGTACTATACACAAAAAAAAGAAAAAAAAAGAAAGAAAGAAGAAAGAAAAAAGAGAGAAAGCAAGAAAAAGAGAAAGAAGAAAGACAAAAGGAGGAGGGGAATGTAGTGGTTTGTGTGGAGAAAGAGCAATTAATCATGAATGTGGAAACCTAAATACCAGCTGTAGGACAGAAGGCGAACTTCCTTTCTCTCTGGGATTCTGTGTAAAATAAGAGAGGAGACCTAAATACCAGCTGTAGGACAGAAGGCGAACTTCCTTTCTCTCTGGGATTCTGTGTAAAATAAGAGAGGAGAGCTGTGCTTTCCTGTGTTTCCTTCCAGCTCTGAAATTCTATGACTTAAAAATCACTTGGCATTTGTGTAAAAACTAAAAACCCAAAGCAAGGAGAAGAAATAAATGGCACAGAAAAGCAGCAGTGAGAGAAATAGAAAACAAAGCAAAAAAATAAGAGAGATGATTGATGTAGACAAAGCTTTTTTTTTTTTTTCAATACTGAGGATGGAACTCAGGATGGAACTCAGGGGCATTCTCCTCCAAGCTACACCCTCAGTCCTATTTTTTTTTATTCATTATTTTGAAACAGGGTCTCACTGAGTTGCAAAAGTCCTCACTAAGTAGATGAGGCTGTCTGTGAACCACGATCCTCCTGTTTCAGCCTCCTGAATGCTGAGATTACAAGTGTGAGCCACTATGCCCAGCTATAAAAGCTTGTTTTTTTGAAAATTCTAAAAAAATAAAAGGTAAGCCTCTGGAGAAACAGATTAATAAAATAGGTTGGAGAAGAAATACGTAAAATATCTGATAGCTAAATAAGTAGATGCTACTCATATAGTAACGATGATACTATCTCCCTACTTTGCCTTTATTTTTCTTTTGCATCTTATTTACTCTTATCCTTTTGAACTCTTATTTGTATTTTCCTCTTTATTCCATATTTATGTTTTATATGAGATATTGGCAACTATTCTGTTAGACATACAGAGGGTATAAAGAGGTTCAATGCCTTGGTCAAACCCTGGCCCTGGGGGGTTAGTGTAGTTTCCATTTCTGAACAGCAGATGGCACTGTAAGCCAGTAGCTGTGTTATCAAACTAAACACGTGTGCTTTTCTTCCTCGATTCTAAGACATCTTCCCTCATCTTTTTTTTGGCAATTTATTTATTTATTACATTGTTAATATTTACAAAATTGTGAGGCACCTTGTACTCTACATTAATGTTTACCTTAGCGTTTTATGCTCTCCAAAGCTATTAAATTGATGTTGTTTCTTATTAAATCTTAAAGTTGTCTTGGAATGGAGGATATTCAATATATTACAAACCTCAGCACCATCTGGAATGAATAGTATACTTAAAAGCACTGAATAAGTTCTTGTGGAGCACTTTTATATTATGTATTTATTTAGTTGTTTGGCAATCACTGAAAGTTTGAGGTCAGGCTGACTCTGAGGTTTAGTACCAAGCTCAAACACTTGCCAACTATGTGATCTTGGGCAAATTAACTTAAACTTGATTGGCCTCAGTGTCTTTGCCTATAAAATGGCTAATTTTTACAAAACAAAGTATAATAGCTAATTTAGAAGATTGTGATTGTATACCTGCCATATAACTTGACCCCAAATAGGTTCTGCAACTTATAGCTAGTATTACATAATTGCCAAGACATCCTGCTGCCTCGGCATCTATGTGTTGAGACCCCACTCCACATAGTTAAATCGGCAAAAACGCCCCGAGAAGGAGGTATCGTCTCTGGCCAAAGTACCCCCCACTTTTAGATACCCTTCACTATTATTCCTTTTAACTTTCTACACGAATTGCTCCAGTGATGTGAAATTAGAACTATGAATGAAATTGAGTCCGTGGAAATAAAACTTTCTAATAATTTGTCTAAACATCCTTGGCACTGCTCAATAATAATGAGAAACTGGCCAGAATTCAGGTACTGTGATAAGCACCCCAGCTGCAGCAATCACAAATGGCCTCCGACCTTCATCACTATCTATTAACTCCGGCAAAGTAGCTCAGTTCAAAGTAATTATTTACCCTTGAAATCCTGCCTAGAGACAGAGAGAAACCTTGTGTGTAACCTTAAAGAAACAACTTAGCTGCCCAAATACAATAGACCCAAAGAAAAAGACTGTTAACTTTTACCTCAGTGTGAGCATTCCTAGAGATAGAAAAAAAAACTGGCTGCATAGTTAGAAATGAATATGACAAAATAAAGGACAGATGTTCTAAATATATATGTATGAAGGAAAAGAAATACCGTAAGAGTAAGAAAAGCATTTTTGCATGAAGAAGAGCTTATCATAAAAAAGTCCCAACTGGGAAAGAAAGGAATTAGAAAGTTAGAAGCAGGCTGCAGAGAGTTTGTGACAGGGAAGTGGATTCTTTTAATAGGCTTGTTGTTTAAAGAAGAGTACTCAGCAGTTAAGAAAATACATCTAACAATTAAAACTAAGAACCTTGTGGTGTTGTTTGTGGTATTTTGTCTGCCAAACTGTGTTGTGAGTATGCTTAAGCTTTCAGATTTAGAAGATAAGATGCCAACACCTGAAGAAACTCCATCACATCCACCTGAATCACCACATCTCCCCACACTTGCTATATGAACTGAGCCCAAAAGATGGAAAAGTTCCAGGAAAAGTTAAAGAAGATTCCCCGAGAAGCTCCCAAGCCTTGACTATTCTGGGAGGCTGCCACCTGGAACTGCTTATCTGCAAGACCTTGGAGAGAAACAAAAGTTAATTCTTCAAAGGCCAACAGCCAGCTGAAAGACACCCATCCCCCCTTTTCTCTTAACTTTACTGGGGAAGGGTATAAATTTCTTGGGGTTTTTGTAATAAAGTGTCATTGGCTCAAGAAGCCTTTGTCCACCTCAGATTCTTTCCAAAGCGTCGTCATTTAGGGACCTAAAGAAAATTCAGTCCCTAAAGGAGAAAGAATCGCTGCAGACAAGAGGCTGCAGAACTCCACCTGCCTTTTGCCCCATCTTTCTGAGGATTTGACCGGGAATGGACCATTACAAACCGACTGAGATTAGTCTGTGACACATAATTTAAAAAAGATTCAGTTGATGAAAAAATAGCAAACAGACCCCCTTTAATCTACAATACGTGGGATGACACTGCGTCTTTATCTCTACCAGTGTGGCTCCTGGGACAGACCATCCTGGGGTGCCCGTTCAACAGACAGATTCCCGGGCTCTACCAGCTTAAAAGCTCTAGAAGGGAAGCTCATATGACGTCTTCTAACTAAGTTCTACATGTTGCTTGAAGGGACACAGAAATGTGGTAACTCTGACATCAAATATAACTTTCTGCAGATTGGTGTCGGGATCACCTTAGTTCTGTTTACTTTCTACAGTACTTGTGATGTGGTAATCATACTTTGCTGATTGGGTGGTGGGAAAATGAAACCCTGGGCCACTCTGGTTCCTTCTGTTCTCTTTACTTCCATGTGTTGATCGTCCTTTATTTCCAGCAGTTTCTACCTCCATTGAGAATGGGTCTCACAGGACAACCATTATGTCCACAGCCGGGTTGTGCCTGGGCAGTGGAGTGAGTAGGTTGTAGACAGGCCAATGAAAGTGTCAGCAGATAGTGTGTAAGACATGTGACTTATTGGGGACAGCTTACAAGAGATCAGCGACTGCTCCAAGAAGAGTTCTATGGGGATAGGCTGGACAGGCAGCGTCTCTGTCCAGCAGCACCTCTCTCACCAAGTTTTGTCCAGTGTTGGCCAGGTGGATGAGTGACACTTATCCTTCCCACTGTGCCCTCAGTTTCCTCTCTGTCTCCACTGAGGGAGGAGCTTGCATGTGAGGCTGCAGAAGCATCAGCCCAAGGAGCAACAATCCTGGTGCATACGCAGGAAAGAAGCTTTCTACAGATAACACCATCTCACCCCAGGTCCCAGCGTGTGGGAGAGAAAGCCAGTGGCCTTCAGGATAAGGTGGATCTGGACATTCTGACCCAGGATTGCTTTCACTGTTGCCCTAACTTGGCTAGATTTTTGGGAACAGAAAGGAGGCAGTCAGGGATATAGTGTTTTTTCACTCCCCTTTTCTTTAAAGAAAAAAATATGACAATGGCAATGTCATCTCTGTTGTGTGAAACACTCTGAGGAATTTTTATGTTGAAACCCTACACCTCAGTTACAGTACCTCAGGATGTGACTGTGTTTGGAGAGGAGGCTTTTAGAGGTAGTTCAGTTAAAATGACGTTGTTAGGTGGGCCCTCGTGCAATCTGACTGGTGTCCTAAGAAGAGGACGTTTGGACAAACATCTACAAAGGGAAGATCAAGTAAAGGCACAGGGAGAAGATGCTCTTCTGTGAGCCAAGGAGAGAGGCCTCAGAAGAAAGCAAAGCTAGCAGGGTGAGGCGGCCACACCCGTAATCCCACTATGCAGGAGGCGAGGTAGGAGGTTCACCAGCTTGAGGCCAGCCCTGGGGAAAGTTAAGGCAGCCCTGTCTCGAAATAAAAAGGGCTGGGTATGTGGCTTTGTTGTTTAAGCCACTCAGTCGGTGGCATTTTTGTTATGGCAGACTTTGCAAACTAAAGTCAACATCTTGAAATTATTTTTTCAATTTCCTAAGTCCTGGGCACAGGCTGTATTTCTTCTCTTCTCTTCTTCCTTCATTCCTTTCTGTCTTTCTGTCTTTCTTTCCTTTCTTTCTTAGAATAAGTTATTATTAATAATACCTGCTTTCCAAACAGGAGTTAGGAAACAAATTTGGTAACAGAACTCTAGAATAGAAACACATGCAAACTTTTACAAACTATTAAAGAATCAGAGACAGTGATTGAAAAGCCTGTCTGAGCACAGACCCACTGGAAGTTAGTCTCCAGATAAGCTTTTACTTCTAAACAGTTTATCAGCACAGTTTATCAGCAGAGTTCCTACAAAGGGTAGACCAGGCAGCGGGCGCGATCAGGCCTTAACATTTCAGTTCCCTGCACCATCAGCTGAGACATGGGCCAGCGGTCACAGGCCCCCAGCAGCCAGGACCCCGAGCCCTTCCTACATGGCACAGAGGCCCCTGCACGTGGGTGGCAGCTGCCTTGGAGAGGGAGGTCACAGTGCCAAGCCTGCCCCTGGTGCACTGCCGAGTATAGACGCCAAATAAGGGGTCCTTTGCCAACATGATCTCATCTGCACCAAAGTTTTTGTTCTTGGAGGAACAAATCGTTGGCAACATGAACAATTTTTTTCCACAGCAAGATGCTTCTGATGTTATGTGTTTCAGTATCTGCCAGCAGGGCAAGGACGAGGATGGCTTCAACCAGAGGCGGACGGTACTCTGGCCGAGGTACACGATTCAGGACAGACTTCACATGGACAGAATTTGACCTCGTCAGGCTGCCTTTCTCAGTACACAAAACACAGTGAAGAATACACGAGGTATTTGGAGCTGGAAGAACTGGCTTGGACTTTGTGCACACCAGCGTCCCGAGTCCTGCCGTGTGCGGAGGTGTGTGTCACCCACTGCTGCTCCTGCAGGTTCTGGTCAGATGTTCTAGGTTCTGGTGACAGTTATGGGGCCCCTCGAAAAATCAAGCTGGCTGGGTGTGGTGGCGCACGCTTGTAATCCCTGTGCTTGGGAGGCGGAGACAGGAGGATCGAGCAGGTTCAAAGCCAGCCTTGCTGGCTTAAGAGACCCTGTTTCCAAATAAAAAAATATAAAATAGGTCTGGGAGTGTTGCCCAGAGGTAGAAGGGCTTCCAGGAACCCCAGTACCACACACACACAAAAAAAATCAAGATGCCTTCTGACTTCCTTCCTCCTCAACAATTTTCCTTGA
Source organism: Muscardinus avellanarius (assembly GCF_963383645.1). Classification (NCBI taxonomy): domain Eukaryota; kingdom Metazoa; phylum Chordata; class Mammalia; order Rodentia; family Gliridae; genus Muscardinus; species Muscardinus avellanarius. Next base: position 84,432,510 of record NC_137788.1, on the reverse strand, counting down.
AGGCAATTAAAGATGAAAAAAATTAAATTTCATCTATCTATGTATCTGCCTGCCTATCACCTGTCTATCATCTATCTTCTACATATATAATATTTGGTGGCAGGCCTGGTGCTATCACTTCTGTGCACCTGGCTCCCCCCACTTGGGGTCCAAATAGTTCTCTAGCACACACATTCAAAGCATGGCCACGGTGGAGTGGACACATGCAGCGCTGGGTGTCACTCGGGATGGAGCAGTCTGGGTCCAGGGCTGAGAAGCCACACATGTGGGTCACTTGCTGCCAGAGAGTTCAGCTGTTGTCGCCAAGCTCACAGAGCAGTCAGACCAGGGCGGATGCAGACCGCAGTCTCCTGTGAGGATCGACACATCTATTTGTGTGTGTGCGTGTGTGTGTGTGTGTGTGTGTGTGTGTGTGTGTGTGTGTGTTTATTACTGGGGATTAAGCCCGGAGGCATTTTACCTCTGAGCTAGACCTCCAGCCCTATTTTATTATTTTGAAACAGGGTCTCACTAAGTTGCTGAGACTGGCCTTGAACCTGCAATTCTTCTCTCTCAGCCTCCCAAGTATTGGGATTACAGGTGTGCACCACTATACCTGGCTTCCTATTTACTTTTATAGCCTGATATTTCAGAGACAGCACTACAATGAAACAGAGCAGTTTAGCGGCTGTAAATAGGGGATCTGTGTACCTCAATTTTCTTAATGGCTCAAGGTCGTTCTTAAGAACATCCATTATTGTAGTAGGTGATGATTGAGGCATTATTGTAGTAGGTGATGATTGAGGATTGCTGAGAGCACGCTGTGGGATGAGGGAGGGAGGCCGCTTACCCCAGCCAGGGCCTGGCCCTGCCTGCCCCGGCACCTCCCCTGGTCTTCTGTTAATGTGTGTGCCTCTTGCTGCCCTGGTGCGTGTCTACTCTCTGATGTTCTCTCCCTTATTTTCTCTACAACCTTTCTTTCTTGTCTCCTTTCATTTCTCATTCTGAATTTTATCCTCTTAATTTTTTTTGAATGTGTGTGTGTGTTGCTGGAGATTGAACCCAGGGGCATTCTACCTCTGAACTACACCCCCAAGCCCTATTTTATTTTTTTATTTTGAAACAAGGTCTTGCTAAAATTCAGAGGGCCTTGCTCAGTTGTTAAGGCTATCCTCCAACCTGTGATCCTCCTGGCTCAGCCTCCTAAGTACTGGGATTACAAGCATGGGCCGTCAAGCCTGGTGATTCTTTGTTTTTATAACTTTTTTTTTTTTTTTTTTGTGGTACTGGGGATGGAACCCAGAGGCTTTCTACCTCCGGGCTATACTCCCAGACCTTTTTTATATTTTATTTGGAAACAGGGTCTCACTAAGTTGCTGGAAGCCTCACTGAGTAGCCGAGGCTGGCTTCGAACCCATGCGATCCTCCTGTCTCAGCCTCCCAAACGTGGGGATTACACCACCACGCCTGGCTTTATAACAATTTTTAACCAATGAGAATGCATTCCCTTTTGTTAACTCAGACAATCAATAAATGTAGCCTCATCCTGACCCCTCTTTATCTTTTGGTGATTTACTATTTATTTAAAAGAACACAACTGAAGATTTAAAAACACATATATTAAAGATATTGAAATATCAAAATAGAAATACAAAACCAAAACTATTTTGTTTGGCTTTACTTGAATTGCATGCAAAGGCTATATAGAATAAGCCTTATTTACATCTCTCCCTCCAGATGTAAGTTTTAGGTTTTTTTATTTTTTGTGGTACTGAGGATGGAACCCAGGGGCGTTCTACCACTGAACTACACCCCCAGTTCTATTTTTATTCTTTATTTTGAAACAGGGTCTCACTAAGTTGCAGAGGACCTCATTCAGTAGCTGAGGCTGGCTTCAAACCCATGGTCGTCCTGTCTTAGCCTCCCAAGTCTTGAGATTACGAGAGTGTGCACCACCACGCCCGGCTTCATATGTAGGTTTTATAATGTATTTTATTGTAGCTGCTGATGTTGGGCTCTTCATGGGTTTTCTAACTGGCTCTTGTGCTTGAGGCTTTTCTGGGTTGGTGTTTCTTCTGGAGTGAAGGGTACAGAGGCTAGAGTACAGCTCATGACCAGTAAAATAGACCAAGTATTCCTCCAGGGGAAATTGATTGGCCTTAGAGAGGCTGTAAGGGCATTCAGATTGTGTCTGGCTGCCAAACTGTTAAAGCTTGCAGATATCTTTTGCTACTGAAATGCAAAGGGCCCTAGGTAAGCAAGGGCTGGGCTGCCCTGTCAGGTGGGGCCAGGGCTCCTCACAGTTGGTTCCCTAGCAACTAACAAGAGTTAGAGCTATGGGGATGGCCACTTCCTTGGTCACCTGCTTGCCTGCCACATAGGGCAGCTCCCCCTGGGGTAGGCGTGGGCTGGGCCGGTGACAGGTGAGGCTCTAGGAGCCCTAGGTGGACAAGCCTTTAAGTCCTGGCCCTAGGCACCTGACTCACTTCACCCACGTCTTGGCCCTGCTTTAGGGACTTTCCATTGTCCTTCCTCCAAGTACTCGGAGTTCAGTCCAGAAGATGGAGCCAAATCACTTTAAACAGAGCGCATGCCTCTCATAGTCTGGTTATTCACAGGACTCAGTGTTGAGAGCTCTAGCCTTCTAGGGGCAGCAAGGGCTTCTCAGTCAGCACTTGCTAATGGACTAATTAAATGAGAATGGATGGATGATTTCTCATCTACCCTAAATAAAAGTCCTGTTGTGTTATGTTTCTAGGGAATCAGGATATTCTCCTGAAACTGAAGTGAAACTGAGGAAGCAGGAGAAGGGAGAACCAGATGCAGAAACAGAGGCACACATCTTACACAGTACAGAGGAAGGCTGGGATAACAGGAGGTGCACTGTGCTGAGAAACATCAGCTTTGTGAAGATGCAGTTTCTTTCAAATATAGTAATTCGCCGGCGTGGTGGGGCACGCTTGTAATCCCCGCTCTTGGGTGGCAGAGACAGGAGGATCGCGCAGGTTTGAAGCCAGCCGCGCTGGCTTAAGAGACCCTGCTTCCAAATAAAAATGTATAAAAATAGGTCTGGGAGTGTAGCCCGGAGGTAGAAGGGCTTCCAGGAACCCCAGTACCACCAAAAACCCAAACCAAACCAAAATCAAATATAGTAATTCATGGGCTTAATGCAACTTCAGGCTAAATATGATTAGGATTATTTTGTGGGGTAGAAGTCTTGGCAAAATTGTCTTAAAATTTATCTAAGTATATAATTAGGCGTGAATTCATCACATATTTATTTTTCTTTTTGGTGCTTGAGATTGGGCCTTGCACATGCTGATCACGTGCTCCACCACTGAGCTCAGTCCCCAGCCGAGCCCAGCGGGTGGTGCTATTAAGGGAGCACTGGCCACAAAACAGAGCTCAGATCAAGAAAGGGTAGAGTTCCGAGGAGCAGATAAAATGGCTCCAAGAGACTGCGTTTTACATATATAAGAATTCAATATATTTTATAAAGATATGGGATATGTAAATAATAAATTAATCCCGTTGAAACAAATCTGTGCATAAATAACTAAAGTAAATCAAATGAAAAATAAACAGCAAATTAGTCTGGCATGGTGATGCATGCTTGTAAACCCAGTACTTGGGAGGCTGAGACGGAAGAATCATATGTTCGAAGCCAGCCTCAGCAACTTAGTGAGGCCTCATTTCCAAAATAAATAAATAATAAATAAGGCTGGGACTGTAGCTTAGAGGTAGAATGACCCTGAGTTCAATTTCTATTACCAAAATAAATAAATAAATAAATAAATAAATAAGGCTGGGACTGTAGCTTAGGGTAGAATGACCCTGAGTTCAATTTCTATTACCAAAATAAATAAATAAATAAATAACCCAAACAAAAAACTCAGGCATTAAATAAGTCACAAATAATCAGTAATTTTAAATAAAGCACAATAATTACTATAAATTCTCAACTCACACGATGGCCCTAAATATACTCCTGATATGTTAGAACTAAGTAGATAGTGTATCATAGAAAAACTTTACAGTTAAAAGCTTTAATGCTTGTTAAGTTTCTAGAAGATGAACTGAGTTTTCAAATGATAGAATCGTACTAGGACATACGTGACTATAGAGCATAGACTCTTGTATAAATTTATATAGTTCAAAATTAGAGATTGTCATATTTACTGCAAACAGCTTCTAAAAACCTTGTATCATAAAAATTAAAGGGAAAGGGAAAAATTGAATGGGAAAAGGAAAGCTCAGACCAATTCACAAAGGAAGATGTGCAAACTAACAAAAAACTAAGCATGTAGGAAAAATACCCAACTCCAGATATTAAAATTAAAATAACGGGAATATACCACTCACTGACATGACATCATAGACACACACATTTAAAAATGTGTTTTTAAATCTAAATGTTGGGGTGTGATGAAATAGGTATACACACATTTAGAAGTTGGCTTGTATTCTTCTGTTTATCTTCAATTTGTTCCCATCTCTTTCTGTACAGACCAGAAAGCAACTTAGCCTAGAAAATGCACTCCAGTGTACCTCCAAATGAACTACAGCAGAATGATTGAAACCTCAAAGTCTAGTTTAAATATCTGCCCTGACCTTCATTGGTTTTGTGAAATTTGGTGAGTTACTGACGTTCCAGGTCTCAGTATGCTCATCTATCAAATGGGCATAAAAATATCTTTTTGCTCTAGGGATTAAGTGAGATTATATGTTATGGCCTAAGCACTGATAATAAATAAGTATTCAATAGACGATAGTTGTTACTTTTCTTATTTATCCCCTTTACCCCAATTTTCTCAACTATAAAGTGTTTGTGTTTGGTTTTATGAACTGTTTTAGCTTCTTTTTAGAACAAGACCACAAATAAATAAATTCATTTTACAAGTGCTTTCTTAAAATATTATATCAATTTCTGATGTCAACTGCAATGGAGAAAAGTAACCAGATAATGGAATCAGTTTATTACTGAACTCAGGTTCCTAGGCTCAGCCCGGGAAAACCAATGTCCAGGAGATTAGTGCAGGGAAGAAAGAAAGGCTTTATTCAAGCCAGGCATGGTGGCGCACGCTTGTAATCCCTGCGCTTGGGAGGCAGGGACAGGAGGATCGCGCAGGTTCGAAGCCAGCAGTGCGGGCTGGCTTAAGAGACCCTGTTTCCAAATTTAAAAAAATATAAAAATAGGTCTGGGAATGTAGCCCGGAGGTAGAAGGGCTTCCAGGAACCCCAGTACCACCACCACCAAAAAAAAAAAAAAAAAAAAAGGCTTTATTCAGTGGCCAAAGAATGGAGAAGAGGGAACTTTGTTCACAAATTAGCTTTTCAACTCCAGATATCGGATAGGAAGAAGAGGGAGAAGGAGAGGGGAGGGGCACTCATGTCTTCTCTGGGGATAGGTAAGAGTCTTCCAGGAATTAGGGGTGACGCCTCTTTTCACCCCTTTCATGGGCTAGTATTTCCAGTCATAGTGGCTCATAGGGTCTTTAAACTTAAAGGGAGAAAGAGAAAGAGGGGAACTATGCCAGCCTAAGTCAAGTTAACCCTGTATTATAATTGTGGACAAAACACTTCTTAAATGATCAGCATGTTTTGGAGAGCTGAGTAGAATCTGACGCAAAAGCGAAGGCAACAAAAGACAGAGTCACGATATGAAGACAGAGATGTCAAGACTTTTCATCCCATTCCAGTCTCCCATGGGAGGTCTGTAGGCCCAAGTGAAGTCAATGTTTTCAGTAACATCAGCCTTCAGGTCCGGGAAGAGTAATGTAAGCAACTGGTATCATCCTGCCCGCACGTCAGAGGTGTTATCTATGGCACAGCTGGTGGGAGCCTAGTAATGTGCTGCCCGGCGGCCTGACCTCCAACACTGGTGATGTTGAAGTCAGAGCTAGCAAAGCTAGAGGACTTATTTAGCATTTTCCTTGGTAACCCGTCACATTTGTCAACAACTATCCCAAGACTTAAATACTCGTGACTTTTGACATTGCAATTCTGTGTTGTTTTGGTATTCTACACACACACACACACACACACACACACACACACACACACACACACACAGCCAAAACAAGTGATTGCACAAAAATTCTCGTAGTTCTGTTCCTAACAGCAAAAACTTGAAAACAATCTGAATGTGCTGTAAAAGAGAAATGGTTCTATTATTTGCTCGAGAAGACTCTATGAAGCCATTAAGATGTTTTTGTAAAAATTATATGAGAACACACACAATGCACACATTTGATAGAATTGTGAAAAAGCAGTTTACCTAATTGTCTATAATATGACTAAGATCACCCAAGATAACTCTACACAAAAAAAGGCTGGAAGGAAAATTACTAGCATGTTAATAATGGACTCTGAGTGAAGAAACAATGGATGATTTTTAAATCCTTTTTTTCCATGCATTTCTGTAATTCCCCATTTTCTTTAATGATGACTCTCCCCACCCACACATAATTGCCATTTAAGTCCCCATTGGTAACTCATGGATAAACGCAAGGGACAGCTCAGTTTGGACTGTTTTCCTTGGGAAGAATGTCATTGTCTCTATTGGAATGCAGTTGCCTAAGGTATAACACTGGGGCAAGGAGAAGCTTTGGACCTGCATTATTCAGTACAGATTTCTGCTGGAGGACTGGCTTGGGCTGATGAAGTGAGAGAAAGCAGAACACCTTTTAGAGAAGGAGGCAGGGAAGCAGAGCCTTTGTACCAGTCACAGAAGTTACAGAAATTCCAAAATCAGGAAAATGGAATTCCAGAGCAGAGCTCATTGCTTGATTGGGCAAAAATCCCATAAACCTTATCTCTTTAGTGACAAGAAAATCCAATTAAAGTTATATCCTTATTATTCTTATTTTCATAGAGGGCAAGACTTAACCTCTTTTCCCCACGACATCAATATTTTTATAAATATAGACTTACCAAGATGGGATTATTTTGCACCTAATGTCTTATAATCTGATTTTACTTTTCAATATGTCTGAACATTATGCCAAGTCAATAAATAAATAAATCTACTTCATAATTTTCAACGGCTGTATTGTATTTTATCAAACGGATAATGCATAAACATAGGCCATATGGTTCGAAACTAAAGTTTTCACCATTTGTGTAAACAGCATAGAAAGGTACATCATTCATACAAATGTAAAGTTGAGAGATTATTTCATTAGAGTACAGGTCCAGATAGAGCAAAGATTGCCCATAATCTCTCAAGAAAAGTTGTGTTTGATTATATTCCCACCAGTGGGGTGCTTTCCTTGAGTGTTTTTCAAGCCTTTTGTACTTTGACCCACTGTAAAAAATACAGTTTACATAGTGATCTTCTACACACACACACACACACACACACACACACACCCTTGAAAGGAAGCTTAATATTTTCCTGACTAGATGCAATGACCTGTTTTTCTCTTCTCACGTCTTTCTTTCCTTTTCTTTTAAAAAATTTTTAAATATCATATATGGCTTACTAAGTTAATTTCATGATTCATAAATAGGCAGTAATTCACTGTTAAAAACACTATTTTAATGCTTTGGCATTCTTTTATTTGCCTTTCTGATAATCAGAGATAATGACGAGTTATTGCTTATTCTTTAATTACTAGAGAGGCCAAGTACTTTGGGAAATTATGTTTTGGAAAGAATACACTGAAGTTCATTGTTTCTTCCTAACTTCCAGTGCACATTAGGCTTAAAAAATAATCCTTTAGTTAGTTGCTGGAGCAAATTAGTCTTTAGAGATTGGGCCCAGGTATCAAAATTCATGAATAAGAAGTTGGGCGTGATGGCACACACCTATAATCAATATACTTGGGTGGCTGAGACAGGAGGATCACTGCCTGCAGCCAGCTTCAGAAACTTGGTGAGGCTAGCAGCAACTTAGTGAGAACCTTTTTCGAAATAAAAAAAATAAAATAGGGCTAAGGGTGCAGTACAGAGGTAGAATGCCCCTAGGTTTAATCCCCAGCACCACAAAAAAGAAAAAGAAAGAAAAATGAAAAAAAAAAATGTGTCCACAGCCTAGAACTACTGGTATAGATAACTGTAAGTTAGAGATTTGTGTGATGGTATTATTTATGACATACCTAGATGCTTACTTTAAAAAATTTGATTTGATATCTGTAGATATAATATTTATTTCAAAGTTTACTTGGAATAATTTAGATAAATAAATGAGCTATCTAAAATGTTTTGTTAGAATTGTAAAAGTTTTGATTATCAAGAACATGCCAGCGCATGCTTGTAATTACAGTACTTAGGAGGCTGAGACCTGAGGATCGCAGGTTCATGGCCAGCCTCAGCTACTTACTGAGGCCCCCCATAAGTTAGTGAGACCCTGTTTCAAAATAAAAAATAAGCCGGGCGTGGTGGCGCACACTTGTAATCCCTGCACTTGGGAGGCGGAGACAGGAGGATCACGCAGGTTCGAAGCCAGCTGTGCTGGCTTAAGAGACCCTGTATCTAAATAAAAATATTTTAAAAAATAGGTCTAGGAGTGTAGCCGGGAGGTAGAAGGGTTTCCAGGAACCCCAGTACCACAAAAAAAAAAAAAAAAAAAAAAATAGGGCTAGGGGTGTAGCTCGAAGGTAGAATGCCCCTGGGTTCAATCCCCAGTACCATGTGCGCGCGCGCGCGCGCACACACACACACACACACACACACACACACACACACACAGAACTTGCCAGTTCTAAGGGTCAGTTTTTATTTGAACTTAAGTCCTCTAATAAGTAGTTTTACAAGCCTACTGTCTATAGGGTACAGTGCTTGACCTGTGGGATGGGAAGAGCCAGCAGCTCACTATGTAATAGACCCCCGATTTATATGTAAATAACTAATACACTAATGAAAGGCAGTAAACATTTCATAATAATATGACTTAGAAATATGTCCATTTAAAATCTATGTTTCTGATGTTCTCAGAGTTTGGGTCATTTATGATAAATTTTATTACTTATGCCAAAAAGCAATGAGAAAATTAGGAACTCTTTTAGCTGGATTTGAGTGGACTGTGTACCTTTTAAACACTATATATATATATATATATATATATATATATATTTTTTTTTTTTTTTTTTTTTTTTTTTTTGGTGGTACTGGGGGTGGAACCCAGAGGCTTTCTACCTCCGGGCTATACTCCCAGATCTTTTTTATATTTTATTTGGAAACAGGGTCTCACTAAGTTGCTGAGAGCCTCACTAAGTAGCTGAGGCTGACTTTGAACCCGTGCGATCCTCCTGTCTCAGCCTCCCAAGCGCGGGGATTACAAGCGTGCGCCACCGCACCCGGCTAAACACTATATTTTTTAAAAAGCTCAGTCGTCTGAAGATTAATTCAGGTTCAAGTATGGAGTTAGGGAAGGGTTCTAATTTTGGCTTATAAAGCTGTTAGCCACACAAATCACAGTTCCTAAAATCCAATGCTTGTTTGAGTCTTATTTAGTGGTAAATTATGGCAAAGATATTCATTTGATGGGTAGTAGTTTAGACTCTCCTGAATAAAATAACCTAGCAGGAGAATCTTGGCACTGTTTAGTCTTTCTGAGTTCCATCAGATAGTTTCAGCCACGTACTGGACATGTCAGCTAGATGGTCCTCTCTGCCCAGTAGGGTTCTTAGCTCCCTCCTGCCTCCTCCAAAGCTCACCTCTTTCTACTAGTGACACAGTCGACAATCTGCTTTGCAATAGATAGAAGTGTCTTTATATTACTGATGCTATTTCCTCAAAGAAATACAGCACTTTCTGGTCCAAACCAGTTTGAGTATCCGGGGGGATACTGATAGGGGCAGGGCAATGGTCTGTTGGCCTGACCACCGACCACCAAGATTTCAGCTCCAAAAGCTCAAGAAGGTCAGTCTGAATGGAGCTGGAGAATATTATGCTAAGCAAGATCAGCCAACCACAAGTAAAAGATCGTGTGTTTTCCCTCATATGTTGAGGCTAGGGAGAAATTGGGACACAAAAGGGGACTTCAGACAAAGGAAGAGACATCCCCGTGGACTGGTAAAGATAGTCTAGGGGAAGGAGTAGGTGGGGAGAGGGAAGGAGATTTGATGAAGGAAACACTTTAATAGACATGACATTCATAAACAAAATTGTCAATTTTTTTTGTGGCACTGGGGTTCCTGGAAGCCCTTCTACTTCTGGGCTACACTCCCAGACCTATTTTATACTTTTTTATTTTTAGAAACAGGGTCTCTTAAGCCAGCGCGGCTGACTTTGAACCTTTGCGATCCTCCTGTCTCCACCTCCAAAGCCCGGGGATTAGGAGCATGCGCCACCACACCTGGCTCAATGTCAATCTTAATATCGAGTACAGGGAAGGGGAGGGAGTTGGGATGGAGCTGGGGGAAGCTCACCAAGTGCTATGTGCACATGTCCCTATCTCTCTCAACTTCATCATGATGTATGACTACAATGTACCAATAAAAAGAAGGAGAAGAGGAAGAAGGAAGAGGAAGCGGAGGAGGAGGAGGAGGAGGAGGAGGAGGGGGAGGATGCGGCAGTGGTGGTGGCCAGCCTGAAACAGCCTGACAGATGTAAAAGAGACCCTGAAGGGCATGACAGGTTGGTGCATTACATATGACTGAGAGGAAATGGGCGTGAGTGGAGGAGGGCCATCATACTTTCTCACAGTCCCTGTCTTTAGTTGGCTATTAGCTGTGCCTGGTGATTCCTAAGCCTGCAGCAACTCAGCTGCTGTTCCTTTATTAAGAGTACAGAAGAAGAAACAGCATTGACTTTAAGCTGGTTACCTAATTTTTCTTTTTCTTTTCTTTGTTTTTTTCAGTACTGAGGATAGAACCCAGGGGCATTCTACCTCTGAGCTACACCCCCAACCCTAGTTTTTCTTCTTTATTTTGAAACAGGGTCTCACTGAGTTGCAAAGGGCTTCACTAAGCAGCTGAGGTTGTCCAAGAACTGTGATCCTCCTATCTCAGCCTCCCAAATGCTGTGATTACAAGTGTGCGTCACCACGCCAGGCTTTGGTTACCTAACTTTTCATGCTGAAAGGTTTTCATCTGTCAAGTGGAGTAAAAATACCTACATGATTGGGTCTGTAGAGTCAACACAGGGAAAGCCTTGAGCAGGCACTTAAATAAATGAGTGGCCTTTACAAGCACCCAGGTGTGAGGACCTGGATCAGACATCCTCACACATCTAGCTGGGCAGGAGGCCAAGATCTAAGGAGATCCAGTGGCATGCGTGGTAGGGGGCTGTGTGTGGCAGGTGGGCTGAGATTAGCCCACAGCCCTGGCTACCTTCTGCACTGTGAAGTTCTCACCCACAGGAGCAGCACAGCCCTGGCAGAGATGCAGGAGAATGGTAAAGGGTCCAGTTAGGTGATGGATCGGTGGTACCATTTTCACTCGCCCCTCCCTAATGTTACCTACGGAGAGAGAGGAGACGACCAGTCACTTAGAGCAAGAACAGAAAGTCCAGACATCTGTGAGTCTTCGAGGGTTATTGGAGGGTGGATTTTCCTCTTGTTGTCCCAGGTCACCAGAGGTCGATGATCAAGTCATCAAACCCAGACACCAGTTTTCTAGAGCTGGGAAACAAGGGAGCACTACATCCTGTTGGGTCACATCCTGTTCACGATGGCGGGAAGTAGGGCAGCAGCCCTAGACGGCTGGAAAAACATGACGTTAGGAGACATTTGCACGCTAATTGCATATGTGTGTTTTGGTATACAATTCCTAAAGACACTGAATCAAAGCCTGTAAATAACGCTCTGGGGAATTTTTAAGCTTCTTGGCAAATAAAACTGGATAGAAGCCAAGTCTCTATCTGACTCTGTTGGAGCTAAGATCATGCCAATCTAAGGGATGGAAACATATCCTATTTGCCATCTGAAAACTGACTACAAGGGCACTGAGTGTTGGCTCTAGGAATAGTGCAGTGTTGGGAACTTCTCAAGGGCAGTCCTAGGGAGTGTGAGATTGTGAGACTTGTCCAGGAGTGGGGAGGCTGTGGCTTCTCTGGAGGGGAAGGGATGGTCATGGCAGTCTCGGACAGCTCACAGTGCACTATCTGGAAGGTGTCAGGCCGACATGAATTTGTGGGTGCTCAAATGCTCAGGGTACAATTTTCCTTTCTGTTTTTCAGATGCCTCATCTGACAAAAGAGTTTCTTGGACTCAAGAATGGCTGAGGTCTCTTTTGGTGTTTTCTCTGCACCTCCGCTGCTCTCCTTCATTCCCTCTTTCTTCTTCTCTCCTCTTCTTTTGCCAGTATTTCAGGCAGGATGATGACTGCCTATTTTCTGTGGGGGTGGTGGGAAGGAGAAAGTGACTTCCTTCTCTTGGGGTTTAGGTCGGTAATTAGCATCCTTCAAGAAGCTACCTGAGAGGATCATGGTTCATGGACAGCCTCAACTACTTAGGCCCTTTGCAACTCAGTGACACCCTGTTTCAGAATAAAGAATAAGGGGGGAAGGCACCAAGCACAGTCTAAATGTATACCATTTTCAATATGTTCCACATATTAATAAAATAAAATATAAAAGAATAAAGAATAAAAATAGGACTGGAGGGTGTAGCTTGGAGGTAGAATGCTCGTGGATTCAACACCCAGATTTTTGGATTGCTGGTTCTAAGAATCATTCTTTAAGGTTTGGAAACCATGAGCTTTCTAATTTGTACTCAATGGTTTGATGACTTTTTTGGAGGTTTATTTTAGTCTATGGTTAGTAATCACACTGAAATGGGTGACCACATTTACTAGGAAATTATCTCTTAGGATCATCCGTGCATCATGGGACTGGATTGGAGGGAGGCTTGTAGTTGGTTAGCATACTAAGGTTCACCTGTCATCCAGTAACTTCAGATTTTAATATTTAGAAAAAAGATATGGAAAAGATCTAATACCTATGAATAAGCTGGGTGTGATGGCGAGGCTTGTAATCCTAGCACTTGGGAGGCTGAGACAGGAGGATCCCACAGGTTCGAAGCCAGCCTCAGCTACTTAGTGAGGCTCTCAGCAACTTAATGAGACCCTGTTTTCAAATAAAGCATAAAATAGGTCTGGGAGCATAGCCTAGAGATAGAAAAGCTGCTGGGTTCTACCCCCAGTACCACAAAAATAACAATAATACCTGTGAATAGAGAGTTTTAGTATAAAATTTTGTTTGTTTGTTTGTTTGTTTTTTGGTGGTACTGGGGTTCCTGGAAGCCCTTCTACCTCCAGGCTACACTCCCAGACCTATTTTTTTTTTTAATTTGGAAACAGGGTCTCTTAAGCCAGCGAGGCTGGCTCCGAACCAGTGCGATCCTCCTGTCTCAGCCTCCCAAGCGCAGGGATTACAAGCATGCGCCACCACGCCTGGCTTAGTATAAAATTTTGAATGATTAAAATCCAACACAATCCTCAAATAAAGTATATTTTAATTTGCACATATTGCCTCCTAGTTTTCACAAGAGGCAGTTTTTTAACCTAGTTATAGTACTACATGAATGTTTTATATTTTCATCTAAATTCATGTAAAATATTTTCTTTGATATGGCGCTTTGAATCAAGCCCAGGGCCTCAAATATACTAACGTGGACTTTATCACTGAGCTATATGCTTAGCCTATAAGATGAAAGGAAGAAAGAGAGAGAGAGAGAGAGAGAGAGAGAATAGGAATTCAATCTACTTTTAGTGTGGATGGACTGAACGGTAAATAATCACAGTAAACTGTGGCTCTTTATTCTGGCTTTGCCTTCAAGACCTTCAATGAATGACTACTTTACAAATATATTTGGTGGGGAGTTAATTGGTATATGATTTCTGAATCACCAAGACAGAAAGATGTGACTTCAAATGCTGCCAGACTTAAAAAGGAGCCTGATGTCTGGGCCAGCCACCAGGCAAAACTGGGTCCTTCTGATGTTCATGTCCTTTGACTCCTTTTCTATCTTCTCACTGTTTCCAAATGTTCCTCTTCCAAATCCTGATACGTCTAAAAGTGAACAACCTCCTGGCTAATGTCAGCGGTGCTTGCCGTGCAGCAGGCTGCTAAGCACTTCACTGCACCTCAGTTAGTCCCACTGCCACGAGAGGGACCAGCATCACCCACTTTGCAGAGGCGGAGCCTGAACTGCTGCTGGCGGAGTGTTTTGCCCTGGGTTGTAAAATTAGGAAGCGATGGAGCTAGTGTTTCCATACAGTTTTTTCTCACTACAAATCAGGCTGTTTCGTAACTCCACAATGCCTTTCAGTGCAGCTTCTGGGCCGGAAATAATAGAAAAACATGATGTTTTAGAGTAGACTGTTTAGTCTGTGAATAAGATGATTGCTCTTCCTATTTTTCTTTTCATTTTGAAGCTTGGATTTACTGTCACTGGCTTCTACCAGTTGGAGACATTCATTATTGGACACCATTGGCTACAGAGTATGGTTTTATGTACTACGTATATGGTTTTATGTAATAGGTATTTCAGAATTGTAAACTGGAGGGGGAAAAAAAGACAGTGAATTTCTGGATGTCTGGGTTCCTTTTTTTTTTTCCCTTTAGAAAACTATTTGGTTGGTTTTATTTAGAAACAAAAGTTAACTGCCCAGAGGATAAAAATAATTTCTTTTGTAGTTTTACCTCATACAGTAACAACATATTGTGCTTTTTCATTGCGAGATCTATTTTTGGAAAGAATACAAGGCACCTTCCATCCCATGAGTAATAATATCTGTCAAGATAATGTTTACCACAAATAATTACTCTGAATCCTTCTTTGGAAAACCTATGAATTGTTTTTTCACACAGCTAGTGTGTTATTTTGTGATACATAAGACCTCATTTTAATAAAAAACATCCCAAAGGATATACGTACAGGGCTTTGGGAATTCCTTTCGCTTCCTGTGTAATGACTCACAATTTAAATGTACCACATTGGGCAGAAAGATCATCTATTTTAGCCCTTAAAAAAAACAACAACAAACTAAATCAGAAACTCCAGCCCCTGCCTGTTCTCCGTCTCCCTGAGGCAGGAGGTAGCCTTGCTGGATTGTACTGGAAGCCTAGGAAATGTGGTGAAGAGGGAACTGAGTAGCATGGCTCAGGAAGAAGGAACTGTGGACTCTTTTCTTCGTGGTGCCCAAATTAAAAATATTTGCTTTTTAGTTTTGGTATAATTTTCCTTGAATTCAGAAGTTTAGTAGCCTAGCTTAAATACAGCTGGAACTGATTCCCTATTCTCTGTCCATTTGAAGTGTACAGTACCCCTTCTAATTTTCTTGTGGGTTTCTTTGGAAGCATGAAAGTCTAATTTATTTTTTGTGGTACTGCGCCTAGAACCCAGAGACATTCTGCTTCTGAGCTACACCGCCAGCCCTATTTTTATTTTTATTTTTTAAACAGAGACTTGGTAGGTTCATGAAAGTCTCACTACTTGCTGAGGCTGTTCTCGAATCTGAGATCCTCTTGTCTCGGCTTCCCAAATACAGGGATTACAGGTGTGTGCCACCACACTAGCTCTAATTTTATAGTCCATTTTAATGTCTTTTTTTCTTTGTGGTACTGGGGATGGAACCCAGGGACATTTTACCTCCGAGCTACACCCCCAACCCTAGGTTGTTTTTTTTCTTTTTCTTTTCTTTCTTTCTCTCTCTTTCTTTCTTTCTTTCTTTCTTTCTTTCTTTTTCTTTCTTTCTCTTTCTTTCTTTCTTTCTTTCTTTCTTTCTTTCTTTCTTTCTTTCTTTCTTTCTTTCTTTCTTTCTTTCTTTCTTTCTTTCTTTCTTTCTTTCTTTCTTTCTTTCTTTCGTGGTACTGGGATTCCTGGTAACCCTCCTTCTATCTCCAGGCTACATTCCCAGACCTATTTTATATTTTTATTTGGAAACAGGGTCTCTTAAGCCAGGGAGGCTGGCTTTGAACCAGCGCAATCCTCCTGTCTCTACCTCCCAAGCATGAGGATTACAAACTTGCGCCACCACACCCTGGAGTCTTTTTATATAGTTTTTGAAACAGAGTCTCACTGAGTTGCAAAGGACCTCACTAAGTAGCCGAGGCTATCTACGAACCATGATCCTCCTCTGGTCTCTGCCTCTCGAATGCTGGGGTTACAAGCTCTTTTTTTCTTAAGGGTCATGCTTTCAGTGTTAGATCTAACAAGCGAACAAACTAAAAGTAGGAGTTAACTTTCTCCACCTAATACTAGACATCTATGATATGCCTGTAGCTAACACTTTATCTAATGGTGAAAGAACGAATGTGTTTTCCCCAGCGTTGAGAACAAGGCAAGGATGTCTGTTCTTAATACTTCTATTCACTATTGTGCTAGAGATTCCGGCCAGTCCAGCAAGGCAATTATAAGAAATTAAAGGCATACAAATCAGAAAGGAAGGAGTAAAATTTTACAAAGTCTACAAATATGTGCTAAACCTAAAAAATCTGACAAGCTCACAGAAATAAGATCCTAATTTTGCAGAAATTAACAAGCTCATTCTAAAATTTATATGAAAATTCTAGGAATTGAAAATAACAAAAATAACAAAAAACTATACAAGAACAAAGTTGAAGGACTTATAAAAAGTTTACTATAAAGCAACCATAATCAAAACAGTGTGCCATTTGTGTTGGGACCATCATATTAATCAAAGAGAGAGAATAGAGTCTAAAAATAAACTCTACTCAGAGTTGAAAGTTTTTGACAAAAGTAACAGAGTAATTCAATGGAGGAAAGGATAACTTCTCAATAAATGAGACAATTATATATCCACATGTAAAATTAAAATAGAAAAGAAATATACTTTGACTTCATACCATACACAACTCAAAATGGATCAAAGATCAAAATATAAACCCTGAACATAATCTTTATGACCTTTGATTGAATAGACTTTGTTTGATAAATGGTATAAAATTTTGGCAGTGTGGTGTTATACCTCCTCAAAGAGATCAAACCTTCTCACTCACAAGGACTTGGGTTTGTGAATTGGCTCAAGTCTAGGAATTAATGAAAGGACTGTAACTACGTTTTCATGATTCAAATTAGACTCTGTTCACTTGATCTGAAACTCCTCTGCTTGTAGAGGTCAAGTAAAAATTTAATAAACTGACCATCTATTTCATTTTGGGGACACTATGTTCAAATAGCCAAAGCCAGCCGGGCGTGGTGGCGCACACTTATAATCCCCGCGCTTGGGAGGCAGAGACAGGAGGATCGCGCAGGTTCGAAGCCAGCTGCGCTGGCTTAAGAGACCCTGCTTCCAAAACTAAAAAAGTATAAAATAGGTCTGGGAGTGTAGCCCGGAGGTAGAAGGGCTTCCAGGAACCCCAGTATCACCAAAGAAACCCCCCAAACCCCAAAACAAATAGCCAAAGCCATAATATCTCTGTGAGTTATATGCCACTGACTGCTCTGACTCTGCTATCCATGTTGTAAACACACTCACGCTGTCTCTGGTGGTTAGGTGCCACCACTCGGTCCCTGCCACCCTGGGAGGCAATTATCACTACTGCATTTAAAGACTGCAGTTTAGTGGTTGCAGTTACCATAGTGATTTCTGACGCACCTAGAAGAGAGACTACAGAGCTCATCAAATTTATTCTTCACAGGCACAGTGAAAGATGTGTCTTCTGACCCTCCTAAAATGGGTGAGCAGACCTTCCATGACAAATCCACCTTCCAATCTCCCTAAGGCTTTGGATACCTTCTTTTTTAATTCTGGTACTGAGGATGGAACCCAGGGGCATTGTACCTCCGAGCTACACCTCCAGCCCTATTTCTTAGTCTTTTTTAGTTTTGAAACAGGGTCTCACTGAGTTGCAAAGGGCCTCCCTGAGTAGCCGAGGCTGTCTGTTTTTCCATGCTCTTCCGATCTCTGCCTCTCGAATGCTGGGATTACAAGTGTGCACCACCATACACGGCTGGGATACCTTTAGCAATGCACACCAAGAGAGTTCTGACGTTTCAATTTTATTTAGTGTAGACTATCTTTTGGCCTGTTTTATCCCACCAAGCAAACGAACTGTTAGAGCCCTTCCCATACCTGGAGCTAGAGCATTTTATCCAGACTTTCTGCTTAGTGAGCCATGCCAACAAATTAGGGCCCGTCCAACTTTATGTTCCTCTCACCATTATCCCACACCCTTAATATATCTTCCCAAATGTATTCTCCAGACCTCTGTCTGTATAAATTGGAAAAATCGTGTACTTTTTTTGGATGGCAGTATACCTTCATATGGTCACATTCTGTGCCTCATCCTTTGGAGCCTGCTGAGACTTGAATCTTGCAGGTTTAGAAGCAAAAAGGGCTGACGGGTAGATTCCTGAGGAGAATCAGAATTGTCTTCCTAGGTGACTACCTCGAGGGAGGCCATTACAGTTACCAAAGGCAATACAGGGTTGCTCTTCTTCTTCTTTTTTTTTTTTTATTTAATGGTACTGGGGTTCCTGGAAGCCCTTCTACCTCTGGGCTACCCTCCCAGACCTATTTTATAATTTTTATTTGGAAACAGGGCCTCTCTTGAGCCAGAGATCCTCCTGTCTCCGCCTCCCAAGCGTGGGGATTACAAGCGTGCACCACCACGCCTGGCGTAGGGTTGATCTTCTTAGATGAGGGTGGAAGATTGCTTCTGTCTGTCACTGGAGGGTCAGTTCCTTGGAAGGGCTGGAGCAGTTTCCAGTTGTGGAGAGATGAGAACGCAACTCAGGACTGGCGGGGCCCTTGCCTTATGTGATGGAAAAGAATTTAACACACATTTCTTGGAGACATAGAGATTTATTTAGGAAAGTAAGAAATACACTTTCAAGGGGAAAATTGGGCCATCTCCAGAGTCAGAGACACATTTTGGGGGTTCCTGGATCTCTGATCTCCTTTCTTTTTGCGGATCTGGGGATGGAACTCAGGGGCATTCGACCTCCAAGCTACACCCCCTATTTTTTTTTTAATTCTTTAATTTGAAACAGGGTCTCACTGAGTTGCAGAGGGCCTCACTAAGTAGCTGAGGCTGTCCGCGAACCATGATCCTCCAGTCTCAGCCTCCCGAATGCTGGGATTACAAGCGTGCGCCACCACGCCTGGCTCCTAGGTCTTCTTTTAAAGAAAACTTGGTGAAGGGTGGGCAGAAGGTTTGTGAAGATGACCTCTGTCTGGTGATCACAGTAGATTTAAGGCCGTCTGGTCATCTACAGGATCCTTAGGCTGGTTGTGGTCTCCATCATAGGATCAATAGTTAAGCTAGAAAGTCTCCTAAATCATAGGTTTCTCAAAAATACAGTATTTGTCTTTTTAATAATGTACAGTTATCTAGACATGGTGATGCACTCTTGTAATCCCAGCATTTGGGAGGCTGAGACAGGAGGATCATGGTTCATTGCCAGCCTTGGTTACTTGGTAAAGCCCATTCCAACTCAGTGAGACCCTGTTTCAAATTAAAGAATAAAAAATGAGCTGGGGGTGTTGCTCAGAGGTAGAATGCCCCTGGGTTCCATCATCAGTACTGAAAAAATAATTATAATAATGTACAGCTGTTTTTCAGTTAACATCAATATTTATGGATTTCCCAGGAATTTGGGAAAGAGAACTGGTTTGGGGAGTAAAGGCATGAGGAACTTTAGTACCAGCTAAATTTATCTTTTCTACCAATTACTTTTATTCTACCCTACCTCACTTCTACCGGCAAAGAGCCCTCCTTTGAGTCCCCATTTTATTGACTGTTCCAGCCCTGACATTTTGAGGACTCTGGCTTGTCCCAGAGTTTTCTGTACTAGGCATTAGGGAGGCCCTTCCAGTCCTGAGTGGTCTCTAATTACCTGATGGTGGTGGTGGGGAGGGCTGAGTAGTGATTCTCTGTATTTCCCCTCAGGGCCAAACTCTCCTGATATCCTGATGAGTCTGTAGCCACACAGCTGTTCTAAGATCTTGCCATCTGTGCTCCAGCTTCTGGGAATCAATTTCCTACTTTGATCCTCCTTAAAGACACTCCTCCAGCCTTGGCCTCTGACTTTTACTGCTCTAGGATTGCAGCCGGCTCTCCACTTTGCTAACCACCCCCACCCCTAGGAAATGGCAAACCTTGGTTTCCTGACTGAAATAAAAAATCAGAGAAAATTCAGGGAATGTAAACACAGTTTAAATTTCAGCCAACAATCCTGTGGTGGAGACGAGATAGTTACTGAAGATGGAGGCAAAGGCTTCCTACCCTCTCTAGAGAGCTCACTTATTCTAAATGCAGAAGGTACAGTATTCCTCCTTCCCATCCTCCCCTCTAGCCGTGGAGACAAAGGCTCGTTTGGGGGAAGTCTGTTAGTGTTAGTCTGTGCGACTCCGTGGCTGGTGATAAATCTTGTGTGTGAATTGTGGGGACGGCTGGCATCCAAAGCAAACAGCAATTGTTGTGGCGAAGGCTGCATGGGCGGCCTCTCTGGCTGTACCCCAGCTGCTGAGCAGCCTCCCCCAGCCATGCTGAAAGAGGACTGTGGATTCCCCAGGGCTCTCTGCAAGGCTGCCTTAGGTTTCCAGGAGTGCTCTTGGCTCTTCCTCAGCTAGGACTTTAACAACACTGCCCTTCCTCCTGGGATTCAGGCTAGTTGGAAGCTGAGGAGGAGGCTCAGGCCTCCTCTCCCCACACCAGGGTGACAGCAGCAGGCCAGCCAGGCCTGTGCACAACCTCCTTTGGAATCTATCAGCCCAGCACCCCGGGTTGTGTTTTCTGAGCAGTGGGAGGCAGAAGGCTATTTTCTGCAATGGACTAGATAAGAGGAAGGACTAGGATGTCCTGCGTGCAGCTGTCCTGGCTCATTTACTCCTCCATTCCTCTGCTTCTGACGGTGCCTCTGCCCAAAGCACTTTACCTTAGTCTCTCCTGATCTCCTGGTGAAATCCCTACTTATTTTCCAAGGTCCAGTGAGAACACCATCTATCTCTGTTGGAAAGCCACCGCCCCTCCCCCAACCCCTTGTTCCCATATATAATACATATAATACTTGTCCCTGATATAATACATAGCATATTGTACTATAGTGAGTTGTTAATATGCCTGAGAGCAAGAACATTTTTTATTAACTCTTTATTCCTTGAATCAAGAATGGTGCTTGGTGCCTATCAATGTTAATGATTATGATAACAGTGATTATTCACTTAGTAGGTGAAAGGCACAGTGTTAAGCACTACACATACATGTCATTCAATCACACCACAATGTGAAGGGCAGCTACTGGTGTTATCCTAGTGTTTGGATGGGGTGGGGTAGCAGGTTTAGGGAGCTTCTGCAACTTGGTTAAGAGAGCATCTGTTACTTAGCTAGTAAAGGACAGAGCTAAGCTTTGAACCCAGGATTGTGCAGCATTTAAAAGGTCAGCGTTAAGCCGGGCGTGGTGGCGCACGCTTGTAATCCCCACGCTTGGGAGGCTGAGACAGGAGGATCGCGCAGGTTCGAAGCCAGCCTCAGCTACTTAGTGAGGCTCTCAGCAACTTAGTGAGACTGTTTCCAAATAACTTAGAAAAAAAATAGGGCTGGGAGTGTAGCCCAGAGGTAGAAAGCCCCTGGGTTCCACCATCCCCCAGTACCACAAAAATAAATAAACAAAAGGCCAGTGTTTTAAAACCATCAAATGTCACTGTTTTTATAGATTTTTTAAAAAATGCATGACTGTTTTATCAGTTTTTACATTGTGTGACAAAAATCCTGGACAAGCACAGCTCAGAGGAGGAAAGGATTAAGGATTATTTGGGCTCACAGTTTAGGAGACTCGGTCCATAGTCAGCTGGCTCCAAGGCAGAAACTGAGGCAGTAAGTCATGGTGAAAGGATGCCACTATCACAAAGGGGCAGAAAGGAAAAAAAAAAAAATATATATATATATATAGAGAGAGAGAGAGAGGGAGAGAGGGAGAGGGGGAGAGGGAGAGGGAGGGAGGGAGGGAGGGAGGGAGGAGAGAGAGAGAGAGAGAGAGAGAGAGAGAGAGAGAGAGAGACATCATTTTTTTTTTTGCTGGAAAATATGTATTTCCCAAGACCATGCCCCCAGTGACCTCACCTCTGAACTTGCCTGCATTGGAAAAGATGCTTTTAGCACATGAGCATTCTCGGGGACATTATAATCCCAAACCATTACACATGACTGAGTGAGTTATCCTCAGCAGATGTCCACACACTCTGGCCCTTCCCCTCTGTGTGCAGTACCAGGGTGGGGTGCTCTGCTCCTCAGGCATGACAGTGGCTTGGGCCGGCTTCCTCACTTGTACATGGTGTCTTGACTTTCCTTTTGGAGGTAAGGGGAATCAAAAGTCTCCAATGATAGAGGGACTCTTGATCTGCTTAGAAATATGTTGATACTAATGTCAAGTCAGCTTCCTGCTCATGGCCATGACTCAGTTTATCTCAAGCTTCAGTGACTGGTGGTGTGAACAGAGGAAAAGACTGGTGTGAGTTTGACCTGGCCTAAACGCCCATAAGGTTCCTTCCCCTTACTTACCTGTGTGATCTGGAGTGTAGGGCTTGTGAAGATTGGGGACAAGGCATATGTGGTAAGCTGGGAGAATCTTCTGCTCTCTTTCCCATCATGGACAAGAGAGGGAACTTGGCTTTAGGCACTGATGTCACTGAAGAACAGACACAAGCCACCAAAGAATATGCCTGAAATGAAGGAAGCAATTTGATACCATCAATGACATCTGTCTCTCTTTCCCACACCCCTGCCTCCAGTACCCAACAGAGTACCTGGTATATAGTTGATGCTCAATTACTAACTGCCTTTTGAAATAAGCCATGTTTACAAATGTCTTTCATCTCTATGGCACCTTAGGAAGTTTCCCAAGCTCTGGTACAGCTGTTGTGTCTATTGACCCTTGCATTCATTTTAAAGAAGAAGAAATTAAATATCAGAATCCTTAACTGACTTACTGAAAGTCACAGAGCTTATCAGAGGCAATGCCAAGGATAGACCCAAAGCCTTGTGACTTTATATCTAGGGCTTTAAAAAAAACACGAAAAGGGAATTTTCAGATAGTTAATACCTAAACTTTTATTTTAAAGCAAATTCTATTAATATGGTTTTGTTCTTTATTTGATTTGTAATCTATCCTAGTTCACTCTACTTTCTGGATCGCCTTTTGTTTATTTTCTGTATTAAAACCATTCATGGTAATTTGCATAGTCCTTTCTGGGGAACTTCATGCAGAAGTAAGGTTGAACTTTTTCTTTTCCAAATCATTTAAAATCACCAGACCATTAGTGAGTGTCTACTAGGCTAAAATATAAAAGTGGGCCAATCCTGGTGAAGCTTTTCTTTGCATGGTGTTGGGGACAGGTACCTATCCTGGGGGCCAGTACCTATCCCGGGGGCCATGTGGGATAAGGACTTAACAAAGATTCTTCTTCTTTCTTTCTTTCTTTCTTTCTTTCTTTCTTTCTTTCTTTCTTTCTTTCTTTCTTTCTTTCTTTTTCTTTTTCTTTCTTTCTTTTTTTTTTTTTTCCTGGTTCTGGGGATGGAACCCAGGGGCCTTCTACCTCTGGGCTACTCTCCCAGACCTATTTTATATTTTATTTAGAAACAGGGTCTCTTAAGCCAGCTGAGGCTGGCTTCGAACCTGCATGATCCTCCTGTCTCAGCCTCCCAAGCGCAGGGATTACAAGCGTGCGCCACCACGCCTGGCATTTAAAGATAGAGAGCCCTTTTTCTTTGTTTATTTTTTTAATTTTTTGTGGTACTGGAGGTGGAACCCAGGGGCCTTTCTACCTCTGGGCTATACTCCCAGACCTATTTCATACTTTATTTGGAAACAGAGTCTTACTAAGTTGCCGAGAGCCTCACTAAGTAACTGGGGCTGGCTTTGAACCTCTGAGATCCTCCTGTCTCAGCCTCCCAAGTGCAGGGATTACAAGCATGCGCCACCACACCTGGCTTAACAAAGATTCTAAAGAAGGGCCTGCAGCCAAGGGAAGACTGTGACTGGCTACTTCTGACAGAGATTGTGATGAGCACGTCACAGCATCATGGCTTTTGAGCTAGCATAAGGATGAGTAGAATTACTGGGGATGGGGAAACAGTTTCAAGTGAAAAGAAGGGCAGAGGCAGAGGTGGGAAACAGCCTTTTGGGGAGAGACGACAAAGGAGAGAATTGAGGCTGGAGAGGTAAGCTGCTAGCATGATATAGAAGCTCTTGGATACCCTGAGGCATTGCACACGATTTATTCCAGCTAGAATGTAATCACCTCCTAGGCTAGGAAGCTTGTCTTTCTTGTCTATTGCTCCAAATAATACTTGTCACATAGTAAATGTTCAATATATATGCTAAGTGAGTGAATATACACTTTTTTGGGGGGTACTGGGGATTGAACCCTGAAGCATCCTACCTCCGACCCACACCCCCAGCCCCATTTTTTAAATTTTTATTTTGAAGCAAGTTCTTCCTAGGTTGCTGAGAGTCTCACTACTTGCTGAGGCTTTGATCCTCCTGTCTCAGCCTCCCAAGTGCTGGGATTTAAGGTATTTGCCACCATGCCAAGCTGAATTTACTTTCATTTGAATAGGCAACAAACATTTATTGGACATATTTGATGTGCTGAGTTCTGTGCTGTGGATTATCAATGCTTATAAACAAAATGAAACAAAATGAAAATATGCCGAATATAAAGATAAGCATCTTTAAAAAAAACAAACTGGGATCCTGTAGGAGGCAGAGAGCCTGTCAGCATAGGCCTCATTCAAGCAGACAAGAGAAGACTGCTGACTGAGGCTGTGGACAACGTTCCTGCTTTGCGAGGGAGATTAATCGAAATGGCCACCAATGTCTTTTCCAGTGTAAAATCCTGTAATCAAATAAATTGTAGGCTGATCTATTTCTAACTTATTAGTCATAACCACTGAACAGCACACAGAAGGACTCCAAAAGAGATAAAGTTACAAATGAAAAACAAATGTTCTGCTGAGATCCAAATATTTGTAGATAATAAATGAGATTTCTTGAGAAGCCTGCAGGATATTTGGTCTTGATAAGAAACAGATAATTTTTAAATAATGGAGTTTTGAGCAGTCTTAAATGTCAGGATGTGTTTAAACCTTTGTTGTTTTTTTTAAAATTCAATTCATCTATCCTTTATTCAAAATCTCAATCTACAAACAAAATAACCAAGAACTGAGTAAGACAATTAAAACAAGCATTTGTGTGTGTGTGTGTGGGGGGAGTAGATACTAGGGATTGAACTCAAAGGCATTCTACCTCCAAGCTACACCCCAGCCCTTTATAGTTTTAGGGTTTTTTTTTTTTTTTTTTTGATACAGGATCATGCTAGGTTGCTAAGAGTCTTTCTAAATTGCTGAGGTTGGTCACAAAACTGTGACCCTCCTGTCTCAGACTCCCAAGTACTGGGATTACAAGCATGGGCCACCATACTCGGCTAAAACAAGCTTTTGATAATTTTTTTTTTGGGGGGGGGGACTGGACCTTCAAGCTACACTCCCAGCCCTATTTTTTCTTTCTTTCTCTTTCTTTCTTTCTTTCTTTCTCTCTTTCTTTCTTTCTCTCTTTCTTTCTCTCTTTCTTTCTCTCTTTCTTTCTTTCTTTCTTTCTTTCTTTCTTTCTTTCTTTCTTTCTTTCTTTCTTTCTTCTTTCTTTTTTTGGCGGTACTGGGGATGAAACCCAGGGGCATTCTACTTCCATGCTACACCCCCAGCCTTATATTTTAGTCTTTAAAAAATTTTTTTTTCTTTTTCTTTTTTGTGGGTCTGGGGATGGAACCCAGAGGCATTTGACCTCTGAGCTACAACCCCTGCCCAATTTTTTATTCTTTATTTTGAAACAGGGTCTCACTGAGTTGTGAAGGGCCTCACTAAGTAGCTGAGGCTGTCCACAAACTGTGATCCTCCAGTCTCAGTCTCCTGAATGCTGGGATTATAAGCGTGCACCACCACACCCGGCTGCTATTATTTTTTATTATTTATTTTGAAATAGGGCCTTACTAAGTTGCAGAGGTCCTCACTAAGAAGCTGGGGCTGACTGTGAGTCTGCGATCCTCCTGTCTCAGCCTCCCAAGTACTGGGATCACAAGCATGCACCACCATGCCTGGTTTGATAAATCTTTTTTGATAAAACCAAAAGGTCTTGATGTGGTCGTTGGGCCATCAGAGTTCAACACTTTAAGACAAAAAGTTCTTCTTGTTAATCTTATTGACCTGGAATTCAGAATTCATTTTTCTATTTCTTCATTCAAGAAATACATGATAGAGCTGAGCATGGTGGCACATGCTTGTAATCCCAGTACTTGGGAGGCTGAAACAGAAAGATTACAGGTTCAAGACTAGCCTTAGCAACTTAGACTCGTAGAAACTTTATAAAACCTTGTTTCAAAACAAAGAAAAAAAGCTCTGAGGGTTTAGGTTCGATGTAGAATGTATCTTGGTTCAATACCTGGTATCACAAAAAAAGAAAAAAAGAGGAAAATTAGATCATCTATAACATATCTGAGCAGACTTCTAAAAAGTTAATTTTATCCATTAAATAAAATTTAAAAATGAAAATAGTAAAAAAAACACCCATAAAAATCACTGAATAAGTAACTACTATTTATATTTTATGATTTTCTTTTAGTGTTTTTATGGACATAATTTTAATTGTGATATTGCTATTTAGAAACAATTTTGAACTTCAAAATATTAATCATGACTGATAGCAATATGTTAGTGTATTGGAATGAAAACCTTATTCTATAGAACTTTGATATGTGTGTATATGTTAAGCATAACTCTTGAATTGAAAAAATATATATGTAATACGTAGGTTGTATTTAAACAACATCAATAAAGGGTAAAAAAATTAAACTTTGTCAGTATAACAGACAAATTACAAAATTAGATTACAGATTAGCAGTTGGATATTTAGTCAGAACCTACAGTTTTGACTATTAGCTTTAATGCCATACCATATCTTAGCTATCACTAGTTATTTTGCCACTGTTTGCTTACTGACCAAGTCCTCTGTTAGACTAGGCAGATGAACTAGGTAGCTGGTTCATGGTGCTATCTCTGGTGCTCAGCTTACTGCTTGTTGCAAGCATGGTTCTTGGTGACTATAATGTGAATAACTGAATGGCTCTTTTATACACTGGAGGTTTGGGTGTAGCCCATGTGTCCATCCACTCACTCACCCATCATGAAATCTCTTCTGGAAAATCTGCCATGTGCTTGGCACTGTGCTTTAAACTACAGATACAGAGTGAAGCAGAGAAGGCCCTGCTCTGCATGGAAGAGCTTGTCGTCTGGTGGGACAGGACTGAGGACCTCCAATACCTCTTCTGCAGACCTCTTTCTTTTTTTAAATCAATGATCCACTGTAAGAACCACTCCTTTATATTAAGGTATTGTTCCTCCAAATCACCAGTGTGCTGGGTGGTGGGCTTGTGAGTCCTTAATAACATAGAGCAAACCAGTCTCTCAGGTTTTGAAGGGAGGAAGAGAAAGCAGGTCGTGTGACTATGGAAGCAGCACTCCCAGGTAATCATTTTCTCCCTTCCCTACAGTAGGAGCCCTGGGTCACAGGGAGGCAGCAGTGTAACAGAAACACCCAGTGGCCGAGCCATCACCACAGGGCAGTGTGACCACAGGCAGCTCAACCCACTCTCTGAGCTGCAGGCTCAGCCTCCTTATCTGCCCAGGAGGAGATGCAGATGGAGTGAGACTGCTGGGATGAAAGGGTCCTGTGAACCCCACGGCCCCTGGCCAGCTGTGCACACACCTGCCGCTCTGCAGATGGCCTCTCCTGTGCACTTCATATGCAGAGGAAGGCTCCCAGCTTCCTGCACCTTATGCCATGAAAAGTTGGCTGTGCCTCCCTTTTCCTCCTCCCTGGGGACAGAAGCTGATGTGGAGTCCCCAGCAATGCGGGGAAGGAAGGAAGCTATGCTAGAGTAACCTCATACCTGGGTGCAGATTCCAGGCATGAACACAACTCTCCTTTATTGGCACAGATTCCCCTGGGCCAGTCCTCCAGGTGCCCAGCACCAAGAAGCTGTTGGTCACTGAGGCTGCTGTGAGGGGCTCACAGAGGCCTGCCAGGCTCCAGCCTGTCCAGCAGGGCTCATTCTGGGCCACAGATTGTCACAGAGACCTGAGGACAAGGAGAGACTTCTCTCCTTCCCTGATTCAACAGGGTCAGGTGGATCCAAACCAGGGCTACATTTTGGGGATCCTGGGTGTCAGTCTCATGCTCTCTGTAATTGTTTAGCCTCCTGCTGAGGTAAGTTGGGGTAGAAGAGAAGCACAGATAAACATAAGGCCAAATGTCTATCCTGGAGAAGGAAGCTCTGCCTTTAAGCTCAGAGAAGCTGGGGGGGGGGCACAGGGGATTTCCTTGGCTGTGTTCCCCATGAATGCATGCTGCTAAATCCGTGTGGTTTTACCTTTCGATAGTGCTCCTATTTATCAAAGAATAGCAAGAAGTCATAATTTGTAAAATGAGAGTTGAGGTGGTTGGAGACATGAGTTCTGTTTGTTGAATGTGAGCCTGAATTCAAGGAAATAACTGCTCATTTCTGTAAGAGCCATTATTCAATGGTGACTTCACCCACTGATCATCCTGTTAAGATGGGAAGCAATTAGATAAGGTGTCATTACCTCCACTTTCAGCAAATGAAAACATGGGGTTACTTGAAAGCTCCAGGCCTCCCTGTGTCCCTGTGGGAGACCCAATCTGCTCTGGGAGATTTCTGAGGGCTGCAGAAGAAAGAGCCAATCTGAGCATGCGTGGTCCAGACCTGCAGCAGATCAGGCCTCTAGCAGCTTAGATCATCTTTTTTGGTGTCGCATCCTTTTCTTGTAGAGCCCTAAGTACTGCCTCTCCTTGTATATATCAGTTCCTCCTACACCCACTTTATGACCACAGGGACCAAATCAGTTTTGTTCGTTTCCTGTGGTTCTTGCAAAGGCCCCCAAAGCAGCCCGGGGCACTTACCAAATGTGAGCAAGGTGAGTCTTAGTTCAGCAAATCTGCACACCTGGCCATGAAACTTTTCTGCCTCTGTTGCCTAATCCATCAGTACTCTCTCACCTTGGAGTGCCTGAGAAACACCCAGGATGTTTCTGAGAAATGACACTCAGGGTCCACTGGCACCAGTGAGGGATGAGGAGGCATCTGTTTCTAGCTACTTCCTGAAATAGGGATTCCCAGAAAGCCCTGCTACATATAATTCAAGAGGAAAGACTTCTTGTTGACAGATTGGGGAGAGGGAATGGAATGTCCATAGCCTGGGAAGGGCTAGTGTGCTGAACTATGAGGGTTCCTGGAATCTCAGAATTGAAAGGGGCTGAAACAGATAGCCAGCCTCTCACAGGCACTGATGTCTGAAAGCTTTGTGGGAAAGCCCAGTGGGCGATGTGCTTGTTCCCAGCAGACTACAGAGGAATGGACACTTTTGCTCGTTTGGGCTGCTTTATCTTCAGGGGGGACAACTGGGCAGCAGGCCTGGGAGGGGTGCACCCGGCCAGCCTGTTCTTTGGCACAGCAGGCTGCCTGATTTCCCCACAAGCTGGTCTGCAGAGTCCACACTGATTCTTCTTCTAAAGGAATGTGTGGGCTGAGTTTTATTCATAGTGAAAAACAGTAAGGCCTGGATTTCCATGAGATCACTTTGCCCCTCCTAGGAGGTAAAGCCTCTTTCTCAGTGCTGGATGACTGTGGCCCCTTTGCACCATGAGCTAATCAATGGCCCGTTTCTTTATTTAGGCTCCTGAACAGGTGCATGTTCTTATTACTAGCTCAGATACATGCTCCAGTCAACTCATGTTCTCATTACTAGCTCCTACCTAGCAGCTGAGGAAAATGAATAGGATTTTAAACATTTTTAAAAAATGAGAGCATTGTAATTAGACGTCATAATGAGGTTCACTATGATAGAAACATACATACACACAATACTTATTGTGTTTTCCACTGGGTCCCACCCAGCTCTCTCACCCTCTCCCTTCATAATATTGAAATTGGTATCAATAACTTCATATATAAACATCATATTATTTGATTTGTTTTCTTCAAACCTACTAGGAAAAGGTAAACATTTCAGCCTTCAACCTGATGGTCCATTTAGTCTTACTGAACTACCTCAGGATTTAGGGTACAGTGAGAATTGCCTTATTATTTATCTCCCATCTTTTCACCTCTTTACCTAGAACCACAGACTAGAAGTCACCTTTGGAGTGATTTAGTTCACTTCTACATTATACATTTGAACACCAGCCCAGAGACATTGATCGTCATGTCTGAGATAACACAGTTACTAAGCGGAGGGGATGCACCCAGGACCTAGGGTCCTCTGTGCCCTGCTCAGCACTCAGTCCACCACCTAGTGCTGAGTCCTCCCTCACATCTAGCCACAGCTATTTTATTGCATTCTTTCCCCCAGTCCTTCATGGCTTTGTAACCAAAGCACGATGTTCTTTACGTAGATGGTACTTAAGAAAAGTGTTGCCCAACTCTTTATTTGCTTGGAGTTGTGATGTCAGTTTGTAGGAAATGCTCTAGAAGTATGGAGGCAGGGGGAATTCTGCAAAACACCTTCCAGAGTTTGCCTCAGAAAGACATCCCTCTCTCTTGGTTTTCAAGGACTGGGGCAGTGATGTCATTCATTCTCAAACAGAAAGAACAAGTCAAACTTATGTCTAGGGCCTAGTGCAGCACTTTACAAAGAGGTTGGAATCCCCCCGCTGACCATCATGCTAGGGACAGGGTATTGCCAGTAAACTTCTAAATCCCTGGATCTCTTTGGCTTAAAAGAAAAAGTACCATCTTCACCATAAGGAAGAAATTGAAGGCTTCATAAGTCATGTAAGTAAAACCCAAGTCATATCCTTCTGCGAAGTAACTACCACTGAGACTCTCACCGTGTGCCAGTTGTGGTCCTCTGTTACTCTGCACACATATTAACTTCCTTAGTCCTCATCCCTTAGTGGTAAAATTTGTATCATTCTAACTTTATGAATTAGTGGCTTGTTCAAAGTCACACAGCTGAGAAGCAGCAGAGCATGGAAGTCAAGCTAAGTGCAAGCCCTTCTGTCCAGAAAAGGTGACCTCTTGCCTTTGAGGATGACATGAAGGCTCCCCAGGATGAAGGCCACTTGAGGTTGAGCTGCTGTCTTCTGGCAGATGCTGGACTCCTGTTCTCCAAGTTCAGACTCCACAAGGGTCTGGGGACAGTGTTCATTTTCCCCTCTCTGGCCCTACTTCTGCATTCTATCCCATGGAGAGGGAGCAAGAAGAAGAGGCGGCCCAGCAGCATCTCCTTCCCTCTAGATTACTCTGGCACCCAGGACCAGACTAATGGGACTAGATTCTGATGCCATGGTCTGATGCCTGGTCTTAAGTTTCCTGCACTGGGGTTTGGAACATAGCCATTCTCATTCCAGGGAGGACAGAGGGATGCCGTTTATAAACATCAAGTATCTTAACCCATTTCAGTGGTCTTTGGGAAGACATTATCTATGGGAATAAACATTATAGAGAAGGAGCTGAATGTAGTGGTGCATGCTTGAGTGTAGTGGGAGGTAGAGACAGGATTGAGGCCAGCCTCAGCAACTTAGTGAGACCATGTTCCAAAATAGAAAATTAAATAGGACTAGGGATATAGTTCAAAGATAGAATGCCCTTTGGTTCAATCCTCAGTAACACACACACACACACACACACACACACACACACACACACACTAGTTATGGGAATGAATTAAAAAAAATTCTTCACACATATCTCAGTCATGAATAAATTATTGCCAACTGCAATATAACTATCCCCTCTTATGACCTTAGACAAATGTATTCCACACACAATTTGTGTCATTTAAAAAAAGAATTGCTAACGCTGGGCGTGGTGGCGCACACTTGTAATCCCCGCACGCTTGTAATCCCCGCACTTGGGAGACGGGGACAGGAGGATCACGTAGGTTCGAAGCCAGCCGGGCTGGCTTAAGAGACCCTGTTTCCAAAAATAAAAAAATAGGTCTGGGAGTGTACCCTGGATGTAGAAGGGCTTCCAGGAACCCCAGAACCACCAAAAAAATTGCTTTGTTTTTGTTGGTATCAGGTCAATAGTGAAAGCCAGTTTTTGAGTAATATCTGTGTAACTACTAGGGTTTAAAAAATTACTTCTTTTCTGACTTTTCACCATTTCCACTTCACTAGAACCAAGGATATTTAGATATTTATTTTCTTTTCTTTCTCTCTTTCTCTCTTTCTTTCTTTCTTCTCTCTTCTTCTTTCTTTCTTTCTTTCTTTCTTTCTTTCTTTCTTTCTTTCTTTCTTTCTTTCTTTTGTGGTACTAAGAATGGAACCCAGGGACATTCTACCTCTAAATTACACCCCCAGCCCTATTTTTTATTCTTTATTTTGAAGCAGGGTCTCACTGAATTGAAAAAGGCCTTACTAAGTAGCTGAGGCTGTCTCCAAACTCGGACCCTCCTGTCTCAGCCTCCCAAATGCTGGGATTACAAGCTTGTGTCATCACACCTCACTCCTGAGGGTGTTTCTTGTTTCAAGAAAACTCACAATCTAAGGATGACATAGTGAAGTCACTGGCTTTTATTGTGAACCTTTTGTAAAACAAATAAAAAAGCTTAATGCAAGTTTTAATCCAGAGAACTCAGTGTAGTGAGAGGGAAAAGGTATAGTGTCAGGAGATTAAATGCTCTTGAAGTTTGATGCTTTTCTCTCTGTAGGGGAAAAGTTCCCACGACCTCAACACAAAGACAAGTAGATGGGGCAGAAGCCCTAGGAATGCACTTAATGAGGAACAATAGCACTTGAAAATTAGCACATTTCTCCTCACATTTTGGGTGCTGTGGGTGAACAAATGAGAGGCAGTAAAGAGCGAAGCAAGCATGTAGACTCTATACTACAGGATGCCAGGTACTTGATAATTTGCCTCTTGTTGACTTGAGAGCCAGTGGCTAAATGTGAAAAATGAAATTCAAGGGGAAGATTAGATCTGAACACTGTTAAGCTAGAAAATACGTTTCGAGAGTCTGTATTTTAAGGTGAAAAGTATAAATTTCCCTTGCGAGTGGGCGGTTCTGGCCTCTTTGAAAGATAGAGTGGAATGGCCCTTCCTCTGGTGGCAGCTTACTTTGTGTCTCCATTTCAAGACACATGGGGGTGACTTTTGTCCACACATGGATCTTCAGTACTTAGAGCAATGGCTGGTGCAAAACAGATACTCAGTAAATATTTGTGGAGATGAATGACCACTGGGTCAAAAGAGGTAACCCTCTCATGTTGCCAAGATGAATGTAGGAGCCTGGGGATGTGTTCCTAGGACCCTGAGTTGGAGCTTAGAATGCAGCTGAAGCTTGCCTGTACAAGTTGTATTCTATGTAGTGGCCAGAATAGTTATCAAAATAGTGTCCCTGCCATCTAATTACTTTAAGCACCTGTAACTTAGCCTGAGACCTTTGTTACAGTCTATGACACTGTTTCCATGACAAATCTATTTTCAGTCCCAGAACTGAATTATGTTTGAAACTTTGGTTTCACTGTGGCTATTTTGCAATTTGTCCACAAATAAAGCCTTGCTAGGAAACTTGAATGGCCTTTGGTCTTGTGAGTGATTCCTAGCAGAAAAGGTAGTATAGTATCAGAAATGTCTCTGATACTTTTTTTAATTGTAGTACTGGGGGTTGAATCCAGAGGCATTCTACCACTGAGCAATACCTCCAACCCTTTTTATTTTTATTTTGAAACAAGGTCTCACTAAGTTACCATGTGCTAGCCTTGAACCGGTAGCCCTACTATTTTAGCCTCTCAAGTACTGGGATTACAGGCATGTGCCTGGCTGCTATGACACTTTCAAGTGCCCCAATAAGACTAGAAGACTTTAAATAGACTGTGGAGGGGTCTTTCTAGGCATGCTAATAATGTGAATGATCTGACTGAACAGAATAGGACCCAGAAATGTCAAAGTAGGTAACCAGCAACCATGATTTTTCCTAACCTGTATATGAACTGGATCACATCAAGGTGTCATCGAGAAGATTATAATGTTGGTCATGGCGCTGTTTAATCAGCTCTGAGAAATGGTCAGACCGTCACATGGGGTGCTGCTGTAGACTCACCCGGCCATTCCAGCTTGCTCTCTGGGGAGTGGCACTGGCTTGAGCAACAGAGGTCTCAGATGCACTTGGTATTAAGGCTGTGGACATCCAGGCAGATGATACACCCCCCAACCCCTGTGCATGCAGCACTTGAGGCCTCAGCGGGAAGTTTAAGGGTCTCTGGTTGTGAGATGGTATCGCCCTGGCAATGGAAGGCCTGCTATTGGCTCTGAGAGGGTTCCAGACTCATCATACAGATTACTATTGCTGGGACATGAGGTGGTATCTCAGCCACAGGCTGACAGGTCTTGGTAGAGGACAACGAAAGAGTTGGGAGCAAAATCTAACACTAAGGCAATTTTTAAATAGTTGGAAGGGCTACAGGGTCTCAGCCAGAATTTGGGGCTCGAGGAAGGGGTGAGGAACAGCACCAAAAAATCTCTGTGTATGTCTATATGGTGTGCGTGTGTGTGTGTGTGTGTGTGTCATTGAACTCAGAGGCAGTCCACCTGAACTATAAACCTCCAGCCCCTTTTATTTTGAAACAGGGTCTAAGTTGCTGCTGAGGGTCTTGCTAAGTTGCTGAGGCTAGTTTTGAACCTGTGACTTTCCTGTCTCATCCTCCCAAGTACCGCGATTGCAGGCCCATGTTCCATGGCTGGCAGCACTGGTCCCTTACATAAAGGCACATGGCTGCCAGTGTGTGTCCCATCAGGAACTCCTCCGGCAGCGTCCAGTTGCAGTGGCGCTAGTAGACTCAGGTATGGGCAAGGGAAATTCATGAAGGGCACTAAACCACCTGAGCAGAAAGGCTGGCAATATGTGAGCTTGATTTTCAGTGATGCTAAAAGTGGCACTTCTGGTACCAAGCAAAGATGGGGAACATTTGCCTCTTTCCCAAAAGGACCAGTGAAAGCTTTAAGGCTGCTGCTCAGCAGCCCAGCTTGGAATGTGACTCAAGCGACCCGGCCTGGAGCAAGTAAGCCCTCACCAGCCCTTGGGCTGGGGTTGGTAGACAACTGGCTTCCCAAGAAAAGTGAACAACAACAACAACAACAACAACAAAAAGGGCATGAGTGCCAAGCAGCAAACCATCACATTTCCATACTTTCTAATTGCAAAATATGTGACCGGATGTAAGTCAAAGCCAGAACTGAAATGAGGGACCAGTCACCCCAGGCTGCCAATGTTCCTAGAAAGGGAAGGGATTTCCCCTGATCTGTTTTAGAACTTTTTTTTAAAGTAAAGGACAGTCAAGTATTTTTTGTTCCAAAAAATAACCACGTGATTTACGAATGTAAAAACCGGAAATAAGGGGAAGGCAGGCAGAGAAAGAACTCCTGAACCCCGTCACCAAATAGAGATGGCATCACTTAGTATAAAGGAGGAAATGAAGCAAGAATTGAAACCATGAAGTGGATATTGTATGTGTGTGTGTGCGCATAGTAAAAAAAAAAAGTGGTATGTCATCAGTGCTAACTGACAAAACCCTAGGTTATTTCCTTTATTGTGATATTATTAATGACAGCAACATTTTAAAAATTTTCTTCTTTATTACTTTTTGCATGTGTGTGATGCTGGGAATTGAACCCAGGGATATTCTACCTCTGAGCTACAACCCTAGTCCTATTTTTTTTATTCTTTATTTTGAAACAAGGTCTCACTACGTTAAGTAGCTGAGGCTGGCTGTGAACTGCAATCCTCTGGTCTCAGCCTCCTGAATGCTGGGATTACAAGCGTGCGCCACCACACCCGGCTTCTTACTGCTTTCTGAACCTACCACCATGGCAACACTAATCACATTGCTCTGTGATTTTCATTGGTTGGAGAGGCTCGTCGGTCAGGTAAGAACTGTGTGGTTTTAGGTGATCCCTTGGCTTCTCTGAAACTCACACTGGGATACTAAAAGTTCCTCCCACATGGGAATTTTACAAGAGTTCAATGAAATAAGCTGATGCATAAGAGCTTAGCACAAGAGTTGCATGCCATGAGAGCTCAGTGGATATTGGCAGTCAGCATTCTAGTGTTCATTCTTATTAAAAGAATAGTAGTTATAATTACCATCCATAAGTCCCTTATGACTTGGGAAAGTCCTTGAGGGAAGAAACCATTCTAGGTTATAGCACGTACTCTATGTAGAAAGAAAAAAATGATAGCCCAGTATGGTAGTGCATGCCTGTAATACCAGTACTCAGGAGGCTGAGGTGTTTCAGGTTTGAGGCCAGCCTCAGTAATTTATCGAGGTCCTCTGCAACTTAATTAGAACTTATTTCAGATATAAAAAAAAATGTCTGGGCATGTAGCTCAGAGGAGAGGTAGCTACCAGTATCAAAAAATAAATAAAGGAAGCTGGGTGTGGTGACACACACTTGTAATTCCAGCATTTGGGAGGCTGAAACAGGAGGATCGAGATTTGCAGACAGCTTTAGCTACTTAGTGAAGCCTTTTGCACAACTCAGTGAGACCCTGTTTCAAAATAAAGAACAAAAAATAGGGCTAGGGGTGTAGCTCATAGGTAGAATGCCCCTGGGTTCCACCTCCAGTACTGAAATAAATAAATAAATAAATAAATAAATAAATAAATAAATAGGAGAGGAGTGGAAGGAAATATGGGAACAACAAAGGTGGCATTGACAGGTTTATCCAGAAGTGACAGCTCCAAGAAGCTGGAGCTAGCCTGTCCAGCC
The DNA here is from genome assembly GCF_963383645.1 of Muscardinus avellanarius. NCBI lineage: Eukaryota > Metazoa > Chordata > Mammalia > Rodentia > Gliridae > Muscardinus > Muscardinus avellanarius. The sequence goes on along the minus strand of NC_137788.1, from coordinate 84,395,837 downwards.
AGATGGGATCTTATACCCTTTTGTTTTATAGATGAGAAAATTCAGGGACCAGGAAAGGCTACGGAACATGTCCACAGCCACAGTAGGTAGCATCAGTTCTCTTCTGGGTTGCTGCCCACAGCCAGCTGCCACCTGGGCTGGCTTTCTTGGCCTCTTCATTTTCTCTAGCAAACGCCCATATGACTTGATAAACCTTCCTGGTGTCTGCAACTGGGAGAATGGAACGTTTCCTATCCACCCGCAGATGGAGACTGAGGAGAACATAGACACTGCTAGAAATTTAATGTTCTTGCATCTTTTCAGCATTTCCCTTGTGAAAACCAGATGGCAGCCATTAAGAAATAAGGGAAGGAGGGATTGGGAGGGAATGGGGTGGGAATTGGGTAGGGGTTAAATCGGTGATGTGTGCATGTATGTCCATACAAGTTTTTTACCCCAATATGATGTATGAATATAATGCACCAATAAAAAATTTAAAAATAAAGAAATAACACAATTCTGGTCTTGATCATGTGGGCTCCAAGATTAACCAAACTCTATCTTCAACCATAATGAGAAATGCTGGCTCCAATAGCAAGTTACTAGGCAGCGAAGAAATAACAATATGTTCTTCTTTTAATATAGATTTGGACTAAAGTGCCCAGAAAGCTAACTGCCTTCCTTGGGAAACAGGTGCATATTACAGCTGATCTAAAAGCCAGCACAGGGAAACTACAGCTCAGACTGGAGGGTGTATCATAAAGGAAACTCATCCCTATGTCTGAGTGAGTGGAATTCCTCAGAAATGAGTGAAAATTAATAGTGAGACTGACAGGGTGCTTGAAAGGGGATGTGGGAACCAACTGGAGGTAAGACAGCCAGGTTGGGTGTTACAATGTCTGTAACTTACTTTGAAATGCTTCTCACAGCAGCATGATCTTGTATGTGTTCCAGGTTGCACTGTGCCCAGGTACAGCCATTTGCCCTGAGGGGAACTCACACCCTGGGTGGAGAGCCAGCATTGTAATTAGGAAGCCCACACCCAGGAAGCACCTCTGATAGGAGCTATAGGAGCGTCCATGATCTCTAACTACGATCAACAGCAGAGGCTTTGCTGGTTGGCATATTCAAAGCTAGAAATAGGTTTCCACTGATGAAACCAGTGGCTTTTAAGTTAGGATGATGGATACAAATGAGATTGTGAACTTCTAGCTATGAAGATATGTGGACCATCTAAAATATTTTAGAGTAGCTCCCTGGTCTTGCTCGAAAGAGTATTACAATCTAGCCAGTCTTGTAGTAATGCAATCCCATGTCCAGATTTGGATTCCGAAGATTCTAGTTCCGTCATGACTATTGTAAGATGAACTGAATTCTGCCCTGAAAATACTTGTTATATTTACCTAAAATGATGGTGTGATATCAGGAGCTGTAGCAGCCATGCTTCAATTATGAAGGGGCAGACCCAAAGACAAATCTATGTCTCCCTATCAAAACTTAGTGGCTTAAAACACAATAATCATTTATAATCTCCTCTGGTTTCTGAGTCAGGAATTTGAAAGTAGCTTTGGCTTAAAGGTTTTTCCTGAGGATACAACATGTTGGCTGAAGCTGTAACTATCTGAAGCACAACTGGAGCCACTTGCTCACATAGCTGGCAGGTTGGTTCCACTTGCTAGAGGGAAGCCTTAGTTTCTTATCATGTTGGCTTCTCCATAGGTCTTGGGCTTTCTGTCAATATACTTGTGAACGCCATAGGTCCTGGGCTTCCTTACAACACATCCTGAAAGAGAAAGCCAAAGTATCTCTGAGACACCAAGCAGTGGAACCACTTCTGTTTATGAAGATGCCACATGTTTCCTGTGATAGAAAATAGACTAGGTTGGTTTTAATTCTGCAGGAGGAAATATCTTGACCTTTTCATATGAATAAGCAATCTTCTAAATAGTTAAATTAAATTTAAGAAGAAAATAAAAAATAAATTAACAGAAACGTGAGCCTCAATGTCCTTTATAAATGCCTTTATAATTTTCCATGGAACATTTTTGTTGTTGTTGTTAAGAAAAGCAAATTAGTCATCTTTTGGGCAGCTTCAAACTATCTGGTCTCTAGTTCTTAAAGGAGTCATTTAGCTTACAGAAGAGTAATCTGACTGCCCTATCAAATACTTTCCCACCTGGAACTAGGGGAGCTCTTTTGGGAGGCTGGCATAGTGTGTAGGCTCATGGGCATTCGTGAGGATGGAAAGAAGGATTTCCATCCAGCTTCTATTGGCTGATGCACAGAGAGTCCAATATAAAACGAAGGCATCTAGGAGAGAGCACAGCTCCCATCCAGCCATTGGGCTGATCAACTTTCCTCTGCTGCTGCTTTTCTCTCCCCAAAATGTTGAGTCTTTTGCCAAGAGAATGTCCCGGCATGTGCAGATGCAAGAAGCAAGGCAGAAATGCACTCAGTTTGTTTTGCCTGGAGGTTGACCTTGAACTCTCAAAGGAACACTTAATACCATGTGGAAGCAACGTCCTCCAAAGACAACAGCCCCACAGTTCTGGGGGCCAGACTGCCATTAACCTCAGCCTCCCCAGGCGCAAAGTTTTCAGAAAAGGTCTTTGAGGAAGAGGCCGATCACAAAGATCATAAAGCCCACACACTTTTCTCAGGCTAGAAGACCAGGCAAATTAAAGAGGGAGTCCCAGGGGCTACAGGGATACAGCCTAGGATGCTAGTTTTGAAGATGCATTAAACATCACGGGAATAAACTAGAGATGTCAGTTAAATTAGGATTCTGCTTACAGTTATTCCTGTGGAAGTAAGCAGTTTCTTCCTGTGAACCTCACCACTGCCTGTCTTCTCACTGAAGCATTAGTTTCTGTGATACCTTCAAGTGAGATAAACCTGAGAATTGCACCCATATGGCCAGACCAAGTCACATGACAGTCACCTGACCTATGGAACCAAATAATGCACAGGAGGAAGGGCTTGTTGTAGTTTTTATGATCAAAACGATAATCTCTTCAACATGCTTCTCAATACTTCAACCAGCTTAGGAAACTTAGAATTAGTCTGGGTAACCATTCTTATTTTGAATACAAAGAAGAACTCCTTTCTTATTCACAGAAGTTTCTCACTTCAACTAATAATACCTTAAAGTGAAACTACGTTATTAAATGTCTTAGGAAGCTCAGGTGTCTCTCCTTGCTCTACAGACAGAGGCCTGGGCTTACTGGTTTGACTTGCTTGGCTAATCAGCTTCAGCAGCTAGGGATGGACTCTGGGAGTACAGAGGTGGCTGTAAAAGACAAATGTTTTGGCTGAATGTCCTCTAGCTTTTAAGTTAGGTGAATAATTGTCTCTGTTTTTCCTGGACTGAGGACTCTCATGATTAAATCAGGAAAGTCGTGGGACAGGTTGGCATCCACTGAGGTAGCAGAGTGCAGGGCTTGCAGTGTGGGATCCCAGGAAACCAAATTAAGGCTTAATCTCTATTATTGAACTTGCTCTACGACCTTGGGCAAGTTACTCAACCTTCCTGCTCCTCAATTGTCTCATCTAGAAACTGGGAAAGATATTTCATACATCATCATCTTCATCATAATTATTATTATTATTTATAATACTGGGGATTGAACCCAGGGATATTCTACCTCCAACCTATACTTCCAACTCTATTTTATTTTTTATTTTGAAGCAGGGTCTCACTAAGTTGCTGAAGGCCTTGCTAAATTCCTGAGATTAGCCGTAAAACCGTGATCCTCCTGTCTCAGCCTTTTACATACTGGGATTACAGGTGTGCATCACCATGAATGGCTTGTATGTCATACATTAGGAAATAATGTAGCCGGGTGTGGTGGCGTACACTTGTAATCCCAGCATTCGGGAGGCTGAAACCGGAGGACCGCGGTTCGTGGACAGCCCCAGCTACTTAGTGAGGTCCTCTGCAACTCATTGAGACCCTGTTTCAAAATAAAGAATAAAAAATTGGACAGGGGGTGTAGCTCGGAGGTCAAATGTCCCTGGGTTCCATCCCCAGAACCCCCCTCCCTCAAATGTATATAGAGTGCCTCTGAGTGTGCTAAGCATACAGAAAGTACTCATAAACATTTGCTATTATTATCATTGCAATTAATATTATTTGAAATACCACGGCTTCTTATTCATTCAGTAGTGGGGTGGGCAATCCTATAGAAATAGAAAAAAAAAAAAGGAGATTCATGTAGCTGAGGTTATGTCCAGAGCTATCAAGAAGAAGTCAAACAGTATTTTTGACAGCTTAGAAAGGTGGGGAATTGAATAATTGTGCTATTCCTCTTAGAAACTGTTTATCAAAATAAGATTTTACTTTAAAAATTGGGGTGCAGGTTTTGATTATCTGGAAAAGCCTGGCAAATGGAATTCTTGGAAATGGAGACACAGCTCTGTGTGCAGGGGTGATGCTCTGCAGGCCTTGCAAGTGCCGGGGTTGGGGCACCGGATGCCAGGGAGCCCAGCACAGTATGGGTCTGCAGACCCTTGCTATGTGCTGTGGAAAACCTTCCCAGATCCCGCGCTGCGGCTCTGGGCACATATGTTTTCTATCAGTGTTCAACTGGAGTCTGCTTTTGAAGCTCTTATTTCCTGTCATTTGGCCTGCAAATTTCTGCTGAGTCATTTGACCTCATGAATCTTCTGAAACAGTCATCACATGACCAGAGGAAGCTGTCCTGGACCCATGGCTTGGCTGCAGGCTCCTAGTTTTTTCAACCTCATTTCAAGCATATTCGTTAATTAAGACAAAACGAGCATCCAGCATTGAGTTAAGAGATCCGTAGCCTCCCATGAGGTGTAGGCCTGGCTTTGTTTAAAAATTTTGTTTTCTAATGAGGAGGACAGGCTGAAATTTAGGGAGTTCATGGGGGACCCAAAGAAGCTCTATAAACAATAAAAATAAATGTATACCACGTCAGAGGGAAGCACGGTGTAATCTATTCTGAGCCAGGAGAATTACAATGGAAGCCCTTCAAGCTGGGTTTGCTTTAGAGCCAGGGCCATATGTCAGCAGTTATGTGTGGGATGCAGGAACACAGGGGAGAGGAGAGGGGCTAGGTACAGGGTACAGGTGAGAGTTGATGGGGGCCGCTGTGTAATTGCACCATATGGCTTTTCTGAATGATTCTGTGCTAGAGGCTCGTTATGTCCTTACTGTGTTCCTGGTCTCTGAGTTTCCAGTATCTGCCACATGCCCTGAAAAGGTAATGTTTTATAAAGGCATGACACCCTTCCTTTCCTGAAAATGGCTTGTCATCACCACCTGTGATGGTGGCAGAAAAAATGAAAGGAAGGGAAGAGAGGAGACATTTGGGAGGTTTTAATGTGGTACTTGAGCAGGGTAGGGGTAGTAGGGAACAGAAGAGCAAACTAGATCACAATCTGGATAGAACAGGAACTATAAAAAAAGTGAGGAAATGGGTTGTCTAGCTGAAAAAAACAGATGGTCCAACAGCACCTTACAGATGGTTTGTATGTATATGAAAGAGACCAAGGAAAGCTATTTTTCTGATCTTTTGAGAAAAAAAGGCTTAAGACCTCAAGAATTTAGAGGAAGTTTGTAAAAAAATTTCTGAATGGGGAGGCTTGAACACATTTTGCCTTCAGAATAGGTTTTGTTTCCCAGCTTACATCTTTGTGTCAATGTCTGAGAGAGGAAGTGAGGTCTCCTCTCTCAGCCTTGCTGGAAGCTCTGCTCAGCCGTCGCTGGTCAGGGGTTTCCTCTTTCACTAGAAAAGACAGCATGGTTGTTACTTGAAGGAAAAGCAAAAGCATCGCTGTGCATGTGCCATGGAAAACAGTTGTACTAAATTCCTTGGTGAATTAAAAATGAAAATACCAAGAATAGTAGGCACAAGTGGGCTTGTGCTGTACAACTATCAAAACCAAATCTCTGTGGGGCATGGTAGCACACGCTTGTAATCCCAGCATTCAGGAGGCTGAGACTGGAGGATGGCAGTTTTTGGACAGCCTCAGCTACTTAGTGAGTCCCTTTGCAATTCAGTGAGACCCTGTTTCAAAATAAAGAATAAAAAAATAGGGCTGGGGGTGTAGCTCGGAGGTAGAATGCCCCTGGGTTCCATCCTCAGTATCGTAAACAACAACAACAACAACAAGAACAACAACAACAACAACAAAAATCTCTGGGGTGGCTTTAACAGAAACCCATTTCAAAGCAGCTTTGGTAGAAAAGGGATGCAATCATCTGCCCCTTAACAATGAGGACATGGTCTGAGAAATGTACTGCTAGATGATTTTGTCATTTTATGAACATCATAGAGTGTACTTAGACAAACTAAGGAGGCCTTGACATTAGTAGGTAATATAATCTTGTGGTATCACCGTCATATGCAGCCTATCATTGACCAAATCATTGCGTGGTGCATGGCTGTAACACAAGGCAATCGGGACATCTCAGGCCACCCAAGACAGGAAGCGCCTGAGACCCACCTGGAGACCTGAGAGCACCGCCCATCCCTGCTTCTGTTTCCTCTGGAGTCGCTGCCTCCTCTCCCTGCAGGCTGACCTTTACTACTGCAGCTACCCGATGGTGCTCTGAAGCCTACACAGAGGTCACAGAGACAACTGGAGCTTGTTTCTCTATCCCATTTCTGAGAAAGATTCTGGCCTAGCTCAAGGAGGAAGATCAAAGAAGAGTCCATTCACAGGTGGTGACGACAAGACGTTCTCAGGGAAGGAAGGATGTCATGCCTTTAAAAATCATGACCTTTTCAGAGCATGTGGAAGATACTGGAAATTCAGAGGCTAGGAATACATTAAGGAACATAAAGAACTTCTAGCACAAAACCATTTAGAAAAGACATATGATACAATTTTATTATCTATTGAGGTGACCAGCAGACAGCACACTGGCCAGGGTTGGGCATTCCTAAAACTCAGAGCCAACCAGTCAGAACTATCGCTTCTCAGCTCTCTTTAGGCCTCCTCATGGCCTGTCTCTGACCCCTGGAAACCTCTAATCTGTTCTTCATTTATTTTCTTTTGGAGCCTGCAAGCATGGAAAATTATATTGGTTAATACTTAAAAGATAATGCATCCTGCATTCCTGGGATAAACTTTACTTAGCCTTAGCAGATTGTTATTTTTATATATTATCAGTTTTGACTTGCTAAAATTTTATTTAAAATTTTTGCATTTATAAGCCTTATTTGTCTGTCCTTCCCTCCAAAGATTTGTTTCTTTTTTCTATCAGAATCATGCTGGCCTCATAGAATGAGCTGGGAAGACAGCCCTCCTCTTTAACTTCTGGAAATGTTTGGGTAGAATTTGCATTATTTTATTCTTAAGTGTTTGGTAGAATTTCCAAGTGAAACTATCTCTTCCTGAAGTTTTCTTTGCAGAAAGTCTTTTAAAAGAAAATTTGATTTTTTTAAAAAGATATTGTAGTTATTTGTATATTTTTGGGTGACCTTTGATAATATCTCTTTCAAAATGTTTGTCCATTTCTTCTGAGTTGTCAAATTTATTGACATAATAGTGTTTATAATATTCTCTTTTAATTATTTTTTTGGTGGTACTGGGGTTCCTGGAAGCCCTTCTACCTCCGGGCTACACTCCCAGACCTATTTTATATTTTTATTTGGAAACAGGGTCTCCTAAGCCAGCACTCGCGGCTGGCTTCAAACCTGCGTGATCCTCCTGTCTCTGCCTCCCAAGCGCGGGGATTACAAGCGTGCGCCACCACGCCTGGCTCTATTATTAATATTTTAAGATCTGTAGACTCTGTAGTGATATCTCCACCCCCCTCCTCCTCTTCCTCCTTCGGGATTGAACCCATGAGAATTCTATTTATTTTTTATTTTTAAACAGGGTCTTGCTAGGTTGCTGAGAATCTCACTAAGTTGCTGAGGCTAGTCTTGAACCTGTGATCCTCCTGTATTGTTCTCCCAAGTATTAGGATTACAGGTTTGCACCACCATGCCTGGCTCTCATTCTTGAAGTTTGTGTCTTCTCTCTCCTTTTCCCTCAGTCTGGTTATATGTTTTTCAATTTTATTAATCTCCTTAGTGAACTAGCTTTTCATTCATTGATTTTTCCCACCATTTCTCCCTCCCCCTTACTTTTTAAACATTATTAACTTTAAAGTCCACTAAGAGTTCCTTAGCTTTTCTTTAAGGCCCCTTTTCTGGTCCAGGATCACCTCAAGAATACAATATTACATTTACTGGCTTCTTTTCTCTTATTTGTGACAGTTTCTCTGACTTTTTTTTTTTTTTGTGGATGAGCTGTCAGTTTTGTGGAGTGTTGGTCACATATCTTGTAGACTGTCTCTTGGGGTTTGTCTAGTGTTTTCTCATCTTTAGGCTGGGACTCCAGAGCTTTAGGAGGAAGAGCACAGAGGCAAAGTGCCGCTTCTATCATAGCCTGTCAGGAGTCTGTCCTGTCATTATGACTTGCCAATTATGACGTGAGTCTTGCTCACCTGATGTAGTAGCACTTGTCGTGTTTTCTCTCTGTAAAGCTTTCACTGCCCTCAGCAATGTCCTCCTGCTCTTTGGAAGACAGTCACCATGTGCTTTACCTTGAAGAGTCAGGAGTCAGGCTCCACCTCCTTGAGAGCATCTACATAAGTTATTTAGAATTCTTCTTTGAGAGAGTTTTCCTTTCTTCTCTTTTCTTTCTTCCTTTTTTTTCAATAATTTATTTATATTAGTATTGATCCTTGCATATTTATTTTGTATCTTGGTGTATATGTTGCATTTTTATTTTTATTCATTCAAAAATACATTTTTAAGCCGAGTGTGGTGGCCCATGCTTGTAATCCCAGTACTTAGGAGGCTGAGAGGAGGATCGGAGGTTTGCAGCCAGCCTCAGCTGTTTAGTGAGGCCCTCTGTAACTTAGTGAGGCCCTGTTTCAAAATAAAGAATAAAAAATGGGGCTGGGGGTGTATCTTAGAGGTAGAAGGCCCCAGTATTCAATCCCTAGTACTGCCCCCCCTAAAAAACTCTATTTCCCTTGTGATTTATTTTTTGACCCATATGTTATTCATAAGCGTGAAATTTAGTTTCCAAATATTTGGGGATTTTTCAAATATCTTTCTACTATTGATTTTCTATTTAATTATATGTTGGTCAGAGAATATACTTTGTACAACTTGAATTCTTTTAAAAAGTTTCAAAACTTGTTCTTTAAAACAGAATATGCTCTGTCTTTAAAAATGTTCTATGTATACTTGAGAAGGATGTATATTCTGTTATTTTGCTGCTATCATTGTTTTGTTTGGGATTTTTGGTGAGATGTTCCCTAAATGTTAATTGGGTCAAGTTGGAATATAATGCCATTCAAGTTATTGCTATCTTTACTGATTTTCTTTCTGCTTTATCAACTATTGAGAAAGTATTGAGATAATATGATTATAATTGGGATCCATGAACATATGGATTATTTCTGGGTTTTGGCTTTTAAAAATACAGCTGTTCTGAGCCACACGTGCTGGTGCATGCTTATAATCCTAGTACTTGGGAGGCTGAGACAGGAGGATCATATGGGTTTGAGGCCAGCCTCAGCTACATAGTTAGGCTCTGAGCACCTCAGTGAGACCCTGTTTCCAAATAAAAATAAACAACAGGTTTGGGAGTAATAGCCTGGAGTTAGAAGGCCCTGGGTTCCAACCCCAGTATCACACACATATAAACAAATAAAGCTGTTGTGTATGTTGTGTCCAAGTCTTTATACTTATACATTCATTTTACTTAGGAAGGAAGGAAGTAGCTGGGGAATATGGTAGAAATGTGTTTACCCGAAAAAGAAACTTTCAAACGGCTTTCCAGGGCTTATGAAAACTAGGCAGACACTCTGCCACCAAGCTATATATGTTATTAATTATTCATTTCCACTGTCATTACATTATATATACTCAGGTAAGAGATAGGGTGATTGAAAAGGGGTCAAAATATTATAAATACATTTTAAATGAAATAATAGACACTTTTATTTTTTAAAAAATAAACTTGGGTAAGGTCAAAATACTCCAAGAATTATTCAATGTTAAGAAAAAAAAGAAATATGTATATGCATAAATATGAATCTTATGCTTATAAAAATCAAAGTCTGGATAATCTTACTTCTGTATTTTAAACAACAACAAAAAAGACTTCTATACTTTTGAAAACCAACAAAAAGTGAATATATTATATATATGTATGTATATATATTAGTTTATGAACTATATACATGTGTATGTGTAAATACACACACACACACACACACACACACACACACACGTAATAAAGTCTACTCCTTGGCCATTCAGTCATTCAACAAGTATTTGGGGGTGCCTAATATAGACCAGGTATGTAATTTTAATATTCAGTATTTGCTCCGCACAATCCTGGCAGATTGGGATCAACCAAAACAATTTTTGGGAGAATTCCCTGGAGGAATTTTCATTGTGATAAGAGGACTAACATAGCTCTTTAATTAGAGACTCATTTCAAAATCCCAGAACAAAATTTGGAACCTACACTGGGCTGAACGCACTGAGTGAAGGGTGTGGTTAGACTGGCCTTGCCCAAGGGAGTCTTGAATGGCCTTTAAACTCATATTTAAATTTCATAAATCTAACAGGAGTCCCTGCACTAATGCCATTTATGTTTTCTGGTGGGATAAATGCTAAGCTCTTTAGTTTGCCATTCATTCATTTCTATTTTTCTTTTTTTAAATATCAAAATAGAGCAACTTATTCAGATATGAAATATGAGCTGTCGATTCTCTCTTGAAATAAGCCACAACACACATAGTGATTCTTTTTCCCCCTCCCCCAAGAGCGTGAGGGGAGAGTGGAGGTGGGGTGAGGGGTAGAGAAAAAAACAGGGGGTGTCGATGTTGTTCAACAGAATTTGGAAACCGCTGACAGAGAACCAGGCCTGGCTGTACATCTGACACAGACAATAAAAATGGCGGAAGCCAGGTTTCCAAACTTCAGTGAGTGGTGGAAGACACATTTCTGCATTGGACAAGGAACACAATTAAAAAAAAAAGGGGAGGCAGAAAGAAAGGTTAGAAAAGAAAAACAAGAAGGAATGAAGCAGATCCTTGTGCTTGACAAAGTACACTTCATTTGGCGGCCTCATGATCTATTTTAGAAAAACAACAAAAAGTCAAGTCCTTCAGTGTTGTGGGGGGAGGGGCAGAGTTAGCTGAACCCTGGACCATCCATCCTGCCTGGCGGTTGGTTCCCGTGGGATTGCACCCCTCTCCTGGGGATGTGCTAGACCTGGCTCTTGGTCACTTCAAACCTGAGCAAAGATTCTGGGAAGGATTGTTGTATTATGTCTGCTTTCAAGGGTCAGTTTGGTCACTAAGACTGGCACATTCCTCCCCATTTTTTAAGAGCCGTAAGCAATGTCGAAGAGTGACATCTTGTGCCAGCTACCCTCGACTATGAAGATGAACTTGCTGGCATCTTGGCAACCACAGTGAACCACAGAGGCTCCAAAAGTAGCTGTTGATGGTGCCGTTCTGCTTAGCAGGGGTGGACTTCAGGGCTGCCAGCTGTGTCCTTCTGTGCTTCCCTTGGGGCTGGTGCTAGCTCCTCTGTGATGGCTCTTTGGGCATCTGGGGTGCAGGTGGGCAGGCTCTGTGTCCTTCTCAGGCGCCCGTGACGCCTTTACACCTGTCGGCAACACTGTTTTTGGTGTGACCACTGGGCGTTTCACCTCGCAGGTCCACAGAGCTGACCCGAAGTTTTTAGAATGTCACTTAGTCTGGTGATGACGGTAAACAAACAGCAGAGAAGACTTCCAGGCCTGAACACGAATGATCACGAGGGTAGAACATCGCTAATAATGTGTACCAGCTTTATAATTTCTCACTCTTGCAAGAGACTAGGAGAAAGATTTTTTTCTCTTCTATAATGGAATTTTTTAAACCATTTTAATAAAGGAAACAAGTCTTTGTATTTCTAGCAGAGTTTGCTTTCATGAGATCAGGTGAACCTGTCATAACACAATGTGCTTTTGAAAAGAGCAGCGGGGGAACTGACAGAACACTGGGACCTCTTCTCTCCCTGGCTGGCTTTTCTGTGGGCATAGGATGGGCAGGGGAAGTCAGCCGTTGGGTAAGAGGGATGGCTTCACACACAGCTGAGAGTGTGCGGGGACCAGCTGCAGAAGCCAGGCAGCCCTCCTCCTCTTCAGGTCACAAACTGACCTCCACTTGGGTATGCAAAATGTTCAAGCCCCAGAAGGACCCCAGCGTGCTGTGGTTGTGAGATGAGGATTGTCTTTGGGCCCTGATCCCTAAACACTCAACGACGAAAGCCAAAGTTCCCATGGCATCACCAGGCTGTCTTTGCCCATTTGTTCGTCTCTTAGGAAATCTTCATTGTGTATCTCTAGTCAGTCACCAGGAAGATGCTGAGAGTTCAGAGATGAGGAAGCAGACCCCTCCCTGCTCTGCGACTTGGTATTCAACTTGCTCATCACCTGTGCTCAGAGGGTCAGGGTGGCTGGTCTGGCCTGTATCCTGGCAGACCCAGGTGTTCAGATAAACACCTGCCACTTGGAACAGGCAGAGGTAGAATGCCCCTGGGTTCCATCCTGAGTACTGCAGAAAAAAAGAAGAAAGAAAGAAAGAAAGAAAGAAAGAAAGAAAGAAAGAAAGAAAGAAAGAAAGAAAGAAATTTGTTGTGACTGCGGAGGATCATCTCTCACAGGCAGGTGAAATAAAAGGCATCTGGACTCAGTAATACCTCCCTTCCATGTCCAAAGGCAAAATGGGTTTCCTTGCAGGATAAAGCTTCCTGTCCTCAGGGCTACTCAAGCTTTGGCTTAATGCCTACTTGGAAAGAATGTTGCCCAGGGAATTCAGACACTGACTAGTAGGAGGGAGACTGGAGAACTGGACAGTTCCATCTCAGCAAGACAGCATTGCTTTTCTGAACTCCACTAACCTCAGTTCCCAGTGCTCTGGTATTTCCTGTCTGCAGCTAGGAGGCGAGCTGGTCTTGGCCACCACCTGCACCTTCCATGGCTCTCAGTCATCCTCAGAGTGGCGGCAGAGGGCCTGGGCCACCCAACTGCTACCCAGGCAGGCGGGCAGCACGCCCTGGGCCTCCTGAAATATCTTAAGCCCTAGAGATAAACTGCTCCCTGTGCTGGACACCACAGTTCCTCCCCAAACCCCATTCCCAGATGTTGCTTTCAATGACCCTGGGGTCACTGAGACTTATGTCTGGCAAGGCTGGACCCAGACAGCAGGACACGTTGTTTTGTAAGTGTTCCTGCATCTTTCCAAGTTTGTACTTCCCGCAAACACCTCTTAGTTGTTTTTGTTTTATCTTTCTTATTTTCATTAACTTGAAAAAAAATAACAAGTTATATTTGGCCAAGGAAGAAAAACCTTCCTTCACTCAGAGTATTTCTTCTTAATTAACCAAAAACAACTTCTCCCTCTCTCCCTTCCTCCATCCCCTCCCTCCCTCCCTTTCTCCTTCATTCCTTCCTTCCTTCCTTCCTTCCTTCCTTCCTTCCATTCTCTCTCTCTCTCTCCCTCTCTCTCTCTCTCTCTCTCTCCCTCTCTGCTGGAAATTGAACCCAGGTGTGTTCTACCTCCAACCTAAATCCCCAACCCTTTAAAATATTTGTTTTGAAACAGGGTCTTGCTAGGTTACTGAGAGACTCACTACATTGCTGTTGCTGTATTCAAATTTGCAATTCTCTTGTCTCAGCCTCTCAAGTACTGGGATTACAGGCATGTGCCACCATGCCCCACAAACACTGTTTTGAAATCATTGTCTAGCTGGGCTCAACAATGGCTCTACCAATGAGATCATTCATAGGACTTGGGAAGAAAGATTTGGGATTCGGGGCCTTGATTCAAAACTATCTTGTCTCTGTTCTATTGGATTGCATACCAGGAGGTGAGAGACATGGTGATTTGTATGGAGTGAGGGTGAGGGGGTCAAAGACACACCTATTTTGCCAGGTGTTGGAATAAAATGTCAACTGTTATGACGAGGAGGGGTTGTGACTTAAGTCTAACCACTTGACTGGTAGGAAACACACCCATGGTCCGATTTCTCTCTTGCTTCCTCTCCTCTTATGCTCTATCTTCTCTGCAACAGAAAGCCAGGTTGCTTGAAATGCTTGCCTTTAGCAAGAATTTGGTGCTACTGCCTCAGTCTGAAATCCCATCTTCTCTCTTTTGGACAACTTCAGTAGCTGCCTGTCTCACTCCTGCACTCCAGCACCCACACCACTTGAATACTCTTTATGAACTACATGTCTTAAGCTCCCGCCAACTCTCTTACAGCCTTCAATGATTACCTTAGAGTAGAAACCCAAAGTCCTTAATATGTCCCCAATACAGTCACCTGTGCCAAGGACCCCGAGGTGAGTGTTCACTCCTCTCCTGTGCACTTCCCTCCTGGACTTTAGACTCAACTTCTCACCACACCTGAGTACTCCCAGCTCCACCAGTGGGCGGTACTTCCTCTTCTATGATTTGAATGTCTTCTTCCCTTGCATGACACTCCCTTGGCCCCCTTCTTTGCCTGCCCATCATGAGTGAGAGCCATATCCTTCCTTGGAAAGCCTCCTGGTCCTCCTGAGCCATAGGTAGCTATTTCTGAGCCCTTAGCTTGCAGTATTCTCCCACAGAACCTAATTCATCGAGTGGGGTGACCTGTACACGATGTCCCCCAGTGGTCTCTGCGCTCCTCAAGGGTGGGCAGTATACTCTAGTCACTTCTCCGCCTGGCATGGTGCCTAGCCCTCGGCTAGTGCTTGCTGAATGAATGGATGTTTGTGTCCCTGTAACTTCACAGTGTACTTAGGAGAGTTAAAAGATTATGAGAAAAATAGTTGGCAAACTGTAAATGTGTCAGAGACATTTTGAAAGTCAATGGGTTCAAAGAGGAAATGGACACGCAGAGACCCTAGCCAGTGAAACAAAATGTTGAGCTGTGATATTCTAGGGAGTCGGAAGAGTACTGGGACAGCTCCGAAGACCACACGCATGACCCGAGACTGCTCGTGAAAGGGAACAAACACCACAAGAAGTCACACTAGGTTTCAGGTGCTCTGGGAGAACAATTGGTGAACGGTTCTGATTTGTTTATGCAACACAATCATCATTCATCCAGTCAGGCACTCAAGCCATGAGCAACACATTCATAGCTTGAAGCCAGAGCTTCCTTTTTTTTTTTAAATGCTTTTATTAGAGCACTGTAATTATCCATCCTAGGTTCAAAGTGAGGCATTAATACATGCACACATCACTTGGCAAATTTCCCTGTGTATCACATCCTGATCTCCCTCTTCCCTCCCCACACATATTACTGAGATTGGTAGTGATACTTTTATATGTGGGCATAACATTATTTGAACTGTTCCCTTTCTCAGAGCTTCCTATTTTATGTGACTTTATCAGGTGGAAACTTGCAGGTGTTTGGAACAATAAACTCCTATCTTCATTAAAGACATAGACTAGATTTGGGTGGCATTTTGCCAGAGCCTGGGAATGTTCATCTTCTCCTTGCTGAGAATGTATGTCTTTTCTGTGAGGACAGCAAGACGGCAAGAGTGAGAGAAAACCACAAATGCAAACCCCTGTGCTGCTCTGCGCCCTGTCTGCTCTGCCTGCCCTCACCCTCCGCTCCAGGATGGACAGGAGTCCCTCATCATCTATCACCTCTCAATCCCTCTGCTTCCTAATAGTACCACACTGGGGATTAGATTTCAATATAAAAATTTTAAGGGGAGGAAGCACACATTAAAACCATTGCAGAGAGCGACAGAGATAGAAATAGAGAGGTAATCTGGGCCCCATGAGGGGGCATGGTGTGTTTGGGGTGACAGCTTACTGACATATGGATGCTTGTTAAGTGATAAACTGCAGCCTTGATGACCTTGGTAGCGTGATTAGATTGGCTATGGCATCTACCTTGAGGAAGAATAAGAAGGATGTAGATAGGAAGCAGGTCTTCTTTCTTCTTATAAATATTATAGGGTGGCTCTAAACTTAGGGTCTCATAGGTCTAGGGAGAACATTAGCAGATTAATGAACTATGGGTGCTTGTTCAATACTGCTATGGGCTGGGTTGTGCTGACCCAAATTTAAAACTTGGAGCCCTAATTTCCAGGATGACTACATTTGTAAATAGGGCCTTAACAGAGGTGGTTAAGTGATGTCATAAGGGTAGAACTCTAATCCTTTAGGACTGGTATACTTACAAGAAGAGGAAGAGACATCAGATATCTCTTCCGCTCTCTTTCACCCTCTTTGCGTGCATAGAGGAAAGGCCATACGAGGCCACCAAATAAGGAAGCTGCCTGCAAGCCAGGAAGAGCCCTCATGCGAAACCAGCCCCGACTGCCTTTGATCTTGTACTTCTGGTCTCCAGAATTGTGAGAAAACATATCTCTTGTTCAAGCCGCCCGGTCTGAGATGTTCTGTTATGGCAGCTTAGCAAATGAATTACAAATACCTACCGTGGGAAAAGTCCTTTTCCTTTGGAGGTCGCAAGGTCTCATGGGGGTAGGTAGCATTTCTGTCCATGACAACATCATACGGGATCAAAGTTGTGACCTCCCCAGTAGTTCTGAGAAAAGATACCCCTCATTCTTGACTAAAGACAATTTCCTCTCCTTACTGTTCCTCTTTTTCCTTCCTACCGCAGGAAGTTTTGTGTCCATGAGGCAAGTGGGGAAAGAACCATTCTCAAACTTCTGTAGCAGAAGCTACCTGCCAAAAATTGACTCACAACCCCAGTGGTCCTAGCCATGCTAACAGAAAAGATGTGGGCCCTCGATTTCCCAGATCTTCCCAGGTTGCTGTATTCATGTATTAAAATTCTTTACTTATGTAAATAAACACACACACATCTTTCAAGTTTTCTCAGCATTATTATGACCCCCCCCCACACACAGGTGTTAATATTCAGAAATAGCTTGATTTATTTCCTCATTTAAAGAGTGTTTTTTTTCTCCAAGTAATGTTCACATTATTGAATTAAGCTCCTATGAGCACGATTCTGAGCTGCCTGGGTAGGGAGAGTTGTTTATGTGAAATAAGATTGGGGCATTATGGGTTGTTAACCCTGCCAGTGGAGCCTGTCTCAGCCAACATTCTTACTGCTCTAATCCAAGACAACTGACCACACAATTTTTTTTTTTTGATGGTACTGGGGTTCCTGGAAGCCCTTCTACCTCCGGGCTACACTCCCAGACCTATTTTATACTTTTTTTTAATTTTTGGAAACAGGGTCTCTTAAGCCAGCATGGCTGGCTTTGAACCTGTGCGATTCTCCTGTCTCTGCCTCCCAAGCGCGGGGATTACAAGCATACCCCACCATGCCCGGCTCTGACCACACAATTTAAAGAAAGGAATTTGCTCAGTTGTATGAAGATCTGAGAGTTTCAGTAGGTGTCAGGCCGGGTTACCTCTGTGGAGCTCAGGTTGGGTATGGCAGCAGAAAGCAGAGATAGAGGGAGAGAGCAAGGCCCTGCTCTCAGGTCCTGGAGGCCAGAGAGAGCAGGTGAGGGGAGTCAGAGGCTTTATCCACTGATGAGATTACAACCTTCATGGTTTGCTTACATCAACTCAGAACATGAATCCATGAGCTCTTCAGGGAACATTCTCTGTCTAACCATCTGCTGTGTCAAATGGTGCCATTACAGGGCCCATCGTCTCACATTTATGTCCTGTGGGAGAATGTTGCCTGGGGCAGGGGTGCCAGCCTGGCATTTTCTAGAGGTTTTTAATGGCCAAGCAGAACAGGCTCCAACACAAGGCCTGCATGATACAACTCCGAGAGTGGAGATGTATGGGAGTCAGAATTCAGGCAGGGGGCAAGATGAAAACTTGACTTAAAGAAAGAATGTCATGTGTGCTTTATGCTGTCACTCTTGTTGTTTTTAACAAGCTGAAAAGGGAGAGCTGGAGGAAAGCTGGAAAAAGAACACCAAATTTTTTAAATGGATGATGCAAAGGTTATTATGTAAATGAATAATTTAGAATTACAAGTACTACTTACGAGGAGTAAGAGGTCACAAGAGATATCTCTTTGTAACCTAAAGTGGACTGTGCAAAGAGCAGAAGTCAAACATCTGCACTTGAATGACATCTAGAACCATACTTTGCATAAACAGGCTGCACACAGAAGCAGAAATGCCGGTGGCCAACCAAACACAAGATACTCAGCCTCATTAAAACTATAGAAAAGCCTAACATGGTGGCACACACCGGTGATACTAGTAGTTGGGAGGCTGAGACAGGAGGATAGTAGGTTTGAGGACAGCCTCAGGAGCATAGCAAGACTCTCTGCAATCTAGTGAGACTCTGTTTCAAAATGAAAAATAAAAAGCGCTGGGGTATAGCTTGGAGGTAGACTACCGCTGGGTTCAATCTCTAGTAGTGTGCACACACACACACACGTACACACACACACATACACACACACACACAAAAAAAAAAACCCCAAACTGTAGAAGGGTGCATTAAAGCTGATGTTATTTTATTTACTTATTTTGTCTCATAGGAAAAATTCAAAATGTTTAACTTTAGCACTTTGGGTTTCTAGCTCAGAGTGAAGTGGGTCCACATATTTCCTTCTTCCAACTGGAGGCCTATTGAAATGGCAGCAAGTTGTACAAAGGGGGATAAATTCACAGTGGTGCAAAGTACATGATATGGGGGCATTAGCAGAATTTTTTTTTAACTTTCTGAAATAAGGAAAGCAAACTGGATTGAACTGCCAAATAAGCCTCAGAAAGGGAAGGAGCATGTTGGGTATGGAAAAAGGCTTCCCCCTGGGAGGGGGAAATCTATCTTTTGTGGCTTTTAAAGGGACACTGTGAAGACTAATTTCATGTGTAAACTTGACTGAGCCAAGGGGTTCCCAAATTAAATATTATTTGGTGGTATGTCCATGGGGATGTTTCTGGATGAACATAACATTTGAGTCAATGGATCCAGTAAAGTGGATCGCCTTCCCCAATGCAGGTGGGCATCATCCCATCTGCCCAGAGCCTGAATAGATGAAAGTTGAGGGATGGAGGAATTCACTCACCCCTTTTGGCTTCCTACATGCCTGCTTGAGCTAAGATAGCGTTCTTTCTCTACCCTTTGATGAGAACTATACCACTGGTTTTCCTGAGGACTTTTCATCCTCCATAGTTATTGTGTGAGTCAATTCTCTTTACACACACACACACACACACACACACACACACACACACACACACACTGTTTCTATGGGGAACCTTACCTAATGCAGTGCCAAGCTCTCAGCTGACAGAAGCTAGATACCTAGCTCCCCTAGGTGGACACCTAGCTGACACCTAGCTCCCCTAGGTGGAGAGTGGGCTGTCAGTCAGGATGACCTCTTGAAGGGTTACCTAGAACAGCTAAGCAGGTTGCCACACTCACTCCCACCACATCTCTAGCCAAGGGTACAGAGCTGCAGTTCACCATACCCTGGTCACCTCCAGAAATGAGGCTGTTCTTTAAGAGAATTCAACAATTTGCTTGGAGAGGTCTAAGGCTCTTTGACTAAGGGTTGGCCCTCCAGAGTGAAGTTTTCCTTGCTCTGGACCTGAAACGTGGCCTGCAGGGGTATGCGGAGCAGCTGTCAGCTGCTTTCTAGCCCTATAGAGTCAGTGGTGTGAGGGTATATCTTTATCTATGGATGTCTACTCATAAAGATGAATGGATAAGTAGGGCTGACCAGAGTTCTTGAAACTAAAACATTTCAATAGGACTGGAAGACAAAAATGAGAAAACATTCCAGAATGCAGAGCATAAAGAGAGATGGAAAAAGTTAAGGACATATCGGGTCAATTCAGGAAGTCCAAAGTGCATGGTGCAGGAATTCCAGAAAGAAGAGAGAAGATAAAGGGGGAAATTATCAAAGGAAAGATAGCGATCTCAAACTGGAAAGACCACTGAGAATTAAGCAAAAAGAATTTTGAAAGAGAGACATATATACAACAGGATAAGATTCAGAACACGAAATGTATATAGAGGATTCTCAAATGTTTTTAGGCAATAAAAATAGAGTATCATAGAAAAACAAGGATTAACCTGGCCTTGGTATTCTGTCAAGAATTTTGAATGCCAGATAAGTAATCCAGTGGGACAATTAATGCCTCCATAGTTCCAAGGGAATGCAATTTTTCTTGTAGAATTATCAACTTAACCAAACTATTTACCAAGGGCCACAGGGCAAATAAAGAGTTTTTCAGAGCCTCATTACTTAATTTTTTTAGAAAATAATACTTATGGAATTATAACAGTACAAAATGATTATTTATTTTTAGAATTAATCTATAGACAAAACAAGACTCAAATGTTTATTCACCTATTCTCAAAGATTATTTATATGTGCATACCAGTAAAACGAAAGAGGAAGTCATGGGATCCAAGATATATTAGAAATAACTTAGGGTGAGCCAGGCGTGGTGTACACTCTAGTAATCCCAGCATTTGGGAGGCTGAGACAGGAGGATGACGGTTTGAGGACAGTCTCAGCTACTTAGTGAGGCCCTTTGCAACTTAGTGAGACCCTGTTTCAAAATAAAGAATAAAAAATAGGGCTGGGGGTGTAGTTTGGAGGTAGAATGCCCCTGGGTTCTACCCCCAGGACTGGATAAAAAAGGAAATAACTTAGGGTGTAATTAAACTAAAAAAGCATGGTGGTAATTGTGGTACTGGCCTAGAAGATAATGACGAGGAATTTAAAGATGGTATGCTTAAGAAATTGGGTGGTCTTCATAATATGTGATACAGGGCATATATTTCTTTTTCTGTGTGTGTGGGTCTGGGGATGGAACCCAGAGGCATTTGACCTCTGAGCTACACCCCCTACCCTATTTTTTTTTTTATTCTTTATTTTTTTGAAACCGGGTCTCACTGAGTTGCAGAGTGCCTCACTAAGTAGCTGAGGCTGTCCGCGAACCGCGACCGACCCTCCAGGTTTCAGCCTCCCGAATGCTGGGATTACAAGCGTGTGCCACCACGCCCGGCTGAGGATATATATTTCTACTGTCAACTAGTTAAAAAATGAAAAGCAAGGAAAAACCTCACCCCCACAAACAGGTAAATCCTAATCTAAATAAGAAGAAACCTAAATTAAAGTATAGCGTTAAGGAACTGATTAGAATAAGAAATGAATGATTTAATTTTTAACTTCCTTCCTTCCTTCCTTCCTTCGTTCCTTCCTTCCTTCCTTCCTTCCTTCCTTCCTTTCATACTGAGGATTAAACCCACGGGTGTTATACCTATGAGCTCTACCCCCATCTTTTTATTTTCTATTCTGAAACCATTTTGCTAAGTTGCTGAAGGTCTTGCTTAATTGCTGAGGCTGTCCTTGAACCTGCAAACCCCTGTCTCAGCCTCCCAAGTCCTGGGATTACAGGCGTGCACCACCACAGCTGGCATAAGCATTTTCTTTTGAGTGGCCTAGGATAGTTTCTTTCTTATCTGATTCTCCAGCAAATAACTTACGTATTGAGATAGTTATAAAAACTACGTGTTGGTTATCAGTGTTTAGAATCAGTTTCCAGCCAAAGCATGGAAGACAACTTAGGTCTCAGAAAAAAATATAATTATTAAAAACCCAGTAAGTAATAAAAGGATTGCGAGTGATGGCAGAACTCAGGAGGTGGAGGAGGCAGGAAGGCAGGGTGGAAGGAAAGGGTGGACAATGAGAAATGAAGAGGAATCGAGAGGAAGGAGAGAGGAGACACAGAGAGAGGCCGAGTCAGCATGCACACTCCCGTGCCGACAACGACCATCAAAAGTTCACGAAAGAATAGAGGCACAGGCATATTATTTAATATTTTGTGGCAATGACCAGAAGAACTGAAACCAGAACTGGTTAAATTTGTTTATAGTGGGGAATGGGATGGTGTGAGGAGGAGGAGAACGAGACTTCCCAGAATGTTCTGCACTATTTGAATGTCCATTTCAGTGCATGTAGATAGTATTTTAAAATAAAAATGGAAATCAAAATATCACCACACATTGGCATCAGTGGAGAGAACAGAACCTCTTCTGATTGCAAAAGCAGAGTGAATGGATCTAAACTTTTTTTTTTCTTTTTTCTTTTTTGTGGTACTGGGTATGGAACCCAGGGGCATTCTATCTCTGAGCTACACCCCCAGACCTAATTTTCTTTCTTTCTTTCTTTCTTTCTTTCTTTCTTTCTTTCTTTCTTTCTTTCTTTCTCTCTCTCTCTCTCTCTTTCTTTCTTTCTTTCTTTCTTTCTTTCTTTCTTTCTTTCTTTCTTGGTGGTAATGGGGTTCCTGGAAGCCCTTCTACCTCCAGGCTATACTCCCAGACCTATTTTATACTTTTTTTTATTTGGAAACAGGGTCTCAAGCCAGTGCGGCTGACTTCGAACCAGCGTGATCCTCTTGTCTCCGCCTCCCAGCTCCCACGCCCAGCTTTATTCTTTATTTTGAAACAGGGTCTCACTGAGTTGCAAAGGACCTAATTAAGTAGCTGAGGCTGTCCACGAACTGTGATCCTCCTGTCTCAGCCTCCCAAATCCTGGGATTACCAGTGCCTCCGTGCCTGGCTTGGTCTAAAATTTGTATAGGGCAAGTTGTTTTATTAAAAGAGCCATGCCAGGTGTGGTGGTGCACGCTTCTAATCCCAGCTACTTAGCCAGGCCCTTCACAATTCAGTGAGACTCTGTTTCAAATATAAAAAGACAAAAACTAGGGCTGGGGTGTAGCTTGAAGGTATAAAGCCCCTGGATTCCATCCCCAGTACTCTCCCACCAAAACAAACAAACTAACAAAAATAAAAACCCAGAGCCAGGCTGTCTAATAATAATACCATATATGCTTCAGGTCTACTTGGATAATGTTTAACAGAAGCTGGTAAACCAGCGTCTCCTCCAGTGAGGAGGCAGGAGAACACACAAGGTTTTCCTTTACTGCACGTGAACATGAACATACACGCGCGTGCTCACAGCCTGCCGCACGTCTTCCGTGTTGACTCATTTACATGAAAACACCAGCTCCCCCAGTTCTTCTATCTCCAGCTTTTATTCTTTATTGCGATCCTTACAAGGCAAGCCGTCTGTGGGGGTTTCTCCATCCTCACATGACTCATTTGGGTGTACTTTTGTGGAAGCCACTAAATAGGACTCTTCCCTCCTTCCAGAGTCTGAAGCAAACCACAGTATTCCAAAGTCCCTGGGTGCCGGCCAGCCATTGGAGACGTGCCCGCGAGGCTGTTTGTCCTCTCCCTGCGGTTACTCAGAAGAAGTCTGTCTGCATTTCAAATGTGGTCAGCATGTTGGAGAAGTGGCCCCCACGCATCCCATGCTCGCTCTCTCCGGTCATCGCTGATGTTATGGGAAAGAGCATCCCGCCTTTGGACGGCTTCAGCAATGGTCGTCCAGCTTGACTCAATGAAGAAGCCAGGTTTTTCCCATGACTTGGTGGCCAAACTCTTGGGAAATGTCTATGGCTGAACTACCTCTCTGCAGAGTGTAATAGTTCACACATAATTACAACAGCCCTGTAATCTCTGCTTTTTAGATGAGAAAACTAATGCTCAGTGGAAGTCAATTGTACTTGATCCTTCAGTTGCAAAGCAGTAGAGATGAAGTCCTTAATTTAAGATTCTCAGTCTTGTATTTTTCATACCTCTCTAAGAGATGACTTCTAGGACTTCCTTTCTCCATGGGATAGTTATGAGCATTAGCTAAGAAGCTCTTTGGAGTTTCTTGGCAATTTCTTTTCTGGAAGCTGGGATGCAGCAGCTCACTTGGTTGGGCTTTAGACTGAGTCCCAAGTGTGATGTGCCCTTGGACTAGTTCACACAACACCTCTGAGTTTCAGTTTCCTCGTGTGTTAGATAGAGGTGATAGTACTTTTCTCTAGTAAAACCGCCCCAGGATTGTTGTGAGGCTTAACTGAAATCACATGTACCATAAAGAAGTGATTACTGTTGAGGAGATAGATATTTTTAACCTGATCTAAACATTATACAATATACAAATATATTGAGCCATCACATTACCCCATTACAATGTTTATTTTTTTTATGTACCAGTTAAACTAATATAATAAAAATATTTCCATATTAGCTATTGTTTCAGCCAAAAAGAACATGTGGCTCCCATTCTAGGTATTATTTAGAAAATTAACTTGCCTACACAATGATAATAAGAAAAATAGTATTTAAAAAAATAGTAGCTGCTCCCACTACATTGTAAAGATAGCAATTTTGAGCTATTAAACACTGGTGCCAAAAGCAAGGGTAGCAGTTACTTGCCAGACACTGAGCATTCAACGTGCGCACACTGTCAAATGACAGAGAGTTCATTCTTTCTTGTCTCTAAGAATGCGGTTCCTTCTGGGGGAATGGAGGAAGTGTGACTGTTCATGGGGTCATTTTCAGTTGAAGAGACTACATCCCTTCTGTCAGGGAGAGAGGCATTTTGCTAAGTGAGCGCCATTATGGTGGGTGTTCAGAGGAGTGAGTACCATTTGTTACTTGGTAAAATTTCACTTACCAAATTCATATGCAAACAAATGGAGGCTGTCAATAACATCTTGGAGAAAATGAAAACAAACAAACATGGGCTTTGGTTTCTTCAAAGCAGGGAAAAAAGAGAAGATTAAGAGGAAAGTGGATACCATGTCAGAAGCAAGGGGACTGGGACCCTGGCTACAGCCATCCAGGGAGCAGAAAAGTTAGGTCATTGTCTATGAATTGGGGTAAATTCATAAAGACACCAAACACAGGGGGAAAGAGTGGGTGAAGAGAAAAGTTACATGTGTGAAAAGGAAGACAGGTGTGGTTCACTCAGGAAGGCCTTGTTCTTTGTAATAACAGAAAGTGACCACACCCAAATGTACAAGCATGGTAGACCTGATCCCATGGTGGACTCCATCACGTGTCCGGCTGGGGAACTCTGAGAAGGTCGGCTCTGAAGTCGAAAAGTGAACATGCTTCTTGGGAGAAACAGGAATAGAATTCAGTGCTTGGTCTTCACTTTTTTAACCCAAAGAATAGTCATTAAAGCTGTACCAATCCTGAGTCTAGAAAAAGAATGAGGGAGGAACAGGAAATTTTTCTGAAAAGCTAGGAAATTTTCCTCTAGTACTTACATGTGTTGAAGGACATACATGTCCTTATGGTTTGAATACAGAATGTCCTCCCCAAAAGGCTCATCTATTGGCAATGCGAAATGTTCAGAGGTGGAATAATTGGGCCTTCATCTCATCGGTGATCATCCATTATTGGTGGTTAATAATCTGAATGAATTTATTGGGTAGTAATGCAGACAGGGTGTGGCTGGCTGAGGAAGACCACTGGAGGCGTGATCTTGGAGAATACATACATACATATATATATATATATATATATATATATTTTTTTTTTTTTTTTTTTTTTTTTCCTGGTCCTTTCCTCTCTTTCTTGGCTTCCTCACTGTCCTGAGCAGTTTTCCTCTGCCATACCCTACTGCCATAGTGTCCTGGCTTTGGAGCCAGCCGACTATGAATTAAACCTCTGAAACTGTGAGTCAAATAAATCTTTCCTCTTCTAAGTAGTTCTTGTCAGGTATCTTGATTACAGAGACAAAAAAAAAAAAAAAAATCTGACTAAAACATATCTGACCACAAATCGGCAAAACTTGTTTTGAGCAGGACTCAGAGTGATCTTATTTTGAAGCACTTAAGAGACCCAAGCTTATAGGCTTAAAATATCAAGACCATTAATAAGATGCAAGAGAAAAATGTATTAGGTCAAAACTTCAGAGCAATTTGCTGCTTAACAGGGAACGAGGGGTGACTTGATCCCCCCCTTACACACACATTTGCCAAAGTCTGAGACATTTTTGGTTGTCACCACTGCGTCTAGTGGCAGAGAGCAAGAGATGCTGGGAAACACCCTACAATACACAGGAAAGCCCCCTTTCCCAACAAAAAATTATCTGGCTCAAAATGTCAGTAGTGTGAAGGTGAAGGTTGAGAAAACCTGACTTCGAGCTATCATTCCTTATACCAAATAATCAACCATTAAATTGTGTAATTAGTTCAATGAAAAAACACTGTGAGGGCAGAGGCTTATGTTAAAATCAGTTGTAAGTCATGTGATTAATAAAACCTTCTGAAGGACAAATTTGGGGGGTGGGAAGCACTAGGGATTAAACACAGTGACACTCTATCTTTGGGCCACCCCTCCAGCCATATTTTCTATTTTTTTTTTTAAATTTTGAGACAGATCTCACTCAATTTCTATGGGTCTTACTAAGTGGCTGAGACTGGCCTCAAACTTGTGACCCTCCTGTCTCAGCCTCCCAAATACCGGG
This sequence comes from Muscardinus avellanarius, assembly GCF_963383645.1. NCBI lineage: Eukaryota > Metazoa > Chordata > Mammalia > Rodentia > Gliridae > Muscardinus > Muscardinus avellanarius. Next base: position 84,369,534 of record NC_137788.1, on the reverse strand, counting down.
ATTACAGACATATACTACCACACCTGGCTGCAAAGGAGGATTCTTAAGTTTCCCCCCATAAATCCCTTACCTTAAACTTTTCAGATATGAAGCAAAGGATAATTTACTAGAACTAGATATATCTAGAAGTTACACAGATTTTTTTTGTGTGTGTGTAGTACTGAGGATGGAACCCAGAGGCTTTCTACCTCTGAGATACACTCCCAGCCCTATTTTTTATTCTTTATTTTGAGTTGCAAAGGGCTTCACTAAGTCGCTGAAGCTGGCTGCGAACCGCCATCCTCCTGTCTCAGCCTCCCTAATTACAAGCCTGCTGACTTTTATAATGACATTGTTATAGCATTTAAACATATGTATTTTTATCTTTAACAGTTTAAGGATAATTCACATAAATTATTGTATTTAATATTTATAAGTTGGTTTAATTGTTCCAATTTCATATACTGTGTGGTATTAAATTTTAGTATTTTTGGACATCTGCTATGTGTCCAGGTACTGTTATCAAACAGATGAAAGTTTAGTCTTAAATTCAAAATCTCCTGGTGGACCTGTGTCAAGTTACTGGTGGAAAGAGACATAAACACATTCATGGGAGAATGGGAAGAAAACTGGGGAAGGAAAAAAAATGCATTTTGCCTAAGGCTACAAAAGTAATAATTGGCAGATCTGAGGCTTGATGTAAGCTCATCCGAGTCTCAAGTCTTCTGTCTTGGCTAAAAAAAAAAAACAATCTCCTTCACTTTTCTAGGAAAATAATAAAACTGAAAAAATGTTCACTTGAAAACACATCCATAAATTATGAAGTGGGCGAGGTATAGAAACATTGTTGAAATTGTAGTGGGGACTGGGATGTTGAAAGGGGAGATAAGACTTGGCAGAACAGGATAAGGAAGCAGCCCCTGCTTTCCGTACCACTGGGCCGTTCTGGAGGTTGGACAGTCGTGTTAAGACCCTATCTCCGCAGAAGCCTGACTTTGATTTGGAGGAGCGGGAAACAGATCTCTTGAGGTTAGGAGAAGTTCCCTAAATGTAGCCAAGGTCCCGAAGCCAGTGCGAAGAATTCTCCATGTAGGGAGATGGTCTTAAGTGCGTGGGAGGAGCTGCCTGACAACCCGAGGTAAATACGGAGGAAGGCACCAGCGGCCAGCGTTTGTAGGATTCATATTTCTCTGGCCAGCTCGTTCCCACCTCCCTTCCTCCTCCGAATCTGGATGGAAATACGAAGCCACAATCCACTCGCAGTTACTCATTCTGATGACAAACAAGAAGCGACTCTGTTGAAATATCATTTAACAGCTGTTTGCTTCCAGGGCCCAGGGAGACATTTTGGCCATCTGGACTTACTTACATGGCCGAGACCGAGGGACACTGGGGCAGCCCTGGCTCCTCGTGGAGGAGCGTGGCCGAGCGTGACTTGGGCCTGGTGATCCAAGCTGAGAGACTAAGCCACTTCCTTTGTCCTGTCAGACAGGGATGGGGGTGATGGGACCCCCGCCAGTGACATAACGTACCCATTGTCCACTCGGGTCAGGGCCTCGTCCCCAGGGCACGGAGCAAGAAGTAAACACGAAACCTGATTTGCCCGCGCAGTGGAAAAATCATGAGGCTGCCAGGGCCGCTCCTTCCCCTCCCTCCACTTTTTGGAGAGGAGGTTGAACTCCGCCATGCTTACTCCATCCAGGCCCGCCTCGGAGGCCACCGTTGATTGGACCAGAGTGAAAACCTCCCCAAGCTGGGCCTCTCTCCTGGGAAATTGGAAATGGCGCCTCAGAGACACTGGAAGTGCCAAACCAGAGTTCTCCATCCTCATTGCATATTGTAACTGTCTAGGGGGATTCTGAACACACACACACACACACACACACACACACACACACACCCACATGCACGTTGGCCAGGCCTCTCCCCAGATTCTGATTATAGTTAGTCCAGGTTTACTGATCTAAGTTAGAGCTTATTCTCTAGAGACTCTTATTGTAGCTGGGAGAGGCACAGTTGCAAAGAGAGGTGGACACACAGAGACTAATGGAGGGGACCGTCACGGAGAAGTGGGCATGAGAGACCCAGCCCCTGGGAAGAGTAGACGGTGACTTGACTCTTGGTAGCCTTCTAATTTGGGGTTCCAGGCCAGCCTCGGGCTCAGTTATAGTTCTTGCCCTTGAGTTTTATCCTTCAAAACATTTCTTCAGAAGTTCCTTGGAGGAGCCTTTGTTACAGAACAAACGGAACCTTCATCAATTTATTCTCAGCCTGTCTATGGCCTGTCATAATTCTGATTTCGCCTCAAAAATCTTTCTTAAAACTCATCCTCAGCCGGGCGTGGTGGTGCACACATGTAATCCCAGCATTCAGGAGGCTGAGACAGGAGGATGGAGGTTCATGGATAGCCTCAGCTACTTAGTGAGGCCCTTTGTAACTCAATGACACCCTGTTTCAAAATAAAGAATAAAAAATAGGGCTGGGGATGTAGCTCGGAGGTAGAATGCTCCTGGGTTCCATCTCCAGTACTGAAAAAAAAATTAAATAAACCTCATCCTCACGACTTTTTCAATAGAGTTCTCTCCATTTGCACAGAATAATACATCCATTATCCCCAAACTTAGAATTCTTTATTGGTTTTTCATTGTCTGTTAACATAACAGTTCTGTATAAACTGAGCTGTAAAAAAAAATGTTACTAAAATAATTAAGCTGCAGATCAATAGGCATATGAAAATTAGCTTGTTTAAAAACTGTGACTTAAATATGCAGGCATAAAATGTGTATGTAAATTTAGGACAAAGAAAGAGTGCCTATCAAACCTCTAGCTCTGGTTTTCTTGGTGGAGTGGTTTTGGACAGAGGGAATTTCCACCATGTATTACTTTATGTAGTATTTAATAAGAATATAGGTAATTTTAGGTTTTTTTTCTATTTTTCTCCAATATCTTTTTACCAAGTTCCAAGGTCCTTTGCATTTTTGTTCCTGTGTCCTTCCCAGTACTCCATGCCGCATGTACTCCAGGTTTCTGGGCTTTCATTCTTCCCCCACAAAGAGAGTCCTCTTTCAGATAACTACAGCCTTGCTCATTCTGTGCCTTCCTTCTGAAATGCTTGTGCTTTGTTCTTTATCTGAAAACTCTTCTTTTTGATCCAGATGAAATGATACCTCTTTTGGGAAGCCTTCTTCCATTGATCCATCCCTAACTCATATTGGAGTTAGTCATTCTATCCCAGGGGCCCCATAGTCTCCGGGTGCTGTTTTTCCTTCAATACCACCTGATTATGTCATAGCTGATGCGATCACATGATTCTTTTCCCGGCTGGAGGTAAACTCCTTAAAAATGGAGGCCAAGGCCTATTCAGCTCATTGTTTCTGCATTTAGCAAAGAGCTGGGCTAATAATGGATTCACAGATATTTTTGGTTGGTGGGTTGGTGAACCCAGTGGTAGATGAACAGGCCATTGCACTCCAGGCGGAGCCAGGACGCAACTGCAGGCTTCCCTGCTCTGCCAGATAACGTCTATCAGCTTCTGTTAACCACAGTCTAGTTTCTGCACTGATCCCATGCACGAAAAAAAATTTTTTTTCTCACCAGCTAATAGGCTGTCACCATGAAGGGTGCTAACTATTGATGTGGTACTTTAAACATCACAAGAACAATTGAACAAATGTGTCACTAGGAGTGACTAACAGAAAAGTTTGCCTATTGTGAAAAATGTCTAAGTGATGGGGTGCAATTTATTTCTATGTAAGTATTCACTCTGGCTTTTTGAAGAGAATTTTTTTTTTGTGTGTGTGGGGGGGGGGTCTGGAGATGGAATCCAGGGGCATTCTACCTCCAAGCTATACCCCCTGCCCCAATTTTTTTAATTATTTATTTTTGAAACAGGGTCTCACTGAGTTGCGGAGAGCCTCACTAAGTAGCTGAGGCTGTTCGTGAACTACGATCCTCCAGTCCCAGCCTCCCAAATGCTGGGATTATAAGTGTGCGCCACCATGCCCAGCTTGAGAATCTTTTTTAAATTTCTTTTTGTGTGTGTGTGGTATTGGGAATTGAACCCAGAAACATTCTACCTTTGAGTTATATCCCCAGACCTATTATATTTTTTATTTGGAAACAGGGTCTCACTGAGCTGCTGAGGCCTCGCTAAATTGCAGAATCCTCCCTTACCCCTACCAAAGAGGAAGGATTCCTTGTTGCTGGGAGAGAACCTAAGAGAAGCTATAAACATACTAAGAGGGACATGGGGCTGGAGAAGAGAGGCCAGTCATGGAGCAAAGGGTAGAAGAATGTTCTCCAGGGGTATGAAGACAGCGTCATCAGAGCAACTATGAGACAAGGGGCAGAAAAGAAAATGAGGATTTTCTATTTTTAGTATTTAGTAAACATTTAGGAGTTCCTATCTAATTTTATTCTCTGTAATGACTTGCATGAGGAATGAATAAAGAATGGAATGCCTTTTAAGTTACTTTTTGGCTGGTGGGCTGTGCTTCTTGACACTAGCTCAAGGCTAATACACAGGAGTCCAAGGCTTTGTAAAAATTACACCTAAAAGTGGGCGAAAGACAGAAGTAGGACTGTTGCCTACATCTTTTGCCCAGGAAGCTCTATAGCTACTTTGCCAAAGATGGAGCCAGGGAAAGTAGAAACAGCAGAAGCCCAGAGCTGGTCAGTTCTGGGTGCTGGGGAGACAGCTTGGACAGTGGATCCCTGGATTTGGGGGCTAAGGGGGAGGGGCCATTCAAGGAACTGACCTCACCTTTTTCTGGAGCTCTGAGGCCATGGGAACCCAGGAAGTCATAGGTCATAGGCTGGAGAGAGGAAGGAGAAACTAAATTTGGAACCACATTAGAACTTGGTGCTCATGCGCTGGGTCCACCCAGACTGCAGACACCCTGGGAGCTAAAAGCCACTGGGCATAGAGGCCAGTACTGGCAGGTGGTGGCTCTGGGGCCACCACGGAGGTTTCTAATTTCCTGATTATCATTCACACAAAGAGAAGCCTCTGAAATATACTCAGAACTCCCCCAAAGTGGCTGTAGATCTTAAGATCAGAAGGGGAAGGTTGTGGGGCAAGTTCAGTGTTAGGCAGTCAGTAAAATAGTTAAAGGACTGTGGGAAGCGATGCTTTAGGCCATGGCAGCCTCTGGAAGTTTAGACTTATTGCTGAAAAACATTGAATGCAGATAAGGAAATAGCAAAGGTGGTTGATGTAGGGAAGCATCATTTTGGATGGGAAGTGGTCTAGTTTATGGACCACAAATGCCAGGAGTTCTAGGCTTAATGCTTTGCCCATTGCTGATATTTTAAGTTAATATTCTAGATTTTTTAGCCTAAAAAAACAAGATCACCAGTATTTAAGGTATTTGGTATATTGTTTATCTTCAGTTATTTATTCTACAAAAATATTGAGCCCCTGCTCTGTGCCAGGCACCAGGCCGGGTGCTAGGGACCCAGGGTAACAGGCAGGTGTGGTTCCTGTCCTCAATATGCTCAAATTCTATTGGAAGAATCAAAACGTTGGTTGAATCTGGATCCCTGGCCACTTGCTGCCTTCCTCTCCCACCCGTTCCCTGTGGAACAGGCTTTGGCTAGTAGTTTTAGAAATTGTCAGCAAGGATAAGGGAAAACACAGAACACCACAGCTTAGGATAGATCAGAAAATAAAATTAATCCCCAAACCACAACCATCCTTTCCAGCGTGAGGGATCTGTGGAATGATTACTGTCTCTTTCCAGACCTTTCCAAGAAAACTATAAATCTTTTTCCTGGCCTATGCAAGACACAATGATAATCAAACCAATATTTTAGCAACTCTTCTGAGCTCAGCAGGGTTTGTGACAAGCCACCTCTGGAGGCTGAAGAGAGCGTTGGAAAGGGGGCCAGAGTAGAAAAATGAGAAGTATGATGATCAATTGTAAAGGTAAAAAAAATACAGAGTAGTGATTTAATCACAAATACGGAACAGTTCTTTCCCTGCTCTGCATCTCCACAGACTTGTAGACAAAGTCACCAGGCGGCCTATCTAGGAGCTTGTTATTCGATTCTTTCCCTTAAGGTTAATAAGCAAAGGAATGCTGTCTGGCCTGGGGATTATCATCCCTGGTGTGTGAGCAAGCCTGGGCATCTGTAGGCTGAGGGAAGTTCAATCCCACGTGAAGGTCCCCTGGGCTCCAGGGTCTCCAGTCCACCCTCTGCCTCCGCCATCCTGCTGGCTGACCTAAGGCTTGCCTGGCCTGCCGGGACTGCACAGACGGCCCTGCCCAGACAAGGCCTGTGGCTGGGCCAATGAGAAGCACTGGCCTATGAGGAGCTGAAGATAAGTGGGGCTGGGGCCTCCAACTGCAGACCTCTGGGATTCCTTTACCTAAGGCAGTAATCCTGCTGACTTACCTTCCCTGTAGCTACAGTTCTCACCAGACTCAGGTAGATGCTCCCTTTTTTGCACCCCAAGCCCACTGTTGCTGAGCCTGGGTTTTCTGAATCCTGCTCACCACTATGTGAACAAACTCCTTAGTCACCACTTTGAGTGTATGTGTCTCCAGCTGGAACTCTGACTCACACACTCTCTGAATTAGACTTGAGGAATTTCTAAAATTTCATTGAGCACTTATGTTAACAACAACAACAACAGCAAAAATATTTGAGTAAGTGCTTTGTAGCGCTTAGACAACTAATAGTAATATCTAAGCATTTTTAAATGTCTGGCATGTTCCAGGTACTGGACTAAACAATTTATGTGACATAATCATGTTAACATGCTTGTGATGAGTTTTATTTATACCTCTTTTCAGGCATGGAAACTCCAGAAGAGGATTCAGACCCAAGTCTCATTTTAAAATTTGTATTTTAAGCTTTTTCTTTCTTTCTCTCTTTTTTTTTTTTTTTTTTGTATTGGGGATTGAACCCAAGGGTGTCGACCACTGAACGGTACCCCCAGCACTTCCTAATTTATTTTGAGAGTCTGGCCAAATTACCCAGGCTGGCCTCAAACTTGGAATCGTCCTGCCTCAGCCTCCTGAGTCTCCAGGATTATAGGCCTGCGCCATCACACCCAGCTAAGCATCTATTCTTTTCTTATTTAAGAACGTAAATACTTTAATTGGTGCATTGTAATTATACTTCATAGTGAGACTGAAAGTGATCCATTCATACATTTACATATCACTTGGCATATTTTACTCCCCTCCTCCAACCTCCATAATGGTGGTGAGACTGGTAATTATGCCGCCATATGTAGATATAACATCATTTAGACTGTTTCCTTCTTCATGCCTCCTTTTCATCTTTGCTTTTCCCCTCCCAATTCCCTTTCGCTATTCTGCTGGTCTCTTTATTTATTTGAAGTCCCTTAGGTTTCCTATTTTCTCTGTAGCTTCCTCATGTGACAGAAAACATAGAACCTATGACTTTTTGAGACAGGCGGATGTCACTTAGCATAATATCCCCTAGTTATATCCATTTTCCTGCAAAAGGTATAATTTTGTTCTTTATGGCTAAAACTCTCTATCTATCTATCTATCTATCTATCTATCTATCATCTATGATGTGTATGTGTGTGTATCAAATTTTCTTTATCCATGTGCCCATTGACAGAATCTATTCTTTATTGTCTCATATACAATGATAATTAAAATAGGGTTTTCAGGAGAGTAAAGAAAAACAGCAGGGGAATAAGGAGTCTGTTACATGCCAAGCACTGGATGCAGAAATCTAGTCTCTACTTTTTGAACTTAGAGTCTAGCAGGCTGTGTCTTAGTCTTCTTTGTGCTGCTATGACAAAATATCACACATTGGATAATTTGAAATTATCAGAGATTTTTTTTTTCAGTTCTGGAGGCTGGAACAGGAGGATCACAAGTTCAGGACCAACGTCAGCAACTTAGCAAGGCCTTCAGCACCTTAGTGAAACCCTGTTTCAAACTAAAATGGGGCTGGAGGTGTAGCTCAGAGGTAAAACATTCCTGAGTTCAATCCCAAGTACCATGAGGGAAACAAAAGTCCTACTTCTTAACATAGTTCTGTTGGGGATTAAATTTCCAACCCGTAAATGTTGGAGAGAGGCACATCCAAACCACAACAGGGTACAAAGTTTCTTGGATAGCTGGATGGCTAAGGGTATCTGGTGAGTGGGGAGTGGGAGAAGAGCATATTGAGGAGGGAACATTACATGCTGCATTATGCTGGTAAATGTGTAACAACTTTCCCTTCCCCAAAAAGCTGATTTATAGTGTCTGCTAATTTCTGTAGTGTCAATATTTGCACCATGGCTGACTTAAAGCTCTCAATAGGATATTAATAAATGGAGAGTCAGGAAGAGATGTACACAAGTGGCTCTTGAGAACCAATGCAAGCCTGCCCCAGCACCATGGAATTTATGTACAAGGGCAGGATGTCAGGTGCTCACACAGTGTGTCTGTTCTACAAATGGATGGGATCTTCTGGAGCACAAGGACCAAGCAGCGAGGGACAGTTGACTCTGGGCAGGGATGAGGCTGGAGAGAAGGGAGAGAGGCAGGAGAGGGGGTGGCCTATGGGCTAGAGCTGTGCTGTGCAGTATGGCAGCCATACTTTGTTCTCAAGTGCTTGAAATGTGGCTGGACCAAACTGAAATGTTCTATGAGCATAGCATATACACCAGATTTTTAAGACTTAATATGAAAAAAGGATGCAGCATATATCATTAATACTTTTATATACTTATTATATGCTAAAATAATAATGTTGCATATATTTGGTTAATCATATAATATTGCAATTAATTTTATCTGTTAATTTTTACTTCTTAAGACGTGGCTATTAGAAAATTGGAAATTATATGTGTAGCTGATACTATGTTTCTTTTAAATAGACCTGGGCCAGAGAACTTGGACTTTGTTTAAAAAAACAACAGGATTTTAGACAAGTATTAAATGGATACGGTTTCCTTCTCATTAAAGATCAACTTGTGTCCTGTGAAATTTGCTGAGTTGAGGCTGGAGGAGGGAAAGTATTGACAGAGTTGAGGCCAGAGGGATTCAGGCCTGAATTAGGCAGTGGCTGTTGGATAGAGAAAGAGAGAGAAGAATGGATGGGATGCTGGGGCTGATTGCATGTGAGAAGTGGACAGGAAGAGGTATCATGGGTGATGCTCAGGTTCTGGCTTGAGCAACTGTCTAGCTGGCAGTGGTATTAATAGAAGTAGAAGTAGAACAGGGGAAGATTCCTTGGGAGAGGCAATGAGTTCTATATCAGATATGATGAGTCTGAAGTGCCAAGGAACTTGCAGGTGTCCAGTAGGCAACTGGGTGCAAGTCTCTGCCATCTTGTTGGCTACATATTAAAAAGATATCTCAAGACATCATTTCCTACCTCTTCTATTGCTACGGTCAAGCCACTCTGATCTCTTAACTGGATTATTGTCAGGACTGACGAGCTGGGCTCCTTGCTGACACACATGTCCTGCTTTTCCAAGTCTCAATGCAGCAGCCAGAGTAACCCTGGTAAAAGCTACGTCAGACATCTCCTGCCAGTGCTCAGTCTTCCAGTGAATTCCATCACTCTCAGAGTGCAGCCACCCTCTGCAGTGACCTGGGCCCTATGTGACCTGACCCCTGCTCCTCTCTAAGCTCCACTACTCTGCCCCTCAGCGTTCCTAGAACACTTCTGCCTCTGGGCCTCTGCACTTAGAACTTTATCTTGAAGGCCCTTCCCGTGGGTTTCTGAGGAGTGGCTCCCGCACTTCCTTCAGGTCTTTTACTCAACTGTCCCCTTCTCCACAAAGCCTCCCTGTCCACTCCATCCTTCTCTTCTTTATCTGTTCGTCACATTATAAACGTTATCTAACATGTCTACTGTTTGTCGCCCTCACTGGAATGGAAGCTCTGTGAGGCAGAGATTTCATCTGTTTTATTCTCCCCTGTAATCCCTGCGTCTCATGGTAGGTACTGGGTTAGTATTTGTTGAATGAACAAATAACCAGCAGGTAAGTACATTCGTCCTAGAGACAGGCCTGCCCTTGGAAGCCAGCTCTGTCACTGCTCGTCATGACCTTGGGCTGCTTATTTACCATCTCCCCGTCTTCACGTTCTCAACTCTGGAATGGAGAGGTGAATGGCGCCTTCCACAAAAGACGGTTGTGAGGATTCATCATCCAGTACGTGTGAGACTCCGCCCCAGGTCAGAAGGTTTGCTTAATGGGAATGAAGTGAAATATTGTCTATCAGACTGCGACACGGTGCCTGGCATCTCGTAAGCCCTCAGTAAATGTTTACATTTACTGAGTATTCGCAGGAGGAGGAGGGGGAGAAGGAGTGGGAGCTGAGGCAGATGGAGAGCTGCTGGTGCAGCTGTGCGGGGGGGGGCCGTGGCGGTGGGGGTGATAGTGAGCAGTATTGGAAAGAGGGAGGCCCCGGAGAGCAGGGCCTGAGAGGAGAGACTGCATGGGCCCAGCTGAGTTCACAGGCCTAGGAAAAAGGCCTCTGGGACTTGATCCTGAAGGAGAGCAGGCATGGACCTCCCCAAAGTCATGAGTCATGGCTTCTGGAACACTGTGGGAGCCCCTGTGAGGAGCAAGGGGGTCACAGCAACATGGCAGGGTCCTTCAGACTTTAGACTAGATTGGGGCTGGACTCTGGGGCCCTGGGCCTTACCATTGAAGAGTCCCTTCCAGAAGAGTCCTGCCTCACTATGGGCAGCAGCAGACCATAGCTGCTCCCCCAGCCACATATGTGTGGGCTCTCCTGGAGGTGGAGGGCCAAGGGCCGCTGGGCCCGAGTGGGTGTCACGTGGTGTAGAGAGGAAGGTCAAGGCGCCGGATGGCTTGGGTTAAGCAAGATGAACTGGGAGGAGGATGGGGCCCTGCCTGCTTCCTCTGGTCCTGGCCTGGTCTGGCCCTTCTACCATGGGCTTTGTCCTAGTTTTACTGGTGGGTTTTCCTAGAAGACTCTTACTGGTGGGTTTTCCTAGAAGACTCCCCAGAAATCTCACCTACACCAAGGAAGCCTGGAAGAAGCCCCCAACCCAACCCTGGACTTCAGGCCCCAGGGTAAGGGAGCCCCAGATAGTAGATGTTTGAATGACATGGACCCCTCAGGCTGCTTCGGGGTTCAGAAGTTGCCTCTTCAGAAGGCTGGGTGGAGCCACAGTGTTCCCACCATGAAGCAGGGGACCTCATCATTATGTAGAACAGAGTAACCACTTTCTTAACCTGAGAAGTTAAGCCCTATCGTGTAGCCACTGGCTTTCCATCCAAGCAAAATAAACCACAGCTACGCACCCCTGAGCACTCACTCTCCACCCGGTCCACTGTGTGAGAGACACAGGCAGTTGCACAAATAATCAGAGTAACAATGAATAATAACAATGTACTGCTATATAACACCACCTAGCCTGCCTCGCCTTGGTCATGGTGACCCCAAACCCTTCCCCACTCTCTTCACATTCCCTGCTCATTCTCCATCCCCTGCTTCCTCTAGAGGTAACCTGTTCTGACTTGGGGGAGGATCATTTACATTTATTTTTTTAAAGCAGTACACTATAGTGGTAAGGGAAGTGGATTTTGGAGCCAGAAGGTTTTGATTCACATCTTGTTTCTTTACACACTAGCTGTGTGTCCTTGAGAAAACCACATCATCTCTCTGTGCTTGGTTTCTTCACCTGTGATAGATGGATAATGACAGAATGCAAGTCAACAAGGCTGTGGAAAAGACTAGGTCTGGTGAGTATGTACAGAGTGCTCAGAAGAGTGCCACAGATAAGATTCCTGCTCTCTAGAGTTAACCACTACATATACAGCCCTCAGCAAATAGGGCTTCTTTTGCTAGGTTTTGAATTTGACACTAATGGAACCATACTCTAAAACAAATAGACAGACAGACAGACAATGCCTACAAGTTGAAAGCTGCAGCAAAGATGGAAGGAAAAGACTGGTAACATTGGTTTCTGAGTTCTGGAGACGGGAGAAGGCTGTCATGGTTTGGGGGCCATGAGGCAAGGGTTCACAAAGGGGACACAGGCAGACAACAGGAGCCTCAACTGAAAACCTCGCCTGGTTCCAAGGAGTGAGAGGGAAGCCAGCTGTCCCTCCTCTCCCACCAATGTGCAACGACAGAGGCCCACAGAGGGCAGGAGGAGGAGGAAGGGAGGAAGCTGCAGGCTTTAGGAAACAGGAGGGAGGTGCCCAATAGGTGGAATCTCTACACTACGTGATGCAGGAGACTTGTCCACGCCAGGAGAATAGCATTGGAACTTTTCCCAAACAAGGCCGGAGACCCCTCCTTTGTATCTGTCTATAGAAAGTAACAGATAAAACATATTTATATCTGTTTATATATATGATATGTTACAGAGCTATCTATATTATATATATGATAGATCCATATATATATTATATAATAGATAGCTCACAATGTTGCTCTTGTTTGAAATGACTGCTGTTAATTATAAAAATAATTGATGGAAAATATGGATATGAAAAGATAGAGCCAGAATCTATTTCACAGTATATTTTATCGTTTCTAACACTTAAATTCTGATGTATTTCCTTCCAGCCCTTTTTCTATGCGTAGACATGAAAGACCATTATCACTTCTGTTTGGGTTTTTTACTGAATTAGGTTTCAATCAAACCAGATCATCAGGCTTTTGCTCTGAAATAAATACACTACAACAGTATTTGAACCTTTAAGATAGCTGACTTAAAAAAAAAGATAAGAACAAATATTTATAGAATGCTTGTAATATGGCAGGGCCTGATTCTAAATGTTTAATGGGAATTGTTTCTTTTAAGTCACACGACACTTCCTAAGGACTAACGATGAGTCACTGCTATCCCCATTTTGCAAATGGAGGGTGGGCGAAGAAACTACACACAGAAAAGTTATGTCGACTCCCAGCATTACAGAGCTAGGGAGGGCTGGAGCCAGGATATACCACCGATCAGGGTGAGTTTGCAGTACCTAATGAACACGAGGCTGGGATGTGCCTTTGCGTCTCAGCTGAAGTGACCCTTTGTGATTAGAAGGAGCTTCTTTCTGTGACCCTCACTCGGCTTCCTTCATGGTGCTGTGTGGACTCCTTCCCTGCCTGCCCTCTGGTTGCATAACCCTACCGTCCAGGGGATTTCCATTCTTGGCCTCAGGCCTGGCTCTGGGTCATGGCGTTGATGATAATATTTGTCTTAGCACAGCCTAGACAGTGTTTAAAGCCATGTGGGCCTCCCACTCAGAAAGGACAAGACCCGTGCTCAGAGAACCAACAGCTCCCAACTGTGTCCTGGGTACTTAAATTGAAAACAATTTATTTCATGAATTGGTGCTAAACACTTGCAGGTAGCAAATATTTCAATGAAATCAAATGTTTTTCTTTTGAAGTTATATATTTTCCTTTGTTAATGGCCATGAGCATTTATTCCACTCCAAGCTGTGGACCCTGAGCTTCTCCTGGGTCTGCCCGCTTGGACTTCACCCTGTCCTGGGCTGGGGCTCACTAGCCATCTCTGTGTTATGGAAGAGGAAGCGGAGGAGTGGTGACTTGCTCAAGCTCACATGGCTGGTGAGCGCGGGAGGCTGGTGGAGGCCGTCTCTCTCCACCATGTCCCCTGCTTCCTGTGTGAGGATGTTGGCTGTCATCAGTGGGCTGCTCTAATGTACGTGCTGTGGGGCATGGCTTTAGTGACCCCCCCTTTTTTTTTTTTTTGTACTGGGGATTGAACTCAGAGGCATTCTACCTTCAAGCTATACCTCCAGCCCTATTTTTACTTTTATTTTTGAAAGAGGATCTCTCTAGGTTGATGAGAGTCTCACTTGCTGAGGCTGTCCTCGACCTCAACCTCCCAAGTACAGGGATTACAGACATGCACCACCACACCTGGATCAGTTTCCCAATTTTTAAGGGTTTGCACTGGATGCTTCCCCAAGGACAAGACCCGGGGCTCCTGAGTTCTGCTTTCCCTGATTCACTTCAGGCCTTCACCGGCCCCCATGGATGTAGCCCAGTCCTGGTGCTCAGAGGATGCAGTAGAAGTGTAATGTCACGTTCTCTGGCTGTGCAGGGAGTGTGTAGTCTAGTTGGGGGACCTGGTGGGTGGTATGAGAAATTGAATAATTAATTTTCCAAAGCATGATTCAGACTAGAGTGTAAGGTTCCAGGAAGGCAGCCGAGTGAGTCTTACTTAGTGGAAAATGGATCATCTTAAAAGGAAAGATAAAAAGGTAGATATGCTAAAAATGACTTCCCTGCTCAGCAAGGGTCAGATGTGCTAGTCTGGTAGACAGGCATCATCATCTGACTCCCAGCCCAGCCCACTTTGCCCCACCTCCAGCCAGGGAGCTCTGGGCAGCTGGCAGATGTGCCACATTTCAAGGAAAACATGAACGTTTACAGGGTGTTTGGGTTTTTTTTTTTCTTCTTCATATGATACGCTTCCCTGTGTCAAAACATTTCCTCTACAGGGCTGTGCTTGGGAAGAAGATGTGTGTAGAGGAAGGGAGGTTCAGAATTGCAGCTGGGATTGTGTAAAAGCTACTGAGGGAATGAGTGAGGAGGTGGAGATGTCGCCTTTGCTGAAGCCAAATTTCTTCTACCATAAAGAACTGCTGTGAGCAGAAACAGCCTGCCTGGGTTTGCAGCCACAATGCCAGGGAACAGAATTGTTCCCTGGATTCCCTCCTGCAGCAAGTGCAAACCAGTTTGGCAGACTGGAGAACATTTTGAAGTGTGCTGAGCTTGGGTTCATTAAATGCCAAGGAATCTTGGGTTGGTTTTGACTCCCTGCTGTGGCCTCCCTCCCAGGAGCCTTTAGTCTCTCATTCTCTCTATTCTGCTGCTGGTTTTCCGTAGGGTTCTGGGCCAGCCCTGATGCTCATTCTAATATTGCAAGGGCAGTAGTATTCATTTCCAGGGGTACAATGTTCAGCGATTGACAGATGACTCTTAACTCCAAAGGTCCAGCTGACAGCTGGCTCATGACTAGGGACCTACATTTGTGGCTGATTTCTTGGCATCTTTTTTATAGTCTATTCCTATGAAACCTGCAAATAACAGATATTTTATATGTTTATTTTATATCTTCCATCTATACTCCTCTTAATTGTCCTTTTGTACTTGTTACCAAGATAATTAATTGGTTTTTAATGTCTCTTTCACCTTTCCTAGTGTGTTCTTGGCCTGACTTGTTTTTAGAGAACCCTCACCAATTCCTATTCATTGATGATTTCTATTTTCCCTAATAACAGGTAAACCAATACTATTTATTTTTTTTGTGTGTGTGGTACTGGGGATGGAATCCAGGGGCATTCTACCTCTGAACTATACACTCCCAGCCCTATTTTTTATTCTTTATTTTGAAACAGGGTCTCACTGAGTTGCAAAGGGCCTCACTAAGTAGCTGAGGCTGGCTGCGAACCACGATCCTCCTGTCTCAGCCGCCCAAATCCTGGGATTACAAGTGTGCGCCACCACGCCCAGCTCAATACTAGTTTAACAACAGGATACTAGGTAACATTCATTGAGTATTCACCACATGCCAAGAACTACCTGTGCGATCCTCCTGTCTCAGCCTCCCAAGTGCAGGGATCACAAGCATGCGTGATGTTTTAGATCCAGGAGACCAGGTCCTGTAGCCTGACAGCCTAGGCTTACATTTCAGTTCTCTTAAATTACCAGTTATATGGCCTTGGACAAGTTACATTTCTTACCTGTAATATGGAGATAATAATAGAATCCACTTCGTGCACGGGTTATGAAAACTTGCCGAGTCAGTGTGCGTGAGGCTCCAAGGAGCTGTTCAGGTCCAGGCCCGTGACCAAATTCTTCACCTAGGGCCACTCCAGATTTGCACAGCTCCCCTAGAGTAAGTGGGAAAAGTCAGAATTCAAACCCAGGTCTGTCGATTTTAAAGCCTGATGTCTTAACTAGGACTCTATGCTCCCAAGTGAGGCCCCGTGCCTTCTTTGTCTTCCTGTCTTTAGAAAAGACCATTTTCAGCTAAGCTCCCTGCCCAGTTTGTCTCTAACAGGAGGTGGCTGGGTCTCCTGGCAGCCACCGTGAGTCCCGGCCAGCTCTGTTGTCCTAGCAGGTCACCGTGCATTGATTCTCAAGGGGGAATTCCCCATAGACCTCACTGTCTTCATTTCATCAAGCCCTCTCCTCCACCTCCCAAAAACAAACCCTCTTCACTACTGAAGTGGTAATATCCTTTTCTCTTTGCCTCATTGCAAAAAAAAAACAAATGGGAGAACAATTAAGAGCATATGGGAGCCTGGAAGGAGAGGGTGGGAAACTCTCGCTTGCTGCCAGTGTGCCTCTCTGAGGCCGCGGCATCTCCCCAGGCCTTGACTCACTGGGCCATCGCTGGGCTCCTCGAGGGCTCTGGATGACACACCTGGCAGGCCCGCCGATGTCCTTATAAGGCAGCCGCTGGGCCTGGCACCGCCTGCTTCGCTGGACGCGATGAGGCAACAGCCCAGCTGGAAGGGCGGGAGCAGCATCCCCACTGGGGCCGCCCCACTTCCTTTTTTGTTGGGTTAAAAGTGACAAATAGAACTGTGGGAGGACCTTGGGGATGAGGCCACTCCCATGCCATGCATTTAGCAACATTTATTGGGCAGCTGCTCTGTGCCAAGCACTGTAATCTTGCCGGGTCACTCTTTACAAGAAAGGGACGAGACCTAGTTGTAGTGTTCTGCTCCAGCATGACAGCTTGTGTGTGTGTGTGGGGGGGGGTGAGGGAATGGGGGTGTCTCAAGATTCCTTCAGTTTCTAGGACTTGAGAACAAAGAGTAGAATAGACAAAAATCATTCACATTTAATGTTATATATATACGTGTGTGTGTGTGTGTGTGTGTGTGTGTGTGTGTGTGTGTGTGAGTGATTTAGTTACTTGACCTTATTTAATCCCAAGGCACTAAACACCTACTTTAAAGTGTCAGGGGTTAAAGTGAAAGTTTCCTAAAATGTCAACCTCAGTTTTTTTAGCTTTTCCCCAGATCCCAAAGTCAGCCAGGATGAAGCTCTTTGCATTATTTATGTTTTAACCGCTATAGGTATTTGCGGTTTCAATTTTAATGCTTAGAGCTCTTGATCAGTCACCAAGATTTTCTTCCAGTTCAGATACCCAAGTAACTTGCCCTGGCGAATGGAAACTGCCTGACTTCCTGGGCTGGCCTGCCCCCACCCAGGCTGCCCACAGCCAGCCCCCAGGAATCACCCATCTCTGACAGTACCTCCCACCTAACCTCATCATGGAAGGAGCCCAGACCTGCCCCCAAGCACTGGCTGCAGCTTTTCTCTGGGCTCCCAATTCTGCCCCACTCTGCCTCCTTCCATTAGTCTGTGCTCAGGGCCCAGCCACTCTGCTTGCTGGCCATTTTCCCAGTGTGTAACAGGCCTGAGATAAAGTAGACACAAAGACTTGAGATCAATTTGATGCCCAGGTTCCTTTGGAGAAGAGATACTGCAGACACAGCAATATAGCAGACCAACTTACTTTCCTTGCGATGTGTTATCTCCTGTTTCCTCTTCCATAGTCCCTCCCTTGACAGGGACAGTCAGGAGAAAATCCCATCAGAAGAACTGGATGCATACCTCGACAGCTTCTCTGCTTTGCAAATGTCAACCACCTGTCCCCTCCCCAGGCTGCCTTGTATTGTCCTCATCTCCCTCCTCTTCAATCTCACAATGCTGGCCACACTGGCACCCCTGCCATTCCTCATAGCTAGAGTTGCTATTAAAATACTACATTTCACCGGGCGTGGTGGCGCACGCTTATAGTCCCAGCATTTGGGAGGCTGAGACAGGAGGCTTGCAGTTCACGGCCAGCCTCAGCTACTTAGGCCCTTTGCAACTCAGTTAGACACTGTTTCAAAATAAAGAATAAAATATAGGGCTGGGGATATAGCTCAGAGGTAAAATGCCACTGGGTTCCATCACCAATACCGAAAAAAAAATACTACATTGCAAATTCAATTTGAATTTTAGATAAGCAGTTAATTTTGTAAGTATTGTTCTGGTTTGGATATGTCACCTGTAAAACTTGTGTTGAAAAAATCTCCAAAGCAATAGTACTCAGAGGGGAGGCCCTTGGGAGGTGATGAAGTAATGAGCGAGCCCTCATGGATGGGATTAGGGCTTTTATAAAGGGGACTGAGGGCTGGCGTGGTGGTGCATGCCTATAATCCCAGTATTTGGGAGGCTAAGACAGGAGAATCACAGGTTCAAGGCCAGCCTTAGCAACTTGTTGAGGCCCTCAGCAACTTAGAGACTCTGTTTCAAAAATAAAATAGGGCTGGGGTGTAGCTCAGAGATAGAATGCCCCTGAGTTCAATATGTAGTCACACACACACACACACACACACACACACACACACACGCGCGCGCGCTTGAGGGAGGGAGGAGTTTCTCCCCTCTTACACTCTCATACCATGTGCACACAACCCTCGCCCTGTTCACCGGGCGAGCAGAGCTCCATCTTGGAAGCGGAGGGACAGGGCCCTCACCGCACACTGAACCTGCCTCCTAAGGCAGGTTTCCTGCCTCCTAAGCTGTAAGCAGTAAAGTTCTGTTCTTTACAAAGCACCCTGGTCTATTGTACCTTGTTGTAGCAGCACAACAGACTAGAACAAGTATGTCCCAAAATTCTCATGGGACATATACCAAACTATTATTCACTCTCTTTCTGAAATTCAAATTTAGCTGGGAATCCAATTTTTTCTTTTCTTTTTTTTCCCCCATTCTACCCTCCTACTACCTCCGCCTTCTTTGCTAAATTTGGCAACTCTGCATCAAGCTCATTCCCATCACTGGGACATTCTGCCTCTGACAGTGACTCTCCTCACTTGACCCTGGTTTCTGCCCAGATGCCTTTCTTCAGGACCGCCCTCTCTGATCCCACATCCCCAACCCAGCCCACCTCTTCCCCTCTCTCTTCCCTATTTCTTTCACAGCTATGTCTCACCCCCTGTTATCTTATATATTTGTTTTCCTGTTTGTTCCTCACTGGCATGGGTTCTTCAAAACATCAGGGATCCATGTCTGGTTTTGTTTTTTTTTGTTTTTTGTTTTTTTTTTCATGGCCATTTTCCCAGTGTGTAACAGGCCTGAGATAAAGTAGACATCCAGAAACTACTGGTCGAGTGAATGACTTTTTCTGCGTGATCAAGATAGAATTTTAGTTTCTGTATCAGTCCAAGAAAGAGAAGGTAGAAGAAGAAGGTTATGAGAGTATTAGGAAAGAGTGGGGAGGGGCAGATGAGAAGAGAGACAGAGCCAGAGAGACAGAGAATGAATTATGACAAGAGACAGGATAAGTAGAGTGTGGCGGCACACACCTGTAATCCCAGTACTTGGGAGGCCAAGACTGGAGAATTACAGGTTCAAGGCCAGCCTCAACAACTTAGAGAAGCCCTAAGCAACTTAGTGAGAGACTTAGTTTCAAAATAAAAAATAGCTGGGGGGTATAGCTCAGAGGTAGAATGGCCCTGGGTTCGATCCCCAGTAAAACAACACCGCCCCCCCCCCACACACACGGTAACTAACTAAAAGAGACAGGATACATTGTGAGACCTTTCTGGGTATTTGGGTCTTTGAAACTTAGAAGTGGTATCAGAGTCCACACAAGCTAAATCACATTGCCAGTTGAGTAATACAGTGTGGGGAGTGGCCACACAAATTCACAGATTGAATCCGGGCTCTACCACTAACGTGGTTTCAGACCTCAGGCAATTAGCCAACTCTGTAGCCCTGAGTTTCCCTGTTAAGTGAGAACGAGGAGGCATAAATAAGATGATATGAGTGAAGCTCAGTACAACATCTGATACCTGACAGACGGCAGCTGTGAAGGCTACGTGCTCAGACAGCCACACTCCTGATCATAAAATTCACCTTCATCCATTGCCTTTTGGATTTTTCTTACTCTCAACTGATGACCTTTTTTTTTTTTTAATAAGAAACACATTTTCTTTTTCTTTTAAATAACTACAAAAGAGTTGTGGCGGGGTCTATGGCAGCAATTAAAGAATGGCAAGCCAAGTGCACAGGAGCCCTAAGGAGACAGTGCGGCTGTCCTGCCAGCTGAGGGACTTGCTTCTCTGCAAGCAGCCTCATTGTAGAAGTATCCAAATTCAGCACAGAACTGGGATTAGTGCTGCACTCGAGGCCTTTAAATTTCTAGGAAATAGTTGAAGGTGCGAGTGTTAAGCCTAGGAGCGCCTAGGGTCCCTGCCACTGAACACACAATGCAGGGTGCTGCTGCTGCTATTGATGCTGAAGTCAGTCTGGCTTTGACGGGCTAGCTCTGTGGCCCGGTGCATCCCTTAAGTTTGAGCCTACATTCTTCTGATTTAAAAAGGGGTGATAAGCTGGGCGTGGTGGCGCACGCCTGTAATCCCCATGCTTGGGAGGTTGTGGTGGCGCACGCCTGTAATCCCCGTGCTTGGGAGGCTGAGACAGGAGGATCGCACAGATTCGAAGTCAGCCTCAGCTACTTAGTGAGGCTCTCAGCAACTTAGTGAGACCCTGTTACCAAATAAAATATTTAAAAAATAGGTCTGGGAGTATAGCCCGGAGGTAGAAAGCCCCTGGGTTCCATCCCCAGTAACACCAAAAAATAAAAAAATAAAAAATAAATAAAAAGGGGTGATAATTCTTGCTCTGTTCTTTTTTGCAGGTTTGGATATCCACCAAATGAAATGGTGTATGACACAGAAATTTGGCAACTGCGAGCTACTACATACATAAAGCCCAGAATAATCCTGATATCATCAACACTGTCTGCAGGGTGGGGGCTTGGGTGGCTGGCTGGCTGGAGATCCACAGTTTCATGGACATCCTGGTGTCACCCATACCCTGCACCTCAGAGACACACACTTTCTCCCTGGCGCCAGGGTTAAATACTTATCAGTGATTGTGTCTCGTGGGGTTAAAATGATACATGGTGATCATGCCCCACCAATCTGTCCAGGCCAGCAGATGTCTGACAGATGTACTCTTCCCAGCCTGACGCCTCTCCAAAGGCAGGAAGGAAATTAGCACCATCTCTGAGTAAACATCTCTGTTATGCATGTACAGAACTCAACACTTTGCTGAGTTAGTAATTGGCTTCACTTTTCTAAGACTGGACACCCTTTGTGAAGTCTCACAGTCCCCAGAACCAGCTAGACAGACACAGCCTGAGACGGCTCCAGTCTTCTCCTGACTCAGCCTCAGCGTTTCTGGTCAGTTCTCAGATAGAGCACTGTCCAGTGGTCTCGGGATGCAGGCTGAGGCAGCCGGAGCTGGCTGGGGCAACAGGGCGTACTGGCATCTGTGGCCTTGACTTGTGGTCTAATGTCTTGGCCCAGGTTGCAAAACCATGTTGTCTGTGAGAAGCAACTTCTCCTTCTTTTGTTTGGATGTTTATTAGCCAGATCTAACTTCAGACTGCAGCAGGTAGAATCCTTGCCTTGAGGCTCAATTTCATGTATGTATTAGATAAATATTAACCAAGTGTCTATATAAACTAAGTAGTAGGAATGCATTATGATTTGTATATAGAATGTCCACCAGAAAAGTTCATGTATTGGCAATGCAAAAATGTTCAGAGGCAAAATAATTGAATCAGGATTCTAATGTCATCGGTGGATGTATCCACTGATTAATAACTTGAATGGACTTAATGTGTGGTAAGGTCGGCATTTAGGGTGTGTCTGGAGGAGGTAGATGACTGGGGGTGTGACTTTGGGGACCATATTTCTCCCTGGTCCCTTCCTCTGGGTCTCTTTGTTTCCCAGCCATCCCAAGTTTCCCTTGGCCACACCTTGCCATCAGGATGTCTCTGCCTTGGAGCCAGCTGACTATAGACTGATCCCCTGAAACTGTGAGCCAAATAAGCTTTTCCTTCTCTAAGTTGTGCTCATCAGGTGTTTGGATTCCAGCAACGAAAAAGGTGACTAAACAATGCATCCATGAAGAAAACAGATCTTAATTTTTCTTCCCTTTGTGGAACGGACATTCTACTGGTGTGGGGAGAAAACAATAGGTAACTAGATTAGGAAGTATAATAGCAGGTGATAATGATGGAGAAACCGCAAGGTAGAAGTGAGTGCTGGGCGGAGGGAGCAATGGGTTCTACCTTAAACAGGGAGTCAGGGCAGGCATCCCTGAGGAGGCAGCATGGAGCAAAGGTCAAGGGGTTGGGCACACAGGAGGAGAGATTCTAGGCAGAGGGAATAGCTCCAGCGAAGGCCAAGATGCCTGGCCACTGCCACCTATGAAACTGGAGCAGAGCGAGCCAGGAAGGGAGAACCTGGGGAGACTAACATGTCAGGCCAGGTGTGCAGAGCGATATGGGAGGTGGCAGCAAGAGAAAGACATCTCAAAATTAAGTGGTGGAAAACCTGTCTTTTGTTTTGGGCTCTTGGAGGGAGGGATATTCTTCTTTAAGAAGAGGAATATGAAATTTGGCACAGGATGTTGGAAATGCAAGCAAGGGTCCCTGAGGCTGAAGTGCCGTAGCTTCTCTCTAGTGGAGTGGTGGCCCTGAGGGCTGCGCTCATGACGGGCCCAGGGAAATATCTTCCCTCCCTAGCAGCACTATCCTTCTGTGGTTTCTTTCCTCAGTTCATATTTCCTGTGAAATTTATCTCAACTGAAGTTTGAATGGATAGAAATGGGGATGAATTTCCTGTGATATTTATCTCAACTGAAGTTTGAATGGATAGAAATGGGGATGGATAAAGGAGCCAGCAATAGACCATGATGCATCCCTTCATGCCCCAGGGCCCATACTGGTGAGCACCCAGCCTGCAGGGACAGCACAGCTGGGGAGTGGTGGGCAGGGACGCTCTTCCTGGGAGGGGAAGGATAGAAGCTCTTCTCTACTGAGGCCATTTCTCCTTTCTTATCTCATCCATTAAAATGAAAGAAACCAGGAGGACAAGGTGCACACTCACCATAAAAGCAGGATCAGGGGCTCCCCCGGACTGCCACTGTGACCCTTCAGGGAGTCTCTTGGGGGAGCTGCACCCCAGAAAAGATGAACAGTGGGATTCCTAGAGGCTGGCTGGGTGACTTCCACCCAGGGAGGCCCAGATCCTGCTTCAGAAACCTGGGAGGGGCGGGGAGGGGGCGGAAGCAGTTAGGGAGAGGAAATGCAAGGAAGTTTTCAGAGGCCAGTTGTTAACCATGAGCAGTGGGAAGGAGGAAGGAGGAATGTCAATCTTTTCCTCTAGACGATGTGTTTACAGAAAGGCCTGGAGAAACACGAACTGCCCTTGCCTGCCTGCCTGCCTCCCTCCCACCCTTCCTTCCTTCCTTCCTTCCTTCCTTCCTTCCTTCCTTCCTTTCCTCCTTCCTTCCTTCCCCAGAAAAGATGGCATTTAAGAGAATCCAGGGGGAGCTGGGTGCAATGGTACACACCTGCGGTCCCAGTACTTGGGAAGCTGAGACAGGAAGATCGCAGGTTTGAGGCCGACCTCAACTACTTAGAAAGACCCTCAGTCACCTCACGAGACCCCACTTCAAAATAAAAAATTAAAAGGTTTGGGGGTACAGCTCAGAGGTAGAATACTCCTGCATTCAATACCCAGTACCAAAAAAATTAATGATTATTAAAAACCAAAACAACAAAAGATGTTAGCTGCTAATTTTGTCTAGGTAGAGATACGTGAACAAGTTTGGGTATAATAACCAGAATTCTAGTAAGTTGGTTTAAATGGGATTCTCACTGTAGTACAAAATCTCTTGCTGTCTGAAATAACCAGATCAGTCCCCAGACATTTACAGAGTTATGGAAAGTTTTATCTTGGGACCTGTAGAGGATTTAAGAACCTTGAGTCTAAAGTCCCATTCCTCAAGAAGGGACCTCTGTGTATGAAGTTAAGAAGACTTTTGATATTGGCACGTTGATTCTTGAGTTTTAACCTTGACCTTCTCTTCTCTTCCTGAGGCTCTTGAGTCTATACCCAAGAGATTAACTGTCTCCCACTAAGCCTTTGGTGCCAAATCTTTGTCTCTGGCCTGACTTGCAGCTGCCTTCCAGTTGGCTGTCCTCAAAGCAGGCCCTCTCTCCAGTTTCCTATCTGCACAGCAGCCAGGGTCACGAGCTCAGATGCACACATCTGGCCTCGGCACTCCACACTCGACTGGTCACCATAATCCTCGGCAAGCGTCCCAAACATTTGGAAATGTAGCTTGTTTTTCAAATAAATATTACATGAAACATCAAAAGAAAAAATGAATGAGAAGTTATCTTATTGGTAGATATGTATTTTTAAGCACACAATTGTAACACTTGTTAGACAGTCAACTACTCTGAATGATGCAGCTATTTTGAAAAGCATGAACATTTGACATTCAGGGTCAGGGCTGCAGTTGCAGATTTATACCAGCCTTAGTAGCCACTGTTATTTCTCCATTTGTTTCTATTGCCCAATGTTGAGAAAATTTGATTCATAGAAATACATAAGAATAGATGTGCTATATATAACACAGCAGGGGAACTATGGCTGACAACATTTGTGTATTTCAAAATAGCTAGTAGAAAGGATTTTATAAGTTCCCCACACAAAGAAAGGATGTTTGAAGTGAGATATATATCAATTCATCAGATCTGATCATTACACATTGCATACATGTATTGAAATGTCACATCATACCCCATAAATGTCTACAATTATTATGTGTCAAGTAAAAAAATTAAAAATAACAATAACTTTGTTTTAGTTTTATTTTTAGACAGCTTGCCTTGAAATCTCAGGATTCCCTAAATGAAACAGGTCCAAGGCTCTGAACCAATGTGAAGTAGGAGAAAATTTTTTTATTTTAAAACAAACAGAATCATTAATAACTAAGTGTGCTCATGCCTTATAGTAAATGTAAAATTCAAATCAAAAGTGGGCCAAACTTAGGATGGGCGCTCATGTGATATTATCCCAAAGGCAATCTTCATGCAGTGGGGAGGAAATGTGATCGCTTGGGCAGATGGGCAAGGAAGGAAAGATGTTCCAGTGAATCACCCCTGTGGGCAACCAGAGCTAATCCTTCTGGGGAACTCTGGGAGCCAGCACAGAACCTGTGGCTGAGTTATTCCCCCAGGGGAAATGAAGCTGGAGCTTTATGATAAACTCCATTGTTTAAAAGCTGTGTGGTGTGGGCAACCCGCCACAGAGCTGTGCCCTGTGGACTCTGGCAGTCAGAGAAAGCTCTTGTCAAAGAAATGCAAGGGCCAGCCATTTGAGTTGAGCCAGTATACATTGCAATGTTGAGAAGCGGGAGGTGCAGGCAGGGCACTTACGTCTTCTGCAGTACTCTTGTAAAAGCATTTCGAGTGAAATTTTAGCTAGACATTTGCTGCAATCATGCCAGGCTTCCATAGACCCAGGGTTATGGCCATTATCATTTGCTTGCACAGCAAACAAAGCCTTCTAGGGTCTGACTTCTGTAAATGACTTCTAGTTGTTTGTTTTTTTTTTTTTTCTGATCTTAATATCAGTCAAATTTCTGGCCCTTGGCACACAAATAAGCCAAGCTTACCCTTGGACCTCCTAGACATGCACACTTTTCATTTCCCTGCCTTTGCTCATGGTGTTCTCCTGGCCTGGGAGACTCTTCCCTTCCTCTTAAATGCCCAATCATACCTGTGCTCCCAGATTCAGGTGAGTCAAAAAGAATAGCACTGACCCTACCAGGTTGTGTGGGGCTCAGTGAGATGATGTGTACAGTGCTGAGTATGGTGTCTAGCACAGAATGCATTCTAAGTAGAGGTTCTCTGTGTGTCTGCCTGTTGCCTGTCCATCTCCCCATCTGCCTACCCTGATACCCCCAGCCTAGGCTCACCTATAAGGGCTTTCCTGTCTGGCCCCCCTCGACTCTGCTAGGAGCTTCCTTGGGACTGGAAGCTGACTTTGCCCATCTCTGATTCCTCATTGCTGGCACAGAGCTGTCCACTGTAAAGCTTTTGAAATAGGATTGAACTGCGTGTGCTGTACAGTGGCCATTCTTCAGTGACTGTAGGATTCTGAGGAGGGAGAAGGCACTGCTTACAGGGTAGCCTGGCAAGGCTTTTCCAGGTGGGCCTCATAGAAGACATGCACCTTAAAAGTTCTGCTGTCTAGAATGGGAGCAGAGCCAAGCTTCTGTTATCATTACTGGATTACCAGCTGTGATGCCACCTAGGTAACAATTTTTATACCCTTTCTATTTTGGCATAATGATAGACTCAAAAGAAATTGAAAAAATAGTATAGCGAGAGGCTGCGTATTTTTCTCCCAATTTTCCCCAATGCTGATATTTGCATAATTATAGAATTATATCACAACCAGGAAATTGGCATTAGTATAATACACAGACTTATTCAGGTTTCACTAGTTTTTTTATATGATTCTATGCAATCTTATCATATGTAAATTTATATAATGATTACCAAAAATCAAGACAGAATTATTCACCACAAAAATATCCCTGGTGTAACATCTTTGTAGTCATGCCCCAACCCTTCTTTACCCCCTGATCTCTGGCTACTGTTGAATTTTGACACTATACTCTTTATATATTCTAGATATGAGTTCTTTGTCACATATATGGTTTGCAAATATTTTTCTGCTAACCCTTATCATGTATTTTTATCTTTTTATAGGATCTTTCATTGGGTAAAAGATTTTTAATTTTGGTGAAGTACAAATTATTGATTTTTTACTAGGAATTATGCTTTGAGTGTCATTCTGAAGAACTCTTCACCTTTCCCTTCACCCTAAAGATTTTCTTCTAAAACATATTATACATTTTACATCTTAGTCTATGGCTCATTTTTAGTTAGTTTTATATGTTGGGAGGTATAGATCAAGGTCCACTTTGTCCTAATACTGTTTAAAAGATCACTCTTTCACTGACTATTTTTTTGTCCCTTTGTTGAAAATCAATCAATTTATTTTGTGTGGATTTATTTCTGGCTTCTCCATCCTGTTTGGTTGGTCTATCTATCCCTCCACTGTGCACGTTGTCTTGATTACTATAACCGTAAAGTAAATCTTGGGATAAAGTGATTCCTCCTACTTTATTCTTCTTTTCTAAAATGTTTTATATTTTCAAATTCCATTACCTTTCCACATCAGTTTAATAATAATCTTGCCCAAGTCTACAAAAAAATCATTTTGTGGTTTTGATAGGAATTGTGTTAAACTGATTAGCCAATTTCAGAAAAATCAACATCTTTGCTATGCTGAACATTCTAATCTATGAACATAATATGTCTTTCCATTCATTTACAACTTTAAAAAATTTCATCCTTATTTTGTAGTTTTTGGCAACAGTCTTATACATGTTTTTTTGAAGTTAATTCCTACAAGTTTGGTGGGGGAGAACTATAAATGATAGTATGTTCTAAACTTTATTATCCACATGCTCAGTGATGGTTTACAGATATACAATTGATTTTTGTATATTCATCTTGTATTCTGTAAATTTACTAAATTATTAGTTTGAGAGGGTTTTATTTGCTTGCTTGTTTTTCTTCTTTTAGATTCCTTGAGATTTTCTACATAGAGTATTATGTCATTAGCAAATAAGAATAGTTTTACTTCTTCCTTTCAAACACTGTGCCATTATAATAAAATTATCAACTGCAAGCACCATTCAGGACCCCCCAAAAGTATTTGATCCATAATCTGTTTTCCACTCACATCTAAATTACTTTCTATTGTCTAGTGTGTGTGCAGAGGACACAGACTCAGACTCTTACAATAGATCAAGCAACTATTATTAGAGAAAACATCTGGAAAGAATAAGACACATTCCAAAGCCAAAGAAAAAGAAGAATTTGGGGTATTTTTTTATCACGCCTCCTCAATGAGTAAATCACTGATGAGTGACTCCGTGTACTCTTTGTTCCATAGGTGAGGACCACCCAGAGTGCAGGGATGACCTCCTCAAACCCTCTGAGGGAAATGAATAACTCCTCTTCCAGCACTGGCCAAGGTCGGGACCTCCTGAGGCAGGCTGAGAACTGGGACTAAGGAAAGGGTGGAGTGAAGCCTTCTGAAAGCTGGGAGTCTATCCCCTCATCCTGAACCCAGAGGGATTTTCTGTGGGCAAGTGTAAGGCAAATCTGCTTCTCATCTCTGAACTTCTTACCTTTTCTTATCTGCCTCTTAGATGTGAACTAAGAAGACAGCTCCAGTGGGATCCTGCAATATGTAGATTTACATGTGCTGGAGAAAAAGAAAATAAGACAGTGATTCCTGCCCTTCTTTTCAGTGGTAATGAATTTGCCTGAAAATAAAAGGAAAATTAGTACAACAACAACAAAAAAAAAATTGAAAGTTTCTCAAAATGAAGTCACTAAGCCATTATAGACGTGGAACCTATGCACAATTACAGCAGCTGTCTGGAATATAAATTCTGGTCTCTTCTAGTCTTTGGCCAAAGGAATCTGGCACAACCTATACTCAACAATTACATTGTGCCCAGAGGCTCAAGATGCATATAAAGAGATTATTGAACTTTGTTTTATGGACATTTCCATTCTGTTCGAGCATTTTAAGTAGCAGTCTAGTTAATCGGGGTGTTAAATTCTTATTGTCTCTGTGGTCTGTCCCATGCCATATGTGCCTTAAAAGCGATTATAACACTCAACTAACAACACCATTTTAACAGCTTCAGAAGTAATTCCACTGATGGCAGTAGCCAAGAGAGTTTTAACTGAAATGCAGATCCTGGCCATATGAGACATCTTTTAGATGACAAGCTACATAGAACGGAAGAAAAAGTAATATACCATACATTCCAAAGAGAAAAAGCTGGATGTGGAGTGAGTCTTCTGTGGAACTCTGCAATGCCATGAGAGTGGGGGAGATTCAGCATTATTAAAATTTTAGATACTCAAATTACTTGGATTTCTTTTTTTAAGATCATAGTGCTACTTACTTTACTGATAAATTACTGGGAATTCATGGCTTGGATGAAATGTGCTGAAATATTATACTACGCACAAAGCTTAATTGGCACATTTATTTTTTTACAAGTAGATATGCTTAAAAAGGTTGGAATAATGCCTCTTTTTGGTGTATCCTTAGCTGTGGAGACATTTAATCTGGAACAGTATTTTCATTTGCTTTTTGTAAAGCAAGAGATAAAATTGCAATTTTTTTTTAAAGCTAAGCCTATCTTGGAAATGGTGAATTAGAGGAAAATTTAAAATCATAATCTAGATAATTGGAGTATTAAATTCTTATTGCTAGCCAGTCATGGTGGTGCACGCTTGTAATCCCAGCATTTGGGAGGCTAAGACTGGAGGATCGTAGTTTGCGGACAGCCTCAGCTACTTAGTGAGGCCCTCTGCAACTTAGTGAGACCCTGTTTAAAAATAAAGAATAAAAAATAGGGCTGGGGTATAGTTCAGAGGTCAAATGCCCCTGGGTTCCATCCCCAGACCCGCAAACAAACAAACAAACAAACAAACAAACAAAACTTATTCCTTTTGTAATCTATTTCATGCCATATGTACCTCTTTGTAGCAGTGAGATGACAGGACTGTTTTAACCTTAGAAGTAACTCTGCTGATGAGGATCTGGCAGTATAACACTTTTCAATCCAAAGGAAGCCTGCACTTTAGTTCTCTCAGAAATCCTGAAAAAGTGCCAGGTTTTGAATGAGAGGTAAAACATATAAAGCAAATATCAAAGCGCAGTCTTGAGTCAGGGTCAAGTCCATCTCAATGGATCAGACCTGCTTGGAAAAGCTGAACCCTGAGGGTCTGAACAACATTGCCCCTTAGGTTTAGTTTTACTGAAAACATTAGCAGGATTCAACTTGATAATCTTTCTCCTGCAAGAGGCAATGTCTTCAGTCAAAGCTAATAAAAATTATTTCACATGATAGATGCTTCCTTGGCTTCTGAAAAAGATAATCCTCAGCCTTATTTCTGCTCCAAACCCTGAGCTTCTTTTTCTCAAGCTTCCATTCTATAGGGTTCCCCCCCCCCAGGTCTGGGGATGGAACCCAGGGGCATTTGACCTCTGAGCTACACCCCCTACCCTATTTTTTATTCTTTATTTTGAAACCGGGTATCACTGAGTTGCAGAGGGCCTCACTAAGTAGCTGAGGCTGTCCCCGAACCACGATCCTCCGGTCTCAGCCTCCCTAATGCTGGGATTACAAGCGTGCACTCCCATGCCCGGCCATTCTATAGGGTTTGAAGCCATTGACTAGAGGCTTCATGAATTCATCAATTTGGTTCAATGATCCTAGAATCTCTTAACCTTTCTGTTTTCTCTTAACCTTTGTGTTTTATATATTATTTGAATAAAGAGATATTTTCATTTGTTAATTTGTTTATTCTTTTATTCATGCAACATATACTTACTGGCTTCCTGCCATGTAACTAATTTTATTCTAAGTACTATGAATGATAGGACCCCTCCCTGTCTTCAAGGAGTTCACATTGTACCAGTGGAGCAAAATAAAGGCACCAGGACATGTGACAGGCTATCATTGCTGGAATGAAGTAAGCCTTAGCTGACATGAGAGAAAGTCCCAATTATAAAGAATGAGATTATGAACTGAGTGAGTCTGTGATCGAGCTTCGATGGGTGAGGAGTACCTTTGAGGATTAGGTTGGTGGGGGAGTGTCTCAGTAGAGATACTTTCTGCTAAGGCACAACATGAGAATAAATCAGGCCAAGGGGCTTCATGGATTCCGCTCACCTGGTGTACAGAATAGGTTATGGGGAGTGGTAAAAACAAATTGAATTTGGAACTATATTAGAGTTCTCTAATAAAACAGAATCTGCAGGATGAAATTGGCTCGTGCAGTTATGAGGAGGTCAATTTCCCAGGTCTGCAGGGTGAATCTGCAAGCTGGAGAGCCTGTGTGAGAACCCAGGGAGTTGAGGCCGGCAGGCTGGACACGCAGGAAGAGCTGATGTTTCAGTTTGAGACGAAAGGCAGGAAAAAAGCTGATATCTCAGCTTGAAGGCAGCCAGGAATAATTCTCTTACTCAGTGAGGGCCAACCTCTTTATTCTATTTAGATCTTCAGCTGCTTGGATGATGCCTACCTACTCCACTTAGTCCACTAATTTAAGTGTTAATTTCATCTAAACACCTTCATAAAAATACTCAGAATGTTTGGTCAAATACCTGGGCAACCTGGGACCAAGTCAAGTTGGCACATGAAAGTTACTATCACAGAAACATAGGCATGGGCTAATAGGATATCATTTTTATAAGACTATGGGGTTCTGGAGTCAACTATCAATTACCTTCTCAAAGAGGATCAGATTTTTTACCTACCAGATAAAGGGGTGTTAGACTGAGAAAATGTTTCCTACTCTCTTTTAAAATCTACACATTTTCTTCATATTATAATAATGGCTGCTGTTTACTGTGCAGCTACTATGGGATGGCTGCTCAGAAAACATCTCATTTAATCTTCTCACTAGTTCTATCATCTACTGAGCTTGCTCTCAAAATAGATATTACTGCCATGTCTGGGAGGAAACCAAGGCCCACAGAGCTGCACTCATCCATGTTCACAAATCTGTTAGACAGCTGATATTCAACAAGTATTTGATGGATAATACTATGTCTTTTGTTAAAGGCCATACAAGTAGTTCGTGAGGTCAGATCTCAAAGGCAGATCATTTGCCTTTAAAACCAACAGACTTTAGGAAAAACTAAGTGAGAACAGGCAAGAAAAAAATTTGTGATTGGAGTCTGGGCAGCCAGACCTCTGGCATTCTCTCTGCTCCCCGTGAGGTACAGGCCAACATGATTGGGCCTGAAAGATTCCAATAATTCCAACAAAGTCCGTCAGCATCCAGCACAGCCCCTTGAAAGTGACCTCAAGTAATTAAAGCACACATGCTGACAGACATCCACTCTGGTTCTGATTAACTCAGAATTCAACAACCCCATTCCTGGCATGCTTTTGAGTGTGACTTTCTCACTACTATTAATTCATACTCAAAATTTGTTGGTACTACCAAATGAGGGGGGGTTAACTATGTTTCAAAGCCATCTGGTCTCATTTGATTAACAATGTTTAGTTGGTGGAGGGTAGAGATGGCGGAGGAGTTCTGGTTAATGATTTCACAGAAACTATATTGTTGGGCCTCAATGAATCATCTGTCAAGGGGCTAAGTTTCTTCCCAGTATTTTTTTTTTTCTTTTTATTTTTTTAACTGGAAATTGAACCCAGGGGCATTCTACCTCTGAACTAACTATACTCCCAGCCCTTTTTAAAAATTTTTATTTTGAAACAGGGTCTTGCTAAATTGCTAAGGCTAGGCCTGTAAACTGTGGTCCTCCTATCTCAGTCTCCCAAGTACTGGATTACAGGCCTGCGTCACCAAGCCTGGTTCTTCCTGGTAATTTATTAGCTGTATTTGGAAGCATGTTAAGTCTTGGATGCCACGCCATGCTGTTTGATGTTTTTAGTGGTGATTCATGACATAGAAAGGTCCCTCAATCACTCTTCCAGGGTTCTTCCCAACTTCCAATTCAAGAACAGCTTTGAGCATGGACCCCGAGCCTTCCTGAGCTTTCCTTATTGTCTCTCAGACTTTCTTCCCTGCCCTCCCCCCTCCCAAGGCTATAGGGAAACGATTTTTCATCCTCAAAGAAAATGTAGATTACAATTAAAAGAGAATTTTGACATTGATAAGGATCGAGTCTTTATAAAGGACAATGTGATTATTTCAATAGTTTTAGACAATTGGTAGTGAATAGTCAGAATGGAGGAAAGGCAGGAGTAGTTTAAAAAAGAAGATTCATCCAGACAGAGGCTTTGGAAATGCCCTATTGTCTAAAACCAACATGAGTCATTTTATTCCAGAAAGGTCTATGGCCCCTGAGATTAGACCGCACTTCATCTGCCCCTCCCTTCCTCTCTGACCTCTCTCACCCAAAGATAGGACCCAAAACAAAGGTTTAGGCTCCACTTTCCAGACTTAGGAGGTCAAGGCTTCACCTCAACATGTCTATCCCAAGAACAATTACTGACCTTCCTTGTGCCTTCGTGACCTCTAGTCTTATCAAGTTCAACACAGTGTGTATCAGTCTTAGACAATGGACTCATTTCCATGGGCCCATCTTGCCTAGCTCACTCTAGTTCAGCCACAGGGGTGTCATTACTCCTCCTCAGACACACCAGGCTCCCTTTCCCCTTCAGCCATTTGCATTGTCAACTCTGCCTGCAATGATCTCTCTCAAACAGGGGAATGGTGTGCTCCCCCATCTCCTCTGGAACTCTGCTTGGCTGTTTCTTCCATAGGGAGGCCTCTTTGACTGTGCTATTTATAATCACAACTTCTGTCCATCCTCCCCTCTCCCTTAGTACTCCCTTTCTTGATTTATTTTCTCATTAACACTTGTCATACTATACTGGACCTACCATACTACATATTTGTTATATTCTAATATATCTTACCATGTTTTCTTGTCCCATGAAGAAGACAGGGATTTCTTGATCTCTCTTGTTTACTGTTGTATCCCTAGTACTTAGAAGTATACTTGGCACACTCTTAAACATATCTTTAATAGTTGCTGAGCACAGAAATGAATGAATAAAGCATTAGATGAACCGCTAAAATATGCCCAGCCTTGTTGCTTGTGGTGAAAGGCTTGCTGCTTGCCGCAAAGACATTTATAATACATTTGGGAAGTTGATGCTCAGAGAACTGGTGGTTCAGTTGTTTTCATCATGAGACACAGAGACGCATTCAAATATACTCTCAGAAATTAGGGTTGATCTTAAGGATATCTGTATCCAGAAACCAGCCAGCCTTAAGAAGCCAGAGATAACCCTGGAAACTCCCAGAGTTTCTCTCTCTCTCTTGGTGTCTCTGATTCTCCTCACCTATCAGGCAGGCTGCCTGCTCCACTCTTTAGTTTCTTGTCTAGACCCCAAAGGGGGCTTCTCTGCTTGATGCTCATCATTCTCTTGCTGGGCAGAGCCCCTCACACCTCCTGGGTCACCACTGTGGGCTGCCCTTGGGCCCACTCTTTTTTTTTTTTGGTGGTACTGGGGTTCCTGGAAGCCCTTCTACCTCCGGGCTACACTCCCAGACCTATTTTTTACATTTTCATTTTGGAAACAGGGTCTCCTAAGCCAGCGTGCGCGGCTGGCTTCGAACCTGCGCGATCCTCCTGTCTCTGCCTCCCAAGCGCGGGGATTACAAGCGTGCGCCACCACGCCCGGCTTGGGCCCACTCTTAGAACAGCTTTGTTCTAGTCCCTGAGACAGGTAAACTTGTACAAGTGAGACAAGACCAGGACACAAACAAGGCAAGACAGGTTGAATTTTTACATAGGTTATTTGTAATTTTAGAAAATGATAAAGATTGATTATAGAAAAGCTTATTTTTTATATATTTTTTGGTGGTGCTGGGGGTGGAACACAGGGGCTTTCTACCTCCGGGCTATACTCCCAGACCTATTCTATATTTTATTTGGAAACAGGGTCTCAGTAAGTTGCTGAGAGCCTCACTAAGTAGCTGAGGCTGGCTTCGAACCTGCGCCAACCCTCCTTTCTCAGCCTCCCAAGCGTGGAGATTACAAGCATGTGCCACCATGCCCAGCTATAGAAAAGCTTAAAGCATAGAAAAAAGAAGGCTGATGTAAAATTGTAACCACCATTAAGATTTTATAATATACCCTTTTCCTTACATATGTGGTCTTCCTTTTTAGAACATGATGTCTTAGACAATTTGTGCTACTATATCATAATATCTGTTTGTTTTTTTTTTTTTTTTCCAGTGCTGGGGATGGAGCCCAGGAGCATTCTACCTCTGAGCTACACTCTATTTTTTTATTCTTTATTTTGAAATAGGGTCTCACTAAGTTGCAGAGGACCTAAGTAGCTGAAGTTTGCCATGAACCTGTGATCTTCCTGTCTCAGCCTCTCAAGTACTGGGATTATAAGCATGTATCACCATGCCCAGCTATCAGAATATCTTTGACTGGGTAACTTATACAGAATAGAAATTTATTTTCTGCAGTTCTGAATGTCGGGGGTCTGTGATGAGGACACCTGCAGATTTGGTTATCTGGTGAGAAATGCTCTCCACTTCCAAGATGGCACCCTGATGCTGGATCTCCTGACTGGGAGAACTGCTGTATCTTCACATGGTGGAAATCGGAAGAGCAAGTGAGCCTCATGCTGCACAAAGCCCACTTGAAAAGGTCCTTAGTCTCATTCTCAAGGAGGGAGCCCTCAAAGCCTAATCACCTCTTTTTTTCAGTACTGGGGATTGAACCCAGGGGCATTCTACTGCCAAGCTACACCCCCCAGCCCTATTTTTTATTCTTTATTTTGAAACATGGTCTCACTGAGTTGGGGAGGGCCTCATTAAGTGGCTGAGGCTGTCTGTGAACCACGATCCTCCTGTCTCCACCTCCCAAGTACTAGGATTACAAGTGTGCACCATCATGCCTGGGTCCTAATCACCTCTTAAAGGCCCACTGCTTAATACTGTCACTTGCGAATTATGGCAGGAACATATTTAAACCACAGTACATGATATTCACTGCAGTATTTCTTTTTATGGATATACTATAATTTATTTAAACAGTAAATACTCTATCTAGTTTTCTGTATTATAAAAAATGCTGAAGGAATTTAAAAAATATAAATCCATGAATATTTTCTGAGAATGAATTTCTCAAACCAGAATTTCTGGGCCAAAGGGTACACATACTTTTTAAAGATCCACCTGTTCTAATTAGATATAGAATGTGTCCTACCGAGCTCACTTATGAATGCTCAGGGTTGACAGAGCTAGGGCATGAGGGTTGTAATCTCATCAGCAGATAAGTCCATTATCTGTGTGGTAGCCTAGCCGTGAGTTGTGGCTGGAGCTGGTGGGTCCCTGGGCTGTGGCCTTAGGGACTGTGCGTGTGTCTTTGAATCCCCTTGCTTGCTTTCTCTTGCTTCTGGCTCCCATGATGCGAGGAGCAGCACTCTACACCCTTTTTCTCTACTTCCTGCCTCCATGTCCTGAGCTTTGGACCCTGGTCTCACATGGACTGAATGAACCCCAACATCTCCAAAACTATAAGCAAATAAACCTTTCCTTTAAGTTGTATGATTAAGTCTTTTGGATTATAACAGTGAGAATGTTGATCAAGACACTACCTTTCATTGAACACATATTGATTCTAATTACTTTTGGGATAACACAGCTATATCTTTATTATACCATTCTTATTTATTTATTTATTTATTTTGCAATACTGAGAATGGAACTCAGGAGAATTTTACCTCCGAGCCACACCTCCATCCCTATTTATTTTAGTCTTTTTAATTTTGAAACAGGGTCTTACTGAGTTGCAAAAGGCCTCAGTAAGCAGCTGAGGCTGTCAGAGAACCCCAATCCTCCGGTCTCTGCCTCCCGAATGCTGGGATTACAAGCGTGCGCCACCACGCCCCGCTTAAACCATTCTTCAGAGGGCACCTAGTGGGTGATATTAAGTGACTTGCCTGAGATCTCACAGTAGGACTAGAAAGCAGGAATGCTGGCTCAGAGCCCTTGGCCCGTGTATGGTACTGCCTTCCTGATTAATATAAGCCACTATTATTAAGTTAAAGTGCATAACTTATAATGCCACAAGATTTTAGGGAGAGGAACTATCTAGGTAGATTGATGTAAGCTGGTAAAGTGAAGTCATTTTTTATAATTGGATGTGACCTATTAGGGCCTTGACTCGTTAGGAAGGGTGGCCTGCCACAACCAGGGCTTTAACCCAATGGGGCCACATGTTGCCAGTGGACTGTGTGCTGCTGATGGATACATCTACGTACTTAAC
The DNA here is from genome assembly GCF_963383645.1 of Muscardinus avellanarius. Classification (NCBI taxonomy): domain Eukaryota; kingdom Metazoa; phylum Chordata; class Mammalia; order Rodentia; family Gliridae; genus Muscardinus; species Muscardinus avellanarius. Next base: position 84,332,798 of record NC_137788.1, on the reverse strand, counting down.
AAATGACATCACATGGGCCTCCAGTTAATGATCATGACCCCATCACGTGGTGACTTTGGACTCAGCTAAGCTATTTCATCAGAGATTTTATTTCTATCTCTTGGAGGCCCAATTTTGACACATTAAATGCAGTTTCCTTGCTGCCTTCTTAAACTCAGCCAATAGCCCATAATAGGACTAGCAGTTTCGCTGGAGAGATAACTGATTTGTCTCAGTAAACTGCCTTTCTGCGAAATTATTAACCTGTAACTATAATATAAAAACCACTGTTAAATATCTCAATGCAGGGTTTATAGTTCTACCTCAGATGGTTGGAAAGGACAAGAATGAGCTCAAAGGAGGCTGTGAGTGACTAATAGTGGGCTGGAGCGGGGCGGGGGGCAGGTGGCTGTGCACCCGGTTTCTGGTGGTTGAGTCCCAGGGCAAGGGAGGGGAATAACAAGTCTAGACTTTAAGAAATAGCAGCTCTCTGGCTATCAGAGCAGCAGCAGGACTGGGTGTGGCCCAGAAAGGCAAGCAGGTTTATAACAACGAAAAAACTTCACCTGAAAGCTCTTGGCCCATGCGTAGGTACTGGAACACCTATTTCCAGTTAAGAATTGTCAAGCATCTGATGCATCACATACCTAAAAGACTTGCTGGGAAACCATTTAGCACTCCTGGAGTGCTCTAGTACTTCATGGAGAATTCTGTTCCTCCCACCTCTATTCTGTTTCAAATCTGGGCTCTGGGAGAACACCATTGGGTTGAGTTTCCTTGAACAGAGCTGCCCTTGGCTGTGTGGAAGGCGAGGCTGGAGGTCTGCATCCCCAAGCCCGAGTTCCCTGACTCGCTGTGGCCATTCCTTCTACCAGGGTCTTCATACCTGTTGCACTTTCTGAAGCGTGTGGCTGATTCCCGCAACAGGCCCCATGTTCTGGGCACTGTTAGGCTGCCTCCCAACAGACAGGATGCTCAACCTCCTTCCTAACTGAACCTCAGTTCCATTCAGTATCCCACCAGCCCCTGTGCTTCAGGGAGACTGGCACCATCGCGAGCTTGCAGGAGGCTGATCTTGATGAGATTAAGCCCATCCGAGGGACCTTGCTACTCTTGCCAGTGACAGGGAAAGCGTGAGCATGTGATGAAATTCTGCCAATAGAAAATGATGATGATGACTTCCCTCCTAAAAAGACAGAGACTTTTTTTTTTGTTTGACAGGTTTGTGTTTGTTGTCATGTAATACTACAGTGGCTGCCATTTATAACCATGATTCAATCATCTAAGGACAAGGGGCAAGTCAATAGATTTGTTCCTGGGTTCCTATATTCATTCTCTCTCTCTCTCTCTCTCTCTCTCTCTTCCTCTCTCTCTCTCTCTATCTCTCTCTCTCTCATTTTTTGGGGTTCTGAGGTGCTGGGGATTGAACATGCTAGGCTAGGCATGCACTGTATCACTAAGCTACGTTCCCAGCCCTAAAGCTGGATTCTTTATTTTAATTTATTATATTATTATTTTTTATTTTTTTATTTTTTGCTGTACTGGGGATGGAATCCGGGGCATTCTACCTTTGAGCTATATCCCCAGCCCTATTTTTTAGTCTGTCTCTCTCTCTCTCTTTTTTTTTTTTTTTTTTTTTTTTTGCAGGTCTGGGATGGAACGTAGGGGCATTCGACCTTCAAGCTACACCCCCCTGCCCTATTTTGTATTTTTATTTTGAAACAGGTCTCACTAAGTTGCGAGGGCCTCACTAAGTAGCTGAGGCTGTCTGCGAACCCATGATCCTCCAGTCTCAGCCTCCCAAATGCTGGGATTACAAGGTGGCACCACCACTCCTGGCTTTAGTCTATTTATTTATTTATTTATTTATTTATTTATTTATTTATTGTGGTACTGGGGTTCCTGGAAGCCCTTCTACCTCTGGGCTACACTCCCAGACCTATTTTTACATTTTTTAATTTGGAAACAGGGTCTCCTAAGCCAGCACGTGTGGCTGGCTTCGAACCTGCTCGATCCTCCTGTCTCTGCCTCCCAAGCGCGGGGATTACAAGCATGTGCCACCACGCCCGGCTAGTCTCTTTATTTTTGAAACAGGGTCTCACTGAGTTGCAAAGGGCCTCGCTAAGAAGCTGAGGCTGTCCGTGAACCGTGATTTTCCAGTCTCAGCCTCCTGAATGCTAGGATTACAAGCATGTGCCATCAAACCCAGCTTAAAGCTGGATTCTTTATGATATCACTAGCCTGGGAGCCATCCCATTGCAGGGCTTTTGTTATGTGAAATAAGAACATTTCCTTGTTGTATAAGGCTTTTTCTCTTGGGAGTTTTAGTTACTTAAAGCCAAAAACATAATACTTTAACCCAGTTCTTCACTATTTTTATACCCAAAGTTTCTGACTAGCAATAGGCGATGTTAGACGTACCTAGATCTCGTTTCCCTCTCTTCAGAGGAAAGCATTCTAAAGGCATCTGGGCTATGACAGCAAATTAAATAGGCTTTTGCCACACCTGGTTAAAAGTGAAACTTGATCCATCCATACTCCCAAGTCAGCTGTAGTAGTTCTGAGACTTGTTGTTAATGACTATACAGGCAGAATTCTTAAAATCAGGGTTCTGCGCTCCAGACTTAAAATGTTGATGGTTAAGCCTTTATGAATCTTTGGCATACCAGATGTTTCCAGGAGCTTATTTATCCTAGCCTGACTGGGGGGGGGGGGGGCGGAGTCCTGGAAGTTGCCAGTAAATTTTACAACCAGTTTATTACAATAACATGCAGTGTCTCAGTTCAGGACAGGATCAGTAATTATAGACGATAAGTGGATAATCGGATTCTGGAGCTGGTGAAACCGCAATACCAGAACCTCCGAGGGCTGGGTGATGCCATTTGGATTAAGAAGAGATCCAAGCTTTTGCCCAAAATGGTCGTAAAATTTGGAAGGCAAAAATTTCCCCTCACAACTTAGAATCAATGTTTGGTTTTTTTTGTCTATTTTCACATCTCTTCATCTGTCATAATGACACTGCAGTTTTGTACCCAGGACAGAAAGAGGCGGGTGGGGCCTGGCTGGACCTGGAGGGAAGGCAAGGCTAAGGCTCCATCCCACCCCACCAGCCCCTCAGCTGCCATTCTTCTTAATCCTGCTGCTCTTCTGTGGTCTCCCACGAGAAGGGCCTCCCCAGATTGCCTTAGGAAGAAACCGGGCTGACTGCAGGGAAGGACAGTCCCAGTGCTGAATTCCCACGGCAAGAGTCAGACCAAGGGCAGCAGCGTTCTTCTCTGGACACTGAAGTGGAGGGAATAATGGAGCTAAATCCTGGATCCTCACCCGACCCCACCCTGCCCCAGGTTCTGGAGCAGTGGTTCCAGCACTGTTGCAGGGAGATAGAACAGTCCAGGGAGTGTTTAGGAAAATAGGTTTCCAGGTCCCATGAAATGCCAGCGTGGAAACTGGCATTTAGAAAGCTCCCCTATGACTTGGATGCCCAAACAGGTTTCAGAATCTCTTTTGGAGCATTTCCCAAACTGTGTTCCTCCGTGCTGGGAGCTACTGGGCCTAATGATGTTGAACAGTTTTTGTTTATTTTTGTTGTTGTTTGCTGTGGTACTGGGGACTGAAGCCAGGGTGCTTTACTTATGAACTACACCCCAGCCCTTGTTATTTTTTTTTTTCAGGTCTTGGGATTCTTTATTTTGAAACAGGGTCTCACTGAGTTGCTGAGGGCCTCACTAAGTAGCTGAGGCTGTCTGCGAACCACGATCCTCTGGTCTCAGCCTCCCAAATGCTGAGATTACAAGTGTGTGCCACCATGCCCGGCTATGTTATCTTTTATTTTGAAACAGGATCTTACAACATGACTGCATGCTGTCCTCAAAGCTGTGATCCTCCTGTCTCAGCCTCCAAAGTACTGGGATTATAGGTGTGTGTCACTGCACCCTGCATGAACAGTCATCTTGATTGTAGAAACCCTCACTCTTCTTAACAGATAGCACACTTTAAGAACCTCTCAGAGTTGGGACCAGGAACTGGGAAGGAATATAATGTATCATATTTTCTAAGTGTTATTTGGTCACAAATAGAATTAATTGGTCAATTCCCCCCCCCCATTCCTTTTCTCTTTCTAAGCATTTCACAAGACCATGCAGTACATGGAACAAGGCTCCATGCAATACCTACCTGGAAGAAACTATCCTAGAGGCTCAGTAAAGGCTTCCCTATGTGGACCAGAGAGGCTGTGTTGCAGGAGCAGGGCTGGTTTGCCCATACCACAGAGTAAGGATCCAGACTCCTGCTTGCCCAAAGGAGGATCTAGGTGCCAGGTGGGAGGGAAGAAAGCAGGAAGGAGGGGACCAAGGAGAGATGCTGAAGATGAGATGGGCATAGAGACCAGCTCAGGTCTGGGGTAGAGATGGTACCTGAGGTCTCAGGAATTGAAACAAAAAGAATAAGGGAAGAGGTATCAGTCTCAAGACTGCAATTCTTTAGCATCTAAAGCAGCATCTCCAGACAACTGTTTTGTGTTTTTTCTGGATTCTTCTCCCTAGAAACATATGCTTTGTAAAATTCGAATTGATGTTTCTCTTCTGTTTATTTACCTGTTCCCTTGGAGCTTCCAGGAGGGGCTCTGGCCTGTGGCTGTTCTTCCTCTGGGTGGGATGGGGAATTGGAGGCAGGGGGAGCAGGGGATGGAGGCTGGAAAGCCCAGGGGAATCTTTTCATCCCGCTGGGAACTGGGCCCACCGCCTCTGCCCTTGCACAAATGGAGCTTTCTGTTCTAACAGATCTCATTGAGTGCTGGCAATTTCAGGGAGGCTACATGCTTCTCCTGAGACTTCTCTTTGTCAGATGGGCCCAAGATCCTGTGGCCAGAGGGACAAGTGGAAATGCGTGGCCAGGCAGATGCCCAGTTCTGACAAGAGCAGTGGTTGAACAGCCTTGGAGAGGCAAGGAGCGCAAAGGAAGGGAACCTTTGCACCTGGTCCCCTGTTCCTCATCCTGAGTGTTGCTCAACACCCCAACCAGTCACTGCAAAGCCCCTTTGTGAAATCACAAAGAGGAGATGGAATCTCATTTTCACCTGATGGCTGGGAGCACTTTATTTGGGCTTCCTGGCTAAGTATTTTATACTTTGGGGGACAGGGAAGCTGTCATGGCAGCACAGCTGAATGGCAGCCTCTTTCTATAAAGCACCTGCATCTGTGTCTCATCATCATCCCTGAAGCTAGGCAGGAAAAGGTGAACTCAGGGGTTCGAGGAAGCCAGTCAGCCTGCAGGGGAGTCAGCTACCGCTGATACAGAAGTAGATTCTACTTCATGTTTCCTTGGGTTTTCCTCTCCTGGTATTGCTGAAATCAGGGTCAAGAGGTCATCTAGTTCATAACTCAGTTCTTACAGCTTCAGAGCACTCCCAGAAGGGGAGGTTGACTGAGTCATACTTTCCAACAGCAATAAAGTATATACCTCCTGTCCTCTGTGGATACAGATGCCTTCTGGACAGGACCCTTCCTCGTGCTCAAAGTGAGCTAATAAAGGCCCTTCAAACTTGTAAGCATGCACGTGCGCACGTGTGTGTGTATGTGTGTGTGCCTGTGTATATATCCTAACAACTGGGATTTTCAGTTAATTGCTATTTCACAATGGAATATTATTTTTAATTTATTTATTGCAATAAAGTTCACATTCCATGCAATTGACCCACTTTAAGTGCACATTTAATGGTTTTAGTATGTTCACAGAGATGTGCAACTGTTACCACTAATTCTGAGCATTTTCATCACCCTAAAAGGAAATCCCACACTCTTCACCACTGTTTTTCCAAATCTTTCCCAATCCTCCAATGCTGAGCAATCACTGATCTACTCTGTCTCTATAGATTTGTTAATAATAAACATCTCATATAAATAGAACTATACATATTAGGTTTTGTAACGGGCTTATTTTACTTAATGTAATATTTTCAAGGTTCATCTATGCCATAGCATGTATCAACTCTTCTCTGATGGCTGAATAATATTACATTATATGGATATACCATATTAATTTATTTATTGATCATGGACATTTGGTCATTTCCTTTTTTATAAACATTCACATACAGTTTTTTTTTTGTTTTGTTTTGTTTGGTGGTACTGGGGTTCCTGGAAGCCCTTCTATGGGCTACACTCCCAGACCTATTTTCTTTTTATTTTTTGAAACAGGGTCTCTTAAGCCAGCAAAGCTGGCTTCGAACCAGTGCAATCCTCCTGTCTCCGCCTCCCAACCGCAGGGATTACAAGCGCGCGCCACCACGCCCAGCACACATACAGGTTTTATATGAACATGTTTTCATTTCTTTTTGGCATGTTCACACATAAAAGTAGAATTACTGAGTTATATGATCACTCTATGTTTAAGCTTTGAGAAACTATTCTCCAAAATGTATTACCAATAGAGATGTACCAATTCTTTACATTCTCAACAATACTTGTTTATAATATTGCTTTTTTTCTGATTGTAGCTATCTTAACAGTTTGAAGTGGTATTGCATTGTGATTTTTATTTTTATTGACTGGAGGGCATGAGCCTTTGGTTTTTAAACCTGTCATCTCAGTCCATTCTTCAGTTCTTTGCTCATTTTGTCAGTATTCAAGAGGTAGAAACTCTTCTCTGTGCCATGGTAGTATCAACTTCCTGAGCTCTGAGACATTTGGGGTCTGATCTGGGATTTTACTTTTTTGAGATTCCCTACTGCTGAACCCTTATTGATTGCTATCCCCTGATATTCTCTAAATGCTTCAATATTATCACGCCTCTATAAAAGCAAGACTTCTTTAATAAATTAATAGCATAAGGAACAGAGTAGGAAGTACTATTCTAAAATTTAAAAAGGCAGGAGGTGTGACCAAATGTAATGTGTGTACTATATTCATACCAGGATTTGAGCAAATCAATAGTAAGAAGATATTTGGGGGACAATCAGAGAATTGCCTGTACAAAGGTACTAGATGACACCAAAGAACCATCGTTAATTATATGAGGCAGATGATGGCATTATGGTTATTTTAGAAAATATCTGTATGTGTTATAGATATCTATTAAAGTAAGTAGGGATATAATGACACGGTGTCCTAAATGTGACTAAAAATAAATCAGCAAAGGAAAAAGACATAGATGAAACATGAATTCTGGACAATGGAATGTGGAGGTTTATATGACTTTTCATTTCTGATTTCATATATGCTTGGATTTTTAAAATAATAATAACTAAGGATATGATTTTTTAAAATCTGAATGCAAATTTGAAAATATTTTTATTTATTCTATGGCATTCCATCCATCAATATTCAGTTGAAAACTTTTAGGCTTGTTAATTAAAAAGTAACAGGAAAAACTGAAGCCATATCATTTACGTGATTTTTTTTTTTTTTTTTTTTTTTTTTTGCAGTACTGGGGATGGAACCCAGGGGCATTCTACCTCCGAGCTATACCCCCTGCCCCATTTTTCATTCTTTATTTTGAAACAGGGTCTCACTGAGTTGCAAAGGGCCTCACTAAGTAGCTAGGTCTGGCTGCAAATTGCAATCTGCCTGTCCTCAGCCTCCCAAATGCTGGGATTACAAGCGTGCACTACCATACCCAGTTTTTATGTGCTATTTTAACTAAAAACCTAAAATGTTAGCTTACTGAAGAATCTTTATATTTTTAAAAATTATTTTTCACCAAAAACAACCACTTATATGCCAAAATTGATTGTAAATGTTTTTAGGAATTTGTCTGTTTTACCCTAATTTTTTTTGATTATTTGAATTTTCTTGCTTTCTAATGATGTTGAACATTTTTTCATAATTTATTGGCAATTTATATTTTTCTTTCAAGAAGTATTTATTCAGTTCAATTACCTATTTTATTGGCTTTTGGTGTTAATTTTTAAAGTTTTTAAAATATTCTAGATATTAACCCTCTATCAGAGGGATAGCTTGCCAAGATCATCTCCTATTCTGTAGGCTCTATTTCTATAAACTCTTGATGGTTTCCTTTGCTGCACAGAAGCTTTTTAATTTAATGCTAGCCCATTTATTCTCATTTTAATATCCTGAGCTTTCAGGGTTTATTGAGGAAGTTTCTACCAGTACCTATATGTTGGTGTGTTGTCACTATGCCCTTTTTTTTAGTAGTTTCAAAGTTTTTGGTCTAATTTCTAGGTCTTTAGCCTATCTTGAGTTGACTCTTATGCAGGGTGAGAGGTTGGAGTTTAATTCTATTCTTCTACAAATGAATAACCAGTTTTCCCAACACCTTTTGTTGAAAAGACTGTCTTCTCCAATGTATGTTTTTGGCACATTTATAAAAAAAAATCAACTGGCTATAAATATGAGGCTTTTTTTTTGTGGTACTGGGGTTCTGGAAACCCTTCTACCTCTGTGCTACACTCCCAGACCTAATATATACATATATATACACACATATATACATATATATATGTGTGTATATATATATATACATATATATATATACATATATACATATATATGTGTGTATATATACATATATATACATATATATACACATATATACATATATATACATATATATACATATATGTGTGTGTATATATATATATGTATATATATATATATATATATATATTGAAACAGGGTCTCTTAAAGCCAGCGCGGCTGGCTTCGAACCTGCGCGATGCTCCTGTCTCCGCCTCCCAAGCGCGGGGATTACAAGCGTGCGCCACCACGCCCGGCTGAGGATTTATTTTTGAGTCATCTGTTCTGTCAGATTGGTCTATGTTTCTATTTTTGTGCCAATAATATACTGCTTTTATTACTATCACTTTGTAGTATAATTTGAAATTAGGTATTGTGACTCCTCCAACATGGTTTTTATTTCTGAGAATTGCTTTGACTCTTCTGGATCTTTTGTTTTTTTTTCATATAAATTTTATGATTGATATTTCTAGATCTGTGAAGAATGACATTGGTATTTTAATAGGAATTGCATTGACTCTGTAGATTGCCTTTGATAGGATGTCCATTTTGGTTATATATATTCTGCCTATCCAAGAGCATGGGAGATCTTATCACCTTCTAAATCTTCTTTACTTTCTTTTTTAATGTTTTATAAGTTTCATTGTAGAGGATTTTTACCTCCTTAGCTAAATATATTTCATTTGTTTATTTACTTATTTATCAGCTATTGTGAATGAAATTGTTTTCTGGATTTCTTTTTCAGTAAATTCATGATTGAGGTATCAGAATGCTAACAATTTTTGTAGGTTAATTTTTGTATCTGGCTACTTTGCTAGAACTGTTTATCACCTCTAGAAATCTTTTGGTTAAATTTGGGGGGGGATCTTCTAGATAAAGAATTAATTTCATCAGTAAACAAAAATAACTTCAGTTTTTCTTTTTCTATTTGTATTCCTTTAATTCCCTTCTCCTGTCTTATTGCTGTGGCTAGAGTGTCAAGTACTATATTAGTAGAAGTGGTAACAGTCTTAAGGGAAAGTCTTTCAGTTTTCTCCCATTCATTATGATGCTGTTTGGGGTTTATCATATATATTCTTTAAGATGTTGAGATAGGGTTTTAATCATGAAAGAGTGTTGGATTTTGTTAAATGATTTTTCTACATCTATTGAGACGATCATATGATTTTTGTCCACAGCTCTATTTATGTGAAGGATCACATTTATTGATTTTCATATGTTGAAACTTGCATCCGTGTAACTTGTTTCTCAATATAACCAACATCGTCCTTTTTTGCACTTAATTGATCTATGTAGTAGTCAGATAAATTACATTATTATGATTACAAAGGCCTCTGCTATAGATAGCCTGAAGAACAAGCATGGCTGACTTTTGGCAAGCACATTGCTTAGCTCCTGGGAACTAAGAGCACATGGTGCAGGCTTCTACCTGAAAGGCATTAGCCTGCACATTTTACAGAGAGATAGTACTATGCGTTGAATGTATATGTTCCTTTAAAATTCATGCCTTGTAACTTAACCTTTAAGCTGATGTTCTTAGAGGTGACTCTCTTGGGAGGTGATGCCCAGCTGGAGGGGATCTGTGCATATAAAGTGTTCATCCCTATTTCACCTGCCATAGGAGGACATGGCAGCAAGGCGCCATCTTGGAAGCTGATGGTGCCTTGCCATCAGCCTTTGTCGGGCATCAAATCTCTTTGTGTCATGATCTTGGATATTCCAGCCTCCAGAACTAGAAGAAATAAATTTCTTTTACTTATAAGTGCCCAACCTAAGGTATTTTGTTATAGCAGCAAAAGTAATCCAGAACAGAAGTCATGATGAAAGAGTAGACTAAGAGGAGGTCATTCAGAAAGCCTGGCATGGTGGGGCACACTTGTAATCCCAGCATTTGGGAGGCTGAGACAGGAGGATCACAATTTGCAGCCAGCCTCAGCTACTTAGTGAGGCCCTTTGAAACTCAGTGAGACCCTGTTTCAAAATAAAGAATAAAATATAGGGCTGGAGGTGGAGCTCAGAGGTAGAATGACCCTGGGTTCCATCCCTAGTACTGAAAAAAAAAAAAAAAGACAAACAAAAAAACAAAAAGTGTGTTCTCCATTCAGAACAAGCCAAGTTATTTTAAATGATTCATCTCCCATCAAGTTCTTTAAATGTTGGTTACCTGGCCAACAAGTATATTGAGTCTGGAGAAGACTTAACATAGTGTTGAGTAGACAGTGGTTCATTCAAACAGCCAGACTGAAGCCAAGAAAGACTCAGGCCACGAACCTGGGAGGGGGAAGCCAGCTAACAAGGTAAGGAGGGTGAAAGGGACCCTGTCCAGTACTGCTGGCTGCCACCTTGTCCTCTCCAGAGATTAAATTTCTTCAACTGAAGGTTCCCATGGAGAATTTATGCTGAGAGTGGGGCCAGCAAATGAAAGTCAAGCCCTCTGAACTGTCGCAGCCTCTTTTCCAAACTTGGCTTGCCTCCCTGGGTGAGGCTGGGAGTGGCTGAGGACTTGTTCCTCTTTGCCAGGTGGTTTGGCAGCCACCTCCTTGGGGAACACAGTGTCCTCATGTGGGAGCAAAGGAGAATGATCACGAGTCATTGTGCTTCAGAGTTGGAAGGGGCCTTCCTGGGTTCTATTCCAATTATCCCTTTTATAGATGAGGGGACTGAAGTCTAGATAAGAGTATATGGTGTGGCTTCTTGCCAACTTGACCACCACTCAGACCACATCCAGAAAACCTGGGTCTGCTAATATGTATCAATTCTAGACCTCTGCCCCCGGGGTCTCTGAAGCTCACAGTGACAACCCTCTATCATTGCATGATAATATCAGGAGAAAAGTGACCACTGAAATGTTAACAGGCAACTATGGATTATAAGAGAGACTTTTTGCTGAATGGAGAAAGATCTTCAGTAAACATGTAACCTGGGCATTATATGTTGTAGTGGAAGACACTGAAGAGCAGAGCAACTTAGTGACAGAATTATCTTAAGAATGAGCTTAAGCAGACAAAAATTTTAAAGTGCTGGAAATTTATCAGTTGAAATATGCAATATCTGGGCCACTGAAACCCTCATGTTGGTGGGGTTTGTTTTATCTCATGCATCTCTGTCTCTAGGGCCTGTCAAAACTACATAGTAGATTCTTGAAATGAATTATGAACCTTATCATTCAAGTTAACACAGCATAAAGCACAATGTATGCTTCATAAAATCAAAGGTAGTCAAGGCTGGGCATGGTGGTGCACGCTTGTAATCCCCATGCTTGGGAAGCAGAGACAGGAGGATCATGCAGGTTCGAAGCCAGCCTCAGCTGGCTTAAGAGACCCTGTTTCCAAATAAAATATAAAATAGGTCTGGGAGTGTAGCCTAGAGGTAGAAGGCCCCCTGGGTTCCATACCCAGTACCACCAAAAAAAAACAAAAACAAAAACAAAAAAAAACCCAAAGGTAGTCAATAAAGCTGATTAAAGGGTTGAAAAGGTTCTGAGATAGGCCTTGGAAAAGGGATGAGACTTAGAGAGGTAAATTATAGGGTGGGAATTTGGAAGAGTGTGTTCTCAGAGAGGAAATAGTGAGCATGTTAAGGATGCAGAATGCAGCAACCCTGGAGTTTGGAGACATTTGGGACATCCAGCTGGCCACAGTGTATCCCTGGAGCAGAAGAAATAGAAGGTGGAGGCTTATCACTGATGGCCCAAAACTATCTGTTCTGGTTTTTTTTTTTTTTTTTTAATTCTAGAAAGGCTTTCAGTTTTTGAGGAAGGGAAGAACATACACAATTCATTCTTGTATGAATGGAACAAGACTTGGCAGGAAGCTGATACTGTTTGGACACAGGCATCTTCCTCTCTTCATCCAAACTCTCTGGCTCTCTGAAGAGGTCAGGAGGATGCGGGGCACCGACTTTCTCGGGAAATACTTTTAGACCACTGAAACTGTCAGGGAGATAAGCGTCCTTGCGATGGTCCTGGTGATCCGGGTACAGCTGGCTCAAGAAGTGCAAGGATGCATGAAGATTATACATGCTGGAGAGAATGTTTGCTAAACATTCTTCCTTCTTCAGAAAGGTTCAGGCTCAGTTCAAGTTTGAGGCTGAGGTTTGAGCCAATGTTGATTTTATCAGCACTCAATTTCTCTGAGACTTTAGAAGGAAGGTAGTTTCTATTCTGTCTTATGATGCCAGTGGAGGAAACAAGAATGATCAATTACTGAGCTTTAAGCATTCTATTGGGCACTTGTGTATATTTTTACACCTTCACTATTTTTTCAGCAATTTTTAGAGTTATTGTACTTGTTGGTTCAGCAAGCTTTTCAATTATCCTGGCATTGAAGGGTCTTGTGACTTGAGCCTGGCCAATCACAATCACTCATCGCCTGGCTGGGTGTGAGACCCACTCTTCACCAATCACATCCTTTTCTGAGACTGATACCTTGATGCTGGGGAAAAGAATTACTTTCTTCTGGATTGCTAAACTGAGGCTGTTGTGGTCCAGATGACAGCTGTCTGGCAGCATCCCTTTTCCCTTTGCCTGATCCTGCTGCTTTTACTCTCACACGGGTGTTGTTTCTGAGTGTTTGCCTCAAGCACAAGACTTCCTGCCCATTTATCTCCTACTCATAGTGAGCTTCCTGGGAACCAACCAAAGAGGAGGAAGCGGGAAAGGAAGAGACAAGATAGCAGTAGGGGTAAGATGTTGACATTTGACTTTACAGAGAATTTTCCTTTCATCATACAGTATAGTTAGAATGTAAATATTCAGGAAGCTCTCAGAGTCCATTTGACATCTTTTCCAGAGGAAAGCTCAAACCAACAAGCTTTCTAGCAACTGGCAGGAGTATGCCTGGGATACCTCAGTGGTGATTTTGCCTAAAGCCAGGGAGCGGGCCCAGATAGCTTCTTAGGAATGCTTCCAGCTACTTTTCTATCAATTATGCTTTGCATATCTAAGAGTTGTTTCTATTGAAAGGTTTCATGGAATTTTTCAGTCTGCAGGGTGGAGATTCTCTCTCTCTCTCTCTCTCTCTCTCTCTCTCTCTCTCTCTAACTGATTGGGCAATGATGATGCATTTGAACTGGGGTGGGGGTGGAGCGTTCCTGAAGCTGGCCAGCCTGCTAACTCTGCTCACCCTCAGTGCTCTATTGCTGGCATAACTGCTGTTCTCAGGTGTATAATGGGCATACCCAAAGTGGAGACAACTTTCCTCCTCTCCAGATTGGGATCAGCTGTGTGGTCCTAGGGCCATGGTCACCAAGGGCCTGCATGGGAGCTGAAGCCCACTTGCACCATGCTTGCCGAGCTCTGTTCCAGGGGGATACACTGTCCACTTGGAAGACTAGATGCTCTTCTCCACTCTTCATGCAGGTACCAGGCTGACCCCGGCCTGGAGCACACCTCCCCTCCGTACAATTATGTTCCCATCTAAAAAAGAATGAATCGTTGCCAGGGACTGGGACACACCTGTACTGGGAAGGATTATTCACAGTGCCTGGAGAACAAAGGCTTAATTTGTTTTCTTTCTATCAAACATTAAATAGACTGATTGCCTATGACAACAATATCCTATTTCATTTCCGTGATCGAAAGGAAGTGGAGCGTAAGGGAAAGAACTTGATTTTTTTTCCTTTTGTTTTTCATTTACATACCTTTTCATGTGGAAAGTTCACAGAGTTTACCTGTAATTCTAGCTCACGACTGGACATACAGATTAGAGCTGGGCATGTGGAGGTTGTTGAAAAGCTTAGAGTAAGACCAAACAAAGAGCAAATAAGAAAATTTCTTTCTTTTATACTCATATCAAAATGTACAGCTAAAAACTCTCCTATGGAGGTACCTCCAATTTCCTGTACTACAGATGCTGACAGATGAAGATGGCTGGCCAGAGGCACACTGCAGCCGAGTTTTCATGGCCAGGGCCTCTTGGTCACTCTGAAGGGGCAGATAAACCCATGTGTGAGGCAGGCCATGCTGCTCACCGTGCGGTGAGGTCTGGACTGAAGGTCCTGGGGTTGATGTGAGCAGTTAGCACACTTGTGATCCAGACTCTCAGTATGAGGAAGACAGGAGCATCTCTGAAGACACCAGGCTCTGCTGGAAAAGAATTTAGACTCGAATTTTTCTCTGATCCATTTTATTTAACAATGATATTAATAAAAGAATTCAAATAACTAATGTCATAAAGGATAGCCAGCAGAATGGCAGGTTTGATGAGTATTTCTTGCTTGGAGCAAGTTATGTGACTCTGCCCCTGAGTTTGACATTGCTGTTACTGAGGAACTCTTTCGAATGGGAAAGGAAAGGAAGTCACCAATACTCTAGCAAGAGTGAGTTTGTTTCTGGAACCAGGGAAACAAGAAGAGAGGTTTGGGAGCTTGGTGTGGGCTGGAATGATGATGGGTGGGGACTTGGAAATGAAGGGGCTCAGGACCTGATGGGTAAGTTTGTCTCCAACCTCAAATCTCATCTTTTCCATGAGTTTGTTCAGTGTTACAAGACCTGGTTACGTTCAGTCTTAACCTCTGTCTTGCACCCGGGATGTTGGGAGATGCGGATTTCCTTGTTTTTGTACAACGGGGTTGTCTCCGACCTCCAGACATAAATAGCACATCCCACAGGCCATGCTGTTGAGTCAGGTTGAGCCATAGCACCCCACCAGGATTAGGAGGCAGCCAGCTCTACTGAAAACCAAGCCTCCCTGAGCAAACCCATTTTACATTCCAAAGTTGCTGGGAAGCATCTGAGAAAATAAACCCAGGCGGAAATAACTGGTAGAGGAACACAGCTATTCCATTTTCTGTGGAGTAACGTACCTTATAAAGAGCCTTCTTACTTAGAAGTAAGAAAGAGCAGCCAGAGAATGTGTAGCTCTGCAGCACTTGAGCTCCTGCTGTTCAAGAATGCTTTTCTGTACAAAAGACCCTTGATTACATGGCAGTCTACCCATACATAGTCATTTGTCTTTCCATCTGTACATCCATCTATCCATCCATACTTTTACTTACCCACCTGTCCATCTATCCATCTATCAGCTTCTTATCAACCCACCCATCCATCTACCTACCCAACCATTTTCAAAGTACTTAATACCTATTATACAGGTGCCAAGTCTAAGGACTGCTTGTCACATCTACCTATCATCCACTTAGTAGGCAGGCAGGAAGTAGGGAGTTGTGTTTGGAAAGGAAATGGCTGGTAGACATAATAAAGCCTAGCAAGTTGTATTCTAGTAGGGGCTAAAGAGTCAAGGCTCTTGAGTAAACTGTGTTTCTGTTTTTGTTGTTGTTGTTGTTTGTTTATTTTTTGGGGGGTGCAGGGGATGGAACCCTGGGACATTCTACCTCTGAGATACACCCCATCCCTATTTTTTATTCTTTATTTTGAACAAGGTCTCACTAAGTTGCAGAGGGCCTCACTCAGTAGCTGAGGCTGTCCGCGAACCATGATCCTCCTGTCTCAGTCTCCCAAGTACTGGGATTACAAGCATGCACCATGCCCAGCTGTAAACTGTGTTTTAACATGATTCTGTCACTTTCTAGCTGTATGAGAAAGTTATCCAAACTTTTAGTATCTCAGTTCCCTCTTCTGTGAAATGAGGGAATCAATACAAATTTCCTAGTTTACAGAGTTCTTAGAAGAATTAAATGGAAATAAAATGATTAGCACAGTGTCTGGCACAGACAGCATGTTCAAGAAATTTTAGTTAATATTATCAAAAATGAGATATCTGGAGACCCAGAAGTGAATTCTACAGGGTCTAAAGGAGTGGGGAAGGGGAGTTTCTTAAAGGGCAGAAAGATGTGTCAGATGCCACTGAGGCTCTTGAGATACTTTACAAAGCCCCAACCACCAAGCATAAAGGGAGTCAGTTACCGGGATATGTACAACCTTGGGCTTTCTCTATTGGTTTTCTTGTTTCCAGAGATCCTGCAACAGCTCAAATCAATATTGCGGCCAAAAGGAACCTGCTGAGAAAAGCCCCAGGCTGAGAAGTGTCTCCAGGCAGCATAGAGCAAAGGAGGTCAGAAGACCTAGAAGGCAGAAATCCTGCAGGATGCTAACAAGAGGCTCACTGTCAGCCATGAGATGTGGGTTTTGAAAAACAAGGGAACCAGAGTCTGTGGGGTCTTGGCTCTTCTCCCCCAAGGAAGCAGCTGATAAAGGAAGGTCAGAAGTTAGAGGAAGGACAAAGGCAGAGTTCCCACAGTTGATATGGTGACCGCGGCCAATACACTGGAATGTCTGGAGGGAGGAGAGACCTGGGTGGGGGATTTAGGCATCTGGTATGATGGAAAGGTCAGATGACACTGTCCCTGGCTGGGGAGATGGGGACCGCCCTTAAGAAATCCTAGGAGTTCTTTAGACCAGTGGGTTCCTGGAACATGGGAGTCGGGGTCAAGTAGAGGTGGGGTGTTGTGGCTAATAGGAAGAGGCTCTCTCTGATCTTGGTACAGAGACCTAGGGGAGCATGAACTGAACAGGTGGAGGTGAGCGGGTTAGCAGAGACCTTGTGCCCACCTTCAGGGGCCTGCAATCAAATCTTTCTGTATATCTAGAAGGTGGAATGCAAGTGTCTGGACACTCCACAGACAGCAGGGAGACCCCTACCCACCACCAGCCTCCTGCGTCTCAAATGGCAACAGGAAGCCTGAAGCTGACTGGAGCCTGAATGAAGGAGAGAAGGATCGTGAGAATTCCTCCTCTGGTCTTGACATGCTAGGCTGGGTGAGAGACAGGTTATGGGGAAGATGGTGGTTATTACCACCCTTGCACTGAACAGAGCCTTGTTGCTTAGGGGCACATGCCCCTCAGGTCCCCAAAAGTGCTCGGATGAAGCAGCCTGGCCTCTCCAGGACACGCCACATGCACAGTGCTGAAAGAATCTTACCTCCTCAAAACAGGTTCCAATACCAATTCAAAGAAAATCCAGATCACCCCTGAGATAGCTACCAAGTTACAAAAAAGGCTTATTGGTTGCAGTCATGTCGGCTCTGTGTCCCCGCTTCCACTGAGTCTGCTCAGATTCTGACTCAGCTCCCCATTCTGCAGATGCTGCCATCCTGTCCTTTAAAATCACGATGACCTGCACGTGGAACTTATCTTGCCCCAGGTCCACTAACAAAGATGCTCCCATACCCCAAAGGATTTCAGATTCTGAATACACTTCCTGGTTCATGGCAGCTACTGGCCACTCAACCCAGGGGCTTGCCATCATTTGCTTTCCTCACCACTCCCTCCATGACCAATCTGTTTTGTTCTCCTGCTCCCCCAAATTCCCCTGAATTCCAATGCAGAGAAGTTTAATTACTTTTCAGTGACCTTGTCTTCAGCCTTTACCTTCTAGCCCCAGAAGTTTAGCAAGGT
Source organism: Muscardinus avellanarius (assembly GCF_963383645.1). Classification (NCBI taxonomy): domain Eukaryota; kingdom Metazoa; phylum Chordata; class Mammalia; order Rodentia; family Gliridae; genus Muscardinus; species Muscardinus avellanarius. The sequence goes on along the minus strand of NC_137788.1, from coordinate 84,314,993 downwards.
CTTTTCTTTCTTTTTTCGGGGGGGTGTAGGTACTAGAAATAAAATCCTACCCCTGAAATCAAATTCTACCTCTGAGCTACACTCTCCACCCTATTTTATTTTTTACTTTGAAACAGTTTTCACT